>NC_056691.1:21551388-21872500 GCF_018350215.1 Panthera leo | reverse complement strand
GTCAAATGGTATAATGAAAGTTCAACAACTTGACCTGCAATACTATAAAAAATAAAATGTTCTGATATGTGCTGTTGCCATAGCCTTGCTGTAAATGCCACCATGGCCAATGTCAACCTACAAATGGGATTTCACCAAACAAAACGTTGGGAAGGGGTGTTCAATAGCACGTTATATAGCATTTCCATCATACAGATATGCACAAAATTTATACACATAGATAAAAAGAACCCCTAGAGCATAGACAATAATAAAATGTAGTGAATTAATTAAGTGATATGTTTTGAGTATTTAATGTCTGTTGTAATATAATTTATTTAATTATAAGTTTATGCAATTTAAATCTTTTTAAGACTGTTTTTTGAGAGAGAGAGAGAGAGAGAGAACAAGAGTGGGGGAAAGGGGCAGAGGGGCGGGGAGAGAGAGAGAGAGAGAGAGAGAGAGAGAGAGAGAGAATCTTAAGCAGGCTCCACACTCGCCACAGAGTCAGACGTGGGGCTTGATCCCACGACCATGGGATCATGACTTGAGCAGAAATCAAGAGTCTGATGCTCAACCAACTGAGCGATTCACGCACCCCAGTGCAATTTAAATTTTAAGAACTGGCTCTCAGCATTCTTGAAAATTTCAACAAGTGCCTTTGTAAGCATGTGTGAGCTGGCTTGGGACACAACTGTAATAATCACATGTAATTAGCTAATGCTAGGGTCCTCTTCCTTGTTCATTAGGATTGAGTTTTGTCCATTTATAGGAAAGGTTTCAAAATTTACTTTGCTAGGTAATCTTCAAATCGAACCAACCTGATGGTTCTTGTGCCCTAGGCTTTGAAAAATGCTTATAGGAACAACTGTAATATCACTTACTACTGCTACTAATATAAGTGTTCCCAATCATTATTACTTACCTTATATATGGCTATAGAATGAACTGTAACAAAGTCATCAAAGGTTGATATTGTATTACTTCTCAAGGTGTTTTCATTGTGCTGGAAAAAAAAGAAGTAACCATTAGCTTACAGTCATTTTCACTGAAATTTTTAAACATCAGTCAACATACATTCAATATCATTACATTCTTAATGATAGTAAGATACTATGTCTATAACATCCATGTCTATATCATACATTGAATGACTTAGACCCTGATTAAAATTTTCATGAGCACTCAAACAGAAGCAATATTCAGCCTGAGAAAAGTGCAGGGAGAATAAAGGCAGACAGAAGTAAATCCATAGGCTTTGATATCAATTTTATCTATCTAAACACATCCCATGTTTGTGTGTGCATGTATGCATGCATTTGTGTTTCCATGTGTGTGTTCATGTGTGCACATATATGTGTATGTGTACATAAATTCTGTTAATATTTTAGCATTATATTTCAAGCAAAGAGGTTAATGGAGACTTCTACACTACTTAGTTGACTATTTTTCAAAAGTGTTTATTTTTCAAGATCATACGTTTATTTCTTATAGTTTTGTCTACATGGACAATTTGGCTTCACCTGATTATTTATTCATGATGAGTATTTCCATTTCCTGTTATGAATGATGATTTAAAAAAAAAAAAAAAAAGCCCAGGCATTTAACATTTTGTAGAGGCCAGAAAAAAAAAATCATGAAATGTTTCAAGAATCTTCATCTGTGATACATGGAGTGAACATATGCCAGATAGGAAAGTCTAATGTGTGTTAAAAGAGTAAAATTGAGAATGTTTGGCCACTTAGTTAAGCAAAACCAGTCGCAGGAAGATTTACATAGTATTTCAATTCTCGAAGTTGCCAGAGCATTGCTTATGGTGCTTGAATTTCTCCCTTTCTCCACTTCTTTACATGTTTAATTTCATGCATTAATTGCGTTGAAAGTTCTCAGAAGTAATAACATTGCCTCATTTTTTTTTTTTTTTTTTTTTTTTTTTTGGTCGTTTCCAGATTGCAAAGCCAGAGCTTCCTAAAAACAATTCTTCCTCTGATGGGGCCACACATGTGTCTTGCCCCTGACATTTCACTGATGCAAGGACACTGTGATAAATCAACTTCCCATGTAATTACAGAACCTAAATGTGTAACATCCATCAACCAACTGTTTCTGTTTTCTCTCTGTGTGCTCTTTGTGGCCCCTTCCTCTTAGGAATTAAAACAGGCAGGCCGGATTTGTACATTCTTCATAGTGCTTCCACTTTTTCTTAAGGTACTCAGCTTCATTCCACACCTGCTCTGGGTGCTCCCTTGTGACTCTCTCTTGCCTCTGCCGGTCTCACCCTTCCAACTTCATTTGACAAGGCACTCCAGCCCTTAGAGGGAAAAGCTTAATTATAATCAAACCCTCATCTGATGGTGTCATTAATATGAAATTTAAAGCAAATGCAAGAAAGGGCTATTTTGAGAAAGAATTGGGAATCTTTAAAAAGAAATAAATTGTAAGCTTAACTGGACTCCAACTAACCCTGCCTTATGCAATCAGGGCAAGGTTCCTGTCACTCTGCAAGTCTTTCTCTGTGGAGTCCTTGCCCTTCTGCTTGCATTCTCTGAGCAGAAAAAGAATAACATAATTTAGGTTGAACCAAAGGTCATTTGGAGAGCCTCCAGCTGTCCAGCGAACTAAACTACAAGAATAAAGGATTTGGGGCTCCCTCTTAAATTTCATTTTCTGTATTGTGACTAACTTGTAGTCTTGGATGTGCGAATTTCTTGATGAGTTTCCTTGGCTGCATCCCCAGTATAGTGAACCCCTAGACAGCTCATCTGTGCTTTGTTCTCACCCAGCATGCTCTTTGTTTGGAGTTGGTGGTGATGGATGCGTGTGGCATAAAAAAAACCCTACGAAATCATTCAAACAGAAGGAACAGGAGAGGATTAGAGGAAACCAGCTGGCCAGAATGAAATTGGCAGGGTTCAGCCAATGAAAGTCAACTTGCCAAGATTTAGTCTTCTGTTAGGTCATCTGTTTCCTCCTAACTAAACAACTCTTGGATATTTATAGACATAAATGAATTTTTATTCTCCTCAATAGCCAATAACTTGTCATTTCTGGTATTTGAATGTCAGTCATGGGGAAAAACAAGGACTTGTATATAGAACACTCAAGCATAGTCGACTTCAAGTGGAAAACAAGGAACAGATATATTATTTTTCTACACTGAATGCCAAACCAAAACAGAATTTGTGGAGACTTTATACAGTTGGCAGACATTATACATACTGCTGGACAGCTGCACATTATTTATAAGACTTTCCAAACTTTAAGTATTTTTTAATATGTACATTTCCAGCCCTCTAACTTCAGGCTTCCAAATTACCTGAACAGTCTATAATCACTTTAGGTGGCAAGGTATTTCCTCACCTAATTTCAACCCAGCTCTGAACCTCAGGGAAAAAATCCTATTGCTCAAAGTTCAATTTATACTTCGCCTGCCGAGGCAGTTAGCTTGTCTTTATTTGTTTAATATTGGTATAGCACATATCTCTAAAGCTCATTTTTTTCCATTTGATTGTGTTTTTTTTCTGATTTTTTTGTCAAGGTCAAAAAAGTCAAGGAGACTCACTTTACCGTCACCTGCAACTCAATGGTGCATTTATATACAGGAAGAGACATATTTAAAAGTACATGTGAGTTTACAGGAAACTTGCTTTTCGAAAATTTAATTGCCATGTTTTTGACTACTTTTCAGCAACTCAAAAGGTCTATGATCTGCAGCAGTTTGCATTTTGCTGAATATGAATTTAAGTCACATGGGTTACAATTGTGATGGATAGGAATAACCACATTAGTGGTCGTACCTAAGTGCTCAAACCTACTTACTAGTGGGAACTTTGTGTTTTCTTCATGTCATGGGGTGCACCGTAACTTTTGACAAAATTACTTTTTACTTTCCTTAAATTAAAAATAACTATTATGTGAAAAATAAAGAGGTCTGTAAAAGCTGAAAAGTTTCCTAACTTACGGTGTGAAAATGTGCAAAGGCCACATGATCTGGGGTTCGGGAAAACCATGCTTCAGACATAGCTAATAGCTCGTAAAAATATGACCTGATGAGATATTTAGGACTTTGGAGCTACAAAAAGTCACGCTTATATCCTCCCTGAAGTTCTGGAGTGGGAATTACAAACTCTCCCATCTCTAGGGCCCAGGGAGGTAATATCAGTGAGCTAAAGGAACTAGGTGAACGATCCATTCTGAGAGGTCTGGAGCTGTGGAAGACTTGGGAACACACATGTCATGCCTGACAGGGCAACAGGTCTTTAGAGACAGTCATCACAGGAAAGAGAGGCCAGTATTGGCAGATCTTCCGTTTTCTGGGAAGAGCCAGAAATCCAAATTTATATGTGAAATTTGTAAGTATCAGTTCAATCAACAAAACAAAACAAAAGAAAACAGAGCAAAACAAAAAAACATACTCAGTGGGCCAGACCAAAAAGACGAAAAACCAAACAAACACAAAGCACAATCCATAGCAGCCGTCTAGTTTACCACTTCTGGCCTAGGGCCTTCACGATCACAAATACATCTAGATACACTTAGAAAAACAAGTGGTGGTGGTGTTCACCAATCTCTCAATCACAAACAGACGTGCCATTAAAGGAAGTGTGCAGACTCACTGTCGTTGAATCACCACCCTCTTTGAAGGTTTCTTCTAGAATTTCCAGAATAGCCTCCGTGAAAGAGTCGAACAAATGAGAGTCATCTGCACAAAGCTTAGAAGGCAGAATGGAAAGAGGGGACATTATTCTCTGGAAGAAGTTCTATCCAGACATGTGGGGAGATGTGATTCATGGGGACTTCTTGGTAAGCTCTTGGCAATCACCCTTTTGCTGCCTTACATTGAAATCATTGGTGGGAAGTTTCCAGAAATTCTTGAAAAACGCAGCAGTTTCCTGGGACTTCCTTGAGAACCACATAATTCAGTGCTTAAGGTGGAGAGGGTTCAACAGGGACTCCGTCCCCATATGATCCCTAAGTTTTAAGGTCATTTAAGCCTTTCATCCCTTATGAATTTTAAAACTCTTTTCATAACTGCAACATGTGAAGTGGCTTCTGACCAAGCCACAGTTGATATACATAGTATTTGAATGACTAGGGATACGAAAATGGTTTTCTTAGATGAGTTAGAATCATAGAGCTGTAGAGCTGCAAAGAATGTAGTTATTGCATTTGATTTAATTGGTTATTAAATAAGATCAGACTACCATTTTCCTTCATAGATATTTAATCCACTGTTTGCTTGGGTATAGTTCATCTATTCAACAACATAGTTTTATCTACCTGAACAGGAAGTTGAGGCAGGTAGGTGCAGGATGAAGGGAAGGTGGATGAAGGGAAGTAAAAGATTATTCCAAGCTACTGTGTATCTCTTTATCAGTGGAGCTAACCTCCATATAGACTACTTCCTTTGATCTCTTTTTTTTTTTTCAGTTTTTATTTTTGTTTTAGTTGACATGAGTCAAAATAAAGTGCCAAATATGAGGGCGCCTGGGCGGCTCAGTTGGTTAAGTGTCCAACTCTTTATTCTGGCTCAGTTCATGGTCTCACTGCTCATGGGATGAAGTCCCAAGTCGGGCTCCGTGCTGTCAACCTGCTAGGGATTCTCTCTCCCTCTCCCTCTGCCCCTCCCCCACTTGTACTTTTTCTCTCTCTCTCTCAAAATAAATAAACATTTTTAAAAAATACAGTTGTTATGACTGTGTGAAAAAAGATTCTGAGAGATACCATTAGTAAGACTGTAAACCCAAACTACTTATTTAGAGCGTAATTTGCTAGTGACAATTCAAATTTAAAATGCATATAACCATCAAGCCATCACTCCCACCTCTAGGAATTTATCCCACGGTAACTCAGGCACAAATGATGCATAATGACATAAAATGATCACAGCACTGTATGTTGTGGCAAGTAAAACAGAAAACCTAAAAGAGGTACAAGGTATGCTAAGTAAATTACAGTGCATCTTACACTATGGAATACTAGGCAATACTAAACCACATACGTAGCTCTACTTGCACTGACATAGAGTAGTCCCCCCTTATCTGCAGGGGGAGGGGGGGGAGAGAGAGAGAGAGAGAGAGAGAGAGAGGGAGAGGGAGAGAGAGAATGTCCTAAGATCCACCGGATACATGAAATCACAGATAGAACTAAACTCTACATACACTATGCTCTTTCTAATACATACATACATTTGATAAAATTTAAGTTATAAATTAGGCACATTAAGGGGTTAAAATAATAACTAATAATAAAATAGAACAATTATAACAATATGCTATAATAAAAATTATGCAAATGTGGTCTCTCTCTTGCTCGCTCGCTCTCCCTCTCCCCCCCCCTCTCTCTCTCTCCCTCTCTCTCTCAGAATATCTTCTTGTACTATACTCATGTTCTGCCTGTGATGATGTGAGGGGATAAAATGCCCATGTGATGAGATGAAGGAAGATGAATGACATAGACATTGTGATGTGGCATTAGGCTACAATTGACCTTCTGATGATATGTTTAGAAGGAGGATCATCTACTTCCAGACCATGGTTGACCATGGGCAACTGAAACTGTGGAAAGCAAAAGCACTGATGGTGGGGTGGGGGTGGGGGGACTACTTAACAGAAGTCCACGAATATTGTTGGGTAAAAATGTAAAGGATTTAGAAGGGGGGGATGTGGGTACAATCCCATTTCTGAAAAAATGTCAAATTGGCAAAATACTATGTGTGTGATAGTTTGCGTTTGTATGGGAAAAAAAATCTGGAAAGACAAAGACTGAATTGTTCATGGGGCTTACTATCTGGCAGGGGCTGAGAGTGGCTCTCCTACTGTTAATTCTGTTGTTACTGCCACAGCCACTACCTCTCCTTGCCGACGCCCGCCTGGAGGAGTTCTACATATTCTGTATAAGTCAACTCATCTAATTCCCTTAGCATACTTCAGAGATGAGTATTAGTAACCTTCCTGTTTCACAAAGAAACTGAGGCCCTGAGAGCATTAGTATCCTGACACTGGGAAGGCAGAAAATTTCAGTTTTCATTTCGTAAATTTCTACTCTTGACCTCCCACTCAAATCTTCGCAAAGCTCCCGAAAGTGATCGCGTTAAAACTGAAAATTAGATCATATTGCTCCTCTGCGTGGAACCCTTCCATGATTCTCTCTCTCTTCAGAGTAAAATCTGACACCCTGACAGTGGCATCCAGGATCTTGGGTCCTGCTCTCTCTTGAGCCTCATCTTCTACCAAGCAGCCTCATTTGCCTGCTCATTCTTCTGCTCATTATACTAGATCACTTTATTTTGCCTCTGCTCAAATACCAGCCTTCTGCGCAGCACCCAATACTTCTTGAACTCCTTATAGTGTTTATTACATATTTATTTATGCATCTGTGTATCTATTTTCCCCTGCAAGAATGTAAATCCATGTGTTTTATCGCTATTCCCCGAGTGCCCATAGAAGAGTACGTGGCACATAGCAGGTGTTCATTAAATGTTTGTTGAATAAATAAATCACTTTTTAAAACAACAACAAAAAACACTGAAGTGACTTACCGAGGGAATATGTTGTTATTACGATGAAATAGCCATGCATGTGTGCCTGTGTGAATGTGTGTGTAGTAGCTGACGCTTGTTTAGTATGGAGATTTTCAGCAGTACACAGACAAAATACAGACTTTCTTTTAAGCAATCAATTAGAATTACTTTAATACATATTTGGGACTTTATTATTTATTTATTTATCTACTTACTTATTTATTTATTTTCAATGTTTATTTATTTTGAGAGAAAAGGAGAGAGAGTGAAATAGTGGGTGAGGGGCAAAGAGAGAGGGAGAGAGAGAGAGAGAGAGAGAGAGAGAGAGAGAGAGAGAGAATCTCAATCTCAAGGGAGAGAGAGTCTCAAGAGGGAGAGAGAATCTCATGGGGCTCAATCTCACTAACCATGAGATCATGACCGGAGCAGAAATCAAGAGTTGAACACTTAACTAACTGAGCCATCCAGGTGTCCCACGATCATATTATTTAAAAAATTTTTATAGTCTAAGGTCAAAAATTTATCTCATTTTAATTTGCATGAGTATAAGTAATAGAAATATTAGGCATATTTTCTTACTTTTAGTGGTTCATAGTTTTCCTTTTTACTAGATTATTATTTTGTGCATTTTTTCTATATTTTTTTGTTTCTTTCCCTTACTGCTTTGAAAGAGATCTTTCTATGTGAATACTATTTTTTTAAATATTGTTCATATTTCCTTCTCATATGTGATTTGTTTTTAACCTCCATTGTGGTGATAATGAAGGTGACTGTCTATTTATTAGATTTCTAAAATATTTTAGGTAGTCAAATTTGCCAATATTTTGTCTTTTAACTTCTTATTTTTCTGTGTCGCTTCAAAAAGCCTTACGCCAAGTTTAAGTGATATTCTTCTAATATTTTATGATCCTTAAAGTTTTTTATGTGGATCAATAATGAATCTGGAATATATTTTAGCCTTGATGGTGCAGAGAGACAATTATTTCAGATGAAAACTACTCAAATGTTAAGAGAGAATTCTTTTCTAATGTAGAAATGTGCTACATTTGCTGCTCTGACTATAAAACCCACCGTGTGATTTTCCACACTCTCTCTTCCCCTGTGGGCCTACTTCAGAGGCCACTGTGTTTCAGATATCAATGTCTAGGTGGAAGGAGCCTGGACCCTTGAGCCAATACTAGGACAGGAGCTACTGAGGAGAGCTCCAGATCCACACTGGGCTCAGAGAACAAGAAACACGAAATCTTTGTGGATTAAGCCCTGTGATATGGGGACTTATTTGTTACTGCAGTACAAACATGTCTATTCTGACTAATGCAGACATCAAATGTAAGTAATCACACTCTGGGATGGGTTGAAGTTTCTATAAGAGTTCTGAGAAATAGAAAACCATTGACTACAATAGTGAAAAGTAATTATTTCATGGAAGAGAAGAGATTGAAAAAGTAGAGCAGGAGGAGCGCATGTAAAATTGCAGGGCCCATGTGAGCACTACCGGCAAAAAAGTACAAAAATAACGGGAAGCTTGTTAAAGAAAGAGGTGGAAATGAGAAGGCTAGATAAGTCAGATAGACCCAGACTATTCGTCAATATGAAAAAAGCTAAGTTAAAACAGAGACGGCTAAATCAAGCAAGCTGTTCCATAGGTGTTTCCTGGAAGGCACTTCTTTTCCTGTCTTGAGGATGCTTCTCCTTTTCCTGATAATTTATTTTGGGTGTTGTTTCTGTGCACCATGCTTCAATATCAACTGAGAGAGTAGTAGCCCAGGCTGCCCCTCTGTTGATTGCTGCCCTCTGGCCTCAGGGGAACCACTTGTCACCTCATAGTGACTATGATGTCTACTACTGCAGGGGAGAAAAAATTCTTAGCTGCTGCAAAACATTTTCTAGTGATTTAAGGATCTAGCAGTCTACCAACTCACTGTTATAATGAGCTGTGGGGCTTTTCCCTTGGATTTTGCAGGATATGCCCTTGAATTATTTATAACTGAGCAGCCACCTGCTTGCAACAATTTTCCATTTTGCCTTGTGCTTAACTGGCCTTGTCAACTGGCATTGCAGGTACAGTGGCACTCTGCACTTCACCCTTCAACCCCCTATTAGAACTTGCTGCCCGTGAGCTGCTGGACACCTTAAAAGTTCTTTTCCACTACAGCCATGGCCTTTGTCTAACTGGATAGTCATAGAGACTTCAGCATGAAGAGCTACTCCAGCGCTACTTTTTTTTTTTTTTTCTGAAAGACGGAAATGTATGAATATATATGCTTGTGTTGACAAAAAGCAATTTGAGTGGTGGGAAGGGGAAAACAACCCACCTGCATTCAAAAGCACAGCTCTATGCTGGCAAACAAGCAATGCCTTCGCTTTTTTCTTCCTCCACTTTAACGCAAAGAAACATTACATGTTTGAGTAGACAACAAGAGGTACCATTAGGATTCAGAAAATTGAAAATCTAGGCTGCAATAAAAAAAAAGACAGTCACAGGGGGATTTGTAATGGCCTCCCCACATTTTAGTGGAATACTTCCTTTTTTTATCCACCTCGCAAACAGTGTTCACAAACAACAGCAAAGAACAAAAGCTGTGATTTATATTTATGGACAGGTATACATGCACCCCTGACCTCCTGCTGCCTCCCTCACCCTCCGTACCAGAAACAATTTATGGAGGCTGGTCTAAATAAACATTAAGGAGGCAAGGCCACAAACTGACAGCCAGGAAAATCAATGGTCTCCAGAAACCAGCAAGTAGGATCAATAAAAGAGATTAGGCATCACAAGCTAGTGTAAGGCAGTTACAGGTAAATGTGGCTTGCTCTTCATCTGACAAGGTTCTCGGCAACAGGATAAAAACTCATATAAACAGAAGCACACAGCGGGTAGCCAATGGAGGATCCTCCGGAGTTGCGGAGACTGATGGATGACCCCAGAATGAAAGGGATCTATACAGAGGCCAGTGGGAATTTTCAATTGCTTTTCCAGCATCATCTCACATATCTGGGCAGCTGCCCATAGGAAGTAGTGCAGATGTATCTTTTGAAATCTCTCTGCTTTTGCTTCTCACTAGTTAGCTTACCTTGGATTTATTTATTACTCCTCCCTGGCACAAACCAGCACATCTTTGCCCTCCCTGTCGCCCTACATACCACACACACACACACACACACACACACACACACACACACATTCAACATTACTTTTATTAACAGAGTTATTTATACTCAAACGCACAGAGAGAATGTATGGGAACTGGTAGGATGCAAACTTATACACACACACACACACACACACACACACACACACAGTCTCCAAAGAGAAGTCATCCACTCATTAACTTAAAACGTTGAACTCTTAACTTGCAAACTTGATATAACTACAGAAAAATATAAGACAATCACATTGTTGAGTCTGCAAGTTAATGTCCAAAGCTTGTCAATAAAAGAATGAAGGATAATTATGTTCTTGAAAAGCAGGGACACTGAACAGGGAGGACCAAGGCAATATAGCCATTGCCTATTTACAGAACTGGCCAGTTAAAACTTGAAATGCAAATCTTAGCTTTGTATGAATGGTTACCTTAAAAAAATAGTCCTTTCCTTTGCCTCTGGAACTCCATTTTAGAAGTGGAGATAAGGCTTCTGTCTGACAAGAATATGATGAAACATAAGATGAATACAGTAACGGAGGAAGGTTAGTTTTTTTTGAACACCTTGGAAAACATGATTGGGAATTTCAGTCAATTTGAATCTCAGGACAGGAGAGATGTGAGTCTAATTCTCTTGTTTGTAGTGGATTGGGGGAAATATCACACCATTTTGAGACACCTCCCATCCCTTGAATCTGGGACAAATGTGACGTGCTGGAAATTGTCGCTGTGTGAGTTCTGAGTCTAGGTTTCAAGAAGCCTTAAATCTTATTCTCTTGATGCTCCTGATGCCCCACTATGAGCAAACTCAGGCTCACTACCAAATGCTGAGAGTTATGTGGCCCATTTGCTTCTGTCATCCTGGTTGACCATCAGATATGTGGGTGACACCATCCCAGATCATCTAGCTGCCCACTGACCCACCAGTTGACATCATGCAGAAGCAAGCCCAGCCAAGAGCAGGCAGGGCAGCTCAGGCCAGAAGAATTGCTCAACCTGCAAAATCATTATACAAATGAACTGCTGCTGTTTTAAGTCACTGTATTGCTGGAGACTTTATTTTGCAACAAAAGCTAACTGATTCATCAGTAAAGTAACTGCCAACAGTCCTAAGAACAGTGAAGGAGGCAATCTCAATTTTGCTGCAGTTTTCTGAATGATCAGAAGTTGGGAGGGAGTGTTTTCCAAGGTCTCATTTTTTTCTCCTCTTACTGAAGCAGGGCAGGGTGGGATAAAATCCATGGGCTCACTCTCTTCCTGCCCTTTTGCCAGTGTCTCTCATGGGTCAAATACAACAGGAGGACAGAGGACAAAAGAACTGGAGAGGTCAGCTTCTGGGGCACGGCACACAACAGAGAGGCATGGGTGAGTATTCCGGGGTGGTAGTGAAGGGTGGTGTAGGAGCACAGAGAGTGTCTAACTCGCTTGAGAGGCGAGGACTTTATTCTCTGACTCCAAACTTCTTTCAGGTGATGTTCCTTCTTTACATTTTTTTAAGTACCTCCAATTTTCCTTCCTAAAATACACAGCAATACCTATCTATGCCCATGTTGTGCTCAGGGCCTGCAAGTCTCCTCTCTTCGAATCTTCTTGGTAAACTTTTATGAGTTTTATGTGAATTCTTCCTCATTGTTCTCGGCAAAATAAGTCACCTAACCTTTCTCTTTCCCTAACACTGATACTTCTGATTTACAATCACTAAGAGATTAGTTTTCTTCCCTCCCCACACAGAATAGGAGCCACACTCTGTTTCCCTGTGTGCTCTTTTTGCTTAGCACCTGATAAGTGCTCAAGAACTACTTAATAAATGATTATGATATAGTTTGAAGGTAGAGAGGCAGTAATGCCATATTGTTTCTGTTTGTGGATAAAATTCTGTTTGGAGACAGAAAGAGAGACAGAGACAGAGAAAGAGATGGAAAGAGACAATGAGATCAAGAGAGAGAGAGATGGGATGACGAATACTCTTTTTCTTTGATGAGGTTATGGTAGATTTTATTTTCATTTTTAACTGTTCACACCCTGATCCTATGAGAGGATTTTATACTCTGTTGCCATGTGACTTACAGAATCTTTCAGTGGGAGGAGTATAGTTTCCCACCTCATGGACGTCAGACCCAGTGAAATCTGAGCAGAAGTTGCAGTTGGTTAATGGAGAGCAGAAGCTTTAGGGGCTCAAGTGTTTCTGCCAGATCTCCTGCTCTTTTCTCTCTGCTAGGAGGATAGTATAACTGGGCAGAGGCTAATCTTTCAGCTTGGATCCCAGAATGAAAACACAACTGAAAGAAACACAGCTTATCCATGAAGATCACACAATAGGAGTGAGGCATAAGCCTTTGTTACAAGCCAGAGGGCTGAGGGTTATTTGTTACCACAGCATTACCTAATAAAACCTGACTAGTGCACAGACGTGAATTTTTTCCAGATGAATGATTATAAAGACAAAATATTTAATAAAGGTACAACAAAGTGCAGTGCTCATTGCAGTCCCTCCTTTCTGAGCCAACTACTGTCCCCTTCCTACACTAAACCCTGTGGCGGAGAGTCAACAGAAAACCACAATTCTGTACCCCATCATTTGATGGTCAAAAAAATGGGGGAGAGGAGAGCTCCTAAATTCCTAGGGCTGTGAAGAAGTATTTACAGACCTCTGGAAACACCAGGAAGCCATAAAGCCATTCTAGATTCTCATTATCGGCAGCATTTCAAAAATGTTTCCATTTCACAACGAACAGTAAAAAGGTGAAGATTTCAGGTTGCTTTAAGGTGGGACGCATTTTTACTTCATAAAAGTTTTCATTTTAAATATAATTAAATATAAACTAAGTGGTGACGAGGAAAAAGAAAACAAACTGTGCACACACCAACCATAAGCATTACATAGGGGAAAGGAGGGGATCCTATCAGTCCAAATGAAAAGGCTGTGCACACACCAACCATAAGCATTACACAGGGGAAAGGAGGGGATCCTATCAGTCCCGAGTGCCAACCAGTTCCTGTACTCAACAATCCCAACGTGGGGGGGCAGGGGGTCCACACACCAACAAGCAATGCTCCAGATGAAACACAGGAAGTAGTGCGGATGTATCACCAGCTATGTGTGACACCAGCTTTGTGTCCTATAACTCAACTCAATTCTGACACTATCTATCAACAGATAGCTTCAGATACCCCAGGTTAAGAGTTCAGTCCTATAAGACTGCCCCCACCCTTTCTTCAAACACCAATCCCAATGGAATTTCTTTCTGGGTTCAATTAATTGGTTACTGTGGCTCACAGAACTCAGAGAAACATTTTACTTACTAGACACAAGTTTATTATAAAAGGATACAACTCAGGAACAAGCCAAATGGAAGAGACACATAGGGCAAGGTGTAGGGAAAGGGCACAGAAGCTTCCATGCTCTTTCTGAGTACATCACTCTCCCTCAAACTCCAGCGTTTACCAAACTGGAGTTCTCCAAACCTGGTCCTTCTGGGTTTTTTATGGAGACTACATCACATAGGGATGATTAATTAATCATTGTTCAAACTCCAGCCCCTCTCTCCTTCCTGGAGGTGGGTGGGGCTGGGACTGAAAGGTCCAACCCTCTAATACCATGGTGCTTTCCAAAAGTCAGTTCATTAACATAAACCCAGTTGTGGTGTAAGGGGGCTTGTGATGAATAACAAGACACCCATTTCACCTTTAGGACTTTGAAGCGATTTCAGGAACTGAGGTCAAGAGACCAAATACAACAAAAGATGCTCCCATTGCTCTTACAGCTCAGGAAATTTTAAGCGTTTTGGAAGTTGTGAGCCAGGAACCATGGATGCAGACCAACTATATATTTCTTATAAATCACAGTCTTGTGATTCTATATTCTTCTAATATACTTTCAATTCACAAAAAGTCTGAGCTTTAAACACAGAAGTGAAAATGGAATTGGAGTGGCCTTAATTTTTCCATATTTATGTATCAGTGGTCATATCCTCGAGTTCTAGCCTATCACTTCCAAAAAGAACAGAAAGACTTTGTTTGCGAACAAAGCTTGGAGGGGAGGATTAACATTAGGACCAGATAACAGTCTCTATCGACTTCTTCAATATGCCTGACATCTGCAAGGAAATGGGAATGCTTTTCCATTGTTGAAAAGAGTAACCTGACAACATGTCTGACAGAAACTTGTCAAAAATATAAGATCATGGGGCTTTGGATGCATCCAATCTGTCATACTAATGAAAATTCCCCAAAGCTTCAACATTCACTTTTCCTTTGTGCTTCCAACAAGAAAATCATTTGAAAGAGAAGGGGTGAGGGCACATCTGCTCTCATAGGGTCCCACCATTTTATTAGACTAGTTTTTCATCCCATTCTATTAACTGTAGTCTGTAAGTTATTTATAGGCCTAATAGTATTCATCCCATTGTGACTACGGTAGTGGCCCTCTGTCTACCCTAGTAGAGGCTTCTATCTTCTAACTTGCGTTCTATAATCCATGATTTTCCCATGGTTTCTTACCACATTTATGTCTTGTTACATTCCCAAGCATAAAATGACAGGTAATGTCCTTTTATTTTGGATACAGTCTTTAGTGGAGACCATGCCAGTTATGTGTTACAGACCCTTTGGGAAAGTTGAATTATCTGCTATCCTCTGATCCTTTCTCAAGTGGGGGAGAAATAATAACTTTACCTCCACCCTTCTAGCTTCTTGGCTGAGACATCCCTGTAATAGCAAGAGAGATTAACAGGAAAAAAACAAACAGAAGTTTAATAGCATGTATGTCTCCTGTATACATGCGAGGTACCCAGGGAAACTGAGTAACTCTCTGAAATGGCCCAAGCCATCGCCTTAAATACCATCTCCAGCTAAAGACAAAAGAAAGATGTTGGAAGATGGAGGAACTAGTTATGGCAGGTTATCAGGCAAAGCATACACACACACACACACACACACACACACTCAAGTTATGGTTGTTATGCACATTTAAGTTGCTGCCTTCTCCGTTGGTAAAGGTTTCTGGAGACTTGGAGTCATCCTCCTCTTTCTGGTACAGAGAAGAAAACACCCTTACAAATGGAGATTCCTTATTAAAGTGTGAAGATTAATAAAAGAAAAGCTAGTTTAAAGCAGAGTGGAGAGGCCAGAAGGGGGGCTCCCCCCACCCGCCAACCACTCTTGTTAATTTCAGACCCCAACAGGAAGAGATGTTTAATACTGCTTTACTACCCCAGCAGGAACAAGAAGCGTTTTCTTCTCCCCTGGCAATGGCCCAGCCAATGAGAGATTATCACAACTCAGCCAATGAAAACCACAACACTTTGAACTCCCAGTTTGTTCCAATGGACTTTTTGTTTATAACAAACAGGCTTCCAGACTCCTATAAGAGAACCTTTCTCTCCTTTGTTCTCCAGACTTGCCTATGGTTTTGCTCCTTGTCCTAAATTGCAACTCTGTTATTCCCACATGAACTCATTTTTGCTGGTGGAATAACTGACAGTTTTATTTTTCAGGCTAACACATGTAAATGTCTCTTACAAAAGAGTAACTTTTACTTGGTTTTCAGAACTTCTCCTGTGTCTGCTCTTTCTCAAAAATAATCATCCTAAAATAATTCTTATGTCAAAGAGGCATATTTGGGGATGACAAGTTCTGCTCCCCTTCATTCGGTACTCAAAATGAAACATGAATACCATGTCAGAACATGGAGATACTGGGAACCCCCTATTATGAAAAGAATTCAAGTCACTTGCCTCTCTGTACTTGGCGTGCTTGGTGTGGATTATAAGAAGATTCAGATGAACCCTTTTCTAAGGTCAAATCATCTCCCATCACACAGAACCAGGCCAGTCTTCTCTAACCTTGAGGTCAGGCTCATGTTGAAATGTCAGATACAGATTGCTAAGCACTTTGATTTATCCTACAATCTGATTTTTAATTTCTTTGAGATAGGCATACATAGCCTGGATACATATAAACATTATTATATAGTCATGCTCTTGGAGTTTAAAGAAATTTATGCTGTCTCTGAAGGAGATCAGTCATCAATCTAGATGGCATTGGCAAGTATTTTCACTTGTATTGAACTTGGTTTTCAGGTCAAACCAATTTTTTATGGAAGATCACAGCCCATTTTGACCTTTGATAAAAATCATCATTGAGGAAATCATTATGTGTATCTTTCTGAAACTACCCTCTTACTTTTGTTCCAACTGCCCCCCACAGGCCCTTACTCACCGATCCAACTGGAAGTAAATAAAGGTATTATTTGGCATAAAGATGATTGTGTTCTCAACACAACAAGGAAAACACAACAGAGTCAAGAAATCATTTCCTAACAGATTGAGCTCAGCCAAGTCACTTAGCTCCTTACCCTCTTTCTTTGGATTATGAATATGCTGTATCTATCTTACATGCCTCATAAGATAGTTGCAAAGTTCAAAATAAAGAGCACAACAAGTTTATATCCAGTGAAAATGGTTATAGCATGTAAAATACAATTAATGTAATATTTATGAATCTAGTCACTTAACAAACAGCAGATCATTACTATGTCAGAAGCAAAGATAACTAGGATAGGGTTCTTGTAAATGTGGGCTCACATTCTAAATTCAGAAACAGATAATTAGGCAAAACCTATCTGGTAAAAGTAGATATGGTGATCACTCACCATCACCACTGCTTCCACAGTTAATATGTATTGAGAGTTAACACTGTATCTGCCCTAGGCTAAGCTTTTTACACCCATTACCACATTTAAGCCACATAATTCTCTATGAAGAGGAAATTCTTTTCACCATTTTACAGATGAAGATATTGAAGTTTGAAATATTGAGGCATTTGGCATGACATTAAAACTTCTAACTTATAACATCAGCATAGGTGGTGGTTTTACATGAGTTTATTTTTAAATATTTCAGGTCCCTGTGTATTATCTAGTTGATGAATTATTATAGCAGGCCATTTAGAAACATGTCTGGAACACCACTCTGAAATGTAGATTTGAACATCAGTGGCTATCATAAGTTGGGGGTTTTATCTCCACAGCAGAGTCTGAGCAGAAAGGAAGAAGAAAAATAAAGACAATCACATCTGGGATGTCCATTCTCCCTAAAAGAACCCAGGTTCCAAATCTTTGGGTTCTTGGGCTTTTTAGGAGCTGGGGTTGAGTTTCTGCTTTGGAGAGGCCACAAGCCAGAGAAGAGTCCTCATCTGTTTTCTCTTAAGTTCCTGAAATCAGCTCATCCCTACAGGAGCAGCAGAAGCTATACTATCAATCACCAGCTACTCTGAAGCACAGAATTCCAGAACATCATGACATCTGAGCATTCTTTAATGACTAAGGATTGATTTTAATGAGTAATAAGTGACTGTCGATTTCAAAGAAATCACATTTTTATTGTCTTAATTTTCTCTTATATGTTTATCTTCAATGTTATCTTTTTATATTTTGCAGAAATTATCTATTCCATATTGCTGTTTCACTTAAAAAGAAAATCTATTTACAGTGATGGTAATTTTGGTCCTTGTATGTAAAACTCCATTACTGATACCTTTGGACTTACCAAAGACTGTATGTTGGTGTGCACATGATAGAAATACCAAGTCTGTGGGCTCATATTCCCAACGAGGCTAAATCTGCAACTCCACTTTTCTAAAGGTCACAAAACCTACTATCAAAACAGTACAGGGAGCAGGAGAAAGTTGGTACACATATCCAGCTACAGAGGTGGCTGACAGTAATAGGACCGGCAAAGCACAATCAAAACTAGCAGACAAAATAACTTTAACTAGCTCATGATGTTTTTAAGAGTCATTTATGAATCTGAGTTAACCAGCTAAGATAATAATTGTTCACAATAATAAAATAAATGTCTATACCTACTGAAGAGCTGGAAACCAGTATAAGATACATTTCAGAAATTCTAATATCTGAAATAGAGGCTTCTTTTAAAAGTTACCTTGAAATGTTTGTATTTAGATGTTGCTGTATTGTAGGCCTCATTATTGCCTGTAGTATTGATTGTATCGGTCTATTGATCATATTGGTCATGGAGTCATTAAAAGTCAACATCAGATTATCTTAAGTATCAAAATTATGTTTTTGCCTCTTTAGTTTTTTTATTTTTTTAGTTTTTAGATTTATGTATCAGAAAATGAAATGAGGGGCACCTGCATAGCTCAGCTGGTTAAGCGGCCAACTCTTGATTTCAGCTCGGGTCCTGATCTCACGGTTTGTGAAGCTGAGCTGCACATCTGACTCCACACTGACAGCATGGATCCTGCTTGGGATCCTCTCTCTACCTCTTTCTCTCTGCTTCTCCTTTGCTCGTTCTCTCTCTCTTTCTCTCTCTCAAAATAAATGAATAAACTTAAAAAGAAAAGGAAGGAAAAGGAAAGGAAAAAGAAAGAAAGAAAAGAAAAAGCAGAGGAAAGAAAAGAAAATGAAATGAACTGTTATTATATAATTTCTATGTATATTTTCAATCTGAACTATTCAGATCAAAAGTAGGTCCTCTGTTTAAAACAGTATAGATTGACTTATGTAGACACAGAATAAATGGGTAACATCAAGTTTTGTTCTTTTTTTTTTTTTTAAAGTAGGCTTCACGCCCAATGTGGAGCTCAGCATCGGGATTGAACTCACTACCCTGAGATCAAGACCTGAGCTGAGCACTAAGAAATGGCTATTACTAGGCAAAAGTAATTCACTCTCAAATAGTCAATTGTAAGCAGAAATAGTTAAAATCCTAAATTTTCCTAAGGCATAGATTAGGAAATTTGCCACATTATTTTTTTTTTAATCATTATGGCATAGAAAATAGTGAGACAAAATGACAGTTTTCCATCTGTGATATTTGAGGTGTGAAGGAAATGTGTTGTACTTTTTTCTAACTTACATAAAAGTGATCTTGGGTTGGTTTCCAAATGAAGAAAATATTTTTGCACAGCTGCAATGTAAGGACATTCCTGGAATGAATAGAGAAACAGTCTTCATTTTAAAGGGCTTGAAATTTGGATTTTAAAACCACCAGAAATACACATTTACAGAGTAGGTCACAATTTCCGAGGTACTTTTATATTCATTATCTCAAATTATCTACAGAAAACACTGAGAAGAGGGAGAAAGAAAGCATTTCCATCTATAAAAATTATTTTCATTTTAATAAATTATTTTATTTGTTTTTAACTTTTTTAATGTTTAGTTATTTTTGAGACAGAGAGAGAGACACAGAGTACGAGTGGGGGAGAGGCAGAGAGAGGGAGACACAGAATCCGAAGCAGGCTCCAGGCTCTGAGCTGTCAGCACAAAGCCCGATGCAGGGCTTGAACTCATGGACCTCGAGACCATGATCTGAGCAGAAGTCGGTCACTTAACAGACTGAGCCACCCAGGTGCCCCCAAAATTATTTTCATCTTAAAAATAAAATTAGCTTTATTTTTTACTTATGGTCTGGAATTTCTAAACATTCACTAAAGTTATTTAAAGAAAATAAGAAATTCTTGACATCCCACTATACAGATAACCAATGTAAATATTTCGATGTATAGACTTAAAAGAACTTTTTCAAGTAATATTAAAACTGTACACGGAATATACTACATATAATGATTTTTTAAGCTGCCCTTTTCAGATCCATCAGCATACTTTATGCCCACTAATCAGATACCTACATTATGATTTTGAAATGGCTGTTCATTTGCTCCCGAAATACAATCAGTGTTCAAATATACTATTTAGAAAACTGAAATTACTAGACAACTGACTGCAGTAAGGTAGTTAAAAATAAATAAAGGTACTCCTTTATTGTTACTATTTAAAACAGTTGATATATGTTAAATATTTTTAAAATATTACCCAGATATATACGGTTCACTTCTGTATAAACTCAAAAGCACTTCTTCACAACAGGGCAATAAAATGGAAGCTAAAAAATTACTGGCTGAATATTTGAAACCTGGACATTCAATATAGGCACCTTTGAAGCAAAAGTAAATTGAAAAGTAACATTTGGTTGGTAAATATATTATATTCTGGCCATTTTTGCCTAACACAATCTCCTTCATATTTCCTCATCCTAAACAGAAATTAGTTTGGTTTGCCAGAACCAATCTCATAATTGATCAAGATAATTGGATTATTTAAAAATCTGCAGTGCAACTCAGCCTGATGACTTTGTTACCTTTGAATTTCTGAGGAAGAAATCAGCCTTATGGAGGCCACTTCTCAAAAAATCCAAATTGGAGTCTAATCCTGATTTAAAATATCTTAAAATTTTTCTTAGTTGTCTTTCTCATTTTGTCTAAGGGCTTCAAAATGCTCTGTAGACACTATCTCATTAATTCTTAGAGGATCCCTGGGCAGCAATTGTAGTAGAGGTTTTCCTATTACTATCACCATTCCCATGAAAAGGAGGCCCAGGGAGGTTCCCTGAATTGCTCAAGGTTATAGACTGAAGCCAAGGAGTAGCTCAACCCAGAATCCAGGTCCCCGGGCTCCCTTTCCATATGGCATTTTCTCTCTGTAATAAATAACATTGCTGTTCTGGAAGTTGGCTCTCTTATCATGCTTTATGCAGCAGAATTCATATTAATAGGAGTTGCTCAGTGCTATGATATTTATTTTAGATGGAGGCTATGTATACTTATGAAATACATGAAATGCAGCACTCTGAGTCCATTTGTTTTGCCCCCATAATGATCTTTGGGGACTGCCCTGTGATTGGTAGGACTGTGGAGATTGGTATTTATCATTAAGGAGACTGAAATGGCAGTGCCAGCACATTCACAATTCCATCACCCACTGCATACAGACATGGGCAGAGTTTAGATAAGTTGAAGAAAAGGTCCCTCAGTGTTTGACAAGCTCGGTGACTCATCAGAAAAATCAGATTGAATGGTGTAAATTCTTCTAAATCAGATCAAGACAACTCTGGAAACAGCACACTTGGAGAAACTAGGGTTTTCTTCCTTGAATTTAGTTCCCTCCCACTCGTTTTAAAATCAGCTAGAAGGTTAACAATTTGTTTTTAATCACGGGCTTCCCACTGCTACTTCCCCGCATGAAGTCATAATTCTCTGTTTGTGGCATCATAATTATTTCCATAGCAACTAATGGTGATATCAGAGCTCAAGACTGGAGCTTCAAGAGGGAAGGGAACTACAGGGACAGATGATATCTTAAAAATAAAGATTATGTTTTCAAGCAGATGTTCCTAAAAGAAAAGAAATGAATGGAAAGATTACCCACATTAAGGGAAAATCATAATTAGAATGTAGATGCTTATTAAGTAATCATTCAGCTAATGATCTCTTTTCTAGAACAAAGGATAGAAATTGAGAAAGGGAAAAAAATGAAGGAAATATATCAATGAGAGGATCTTTTATGAACTAATCTATTATTTTAAATACAGATGGCTATATATTTCTCAAATATAGCTGAGGATGCTTAGTGTTTGATGTGCACTAAAGAGATAATTATAATTGCAAGCACTGCTAAATCCATAGGGAAATTTGAGTTGTGTGGTTTCACTGGGGTACTTTGAGGAAGATATGCCATAAACCATGTTCATGTATTAGTGACATAAGCAGTTTAACACTAATTATCAGAATAGAGATTAAATCCCACATTTTATCATGATCTCATACCCTTGCCACACAAAGCATGATTTATGCATTTCAGATTCGTTTGATCTCTTCTTGTGTTGATGGACATACATAAGTAGTATGGCTGCAAGAAGTGTTGATTCGTGTTTCATAAAAATTGAAAACTGAAAAATATAAATTTTTCATTTGTTGTCGTAGTGGTGGGAAGATAGGAGAGGATGGTAGGGTAGGCAGTTTCTAACTTGGCCCCCGATGAGCCCTGCTTCCTGGCACTCAAAGCCTTATATAATCTCCCTTTGGGTGGCAGCTGGATTTAATCTACTAATACAATACGGCAGGAGTGACGAGATATCAATTCTGGGAAAAGTTGGGGTGCCTGGGTGGCTCAGTCAGTTGAGCATCTGACTCTCAGCTTCAGCTCAGGTCACGATCTCACGTTTTGTGAGTTCGAGCCCCACATTGGGCTCTACACTGACAGCACGGAGCCTGCTTGGGTTTCTCTCTCCTTCTCTCTCTGCTCCTCCCCAGCTTGTGCTGTCTCTGTCTTTCTCAAAATAAGTAAATCAACTAAAAAAGAATTTATAAAAAAAAAAAAATTCTGGGAAAAGTTACAAAATGACTACGGCTTCCACCTTGAACACTTGCTTTCCAGTTGCCCAATTTGGGAAACACTAGCTGCCATGTCTTGCCAGGGTGACCAACTGTCAAAACTTTCCCAGAACTTTCCTGCTTTTAACACTGAAAGTCCTGAATATGGAACAGTGGGTCAGCTTAGCAAGAGGGTCATGTGAGTAAGCTTGGAATCCCCTGAGGCCTGTCAAGAGCCATGTGAATTAACTTGGAACAGTATCTTCTAAAGAAAAGGCCGGTCGCCTTTTTCGGTGAAGGGCCAGATAGCAAATATTTTAGGCTTTGTGGCCCGTAAAGTCTCCGTTACCATGTTTTAATAGCATACGGGATTTGTTGTAATTTGGTATGGGAAGACACACAGACATGAAAATGACTGTCATTAAGAAAAAACTTTTCTTTTACTAACATGGCATGCTGCACGGGTTAAGTATCTAGGTACAACGAGCAATCAGAGAGGGGAACTGCAGGTTGAGAGCTTCTGTTATAGCTTTCCTAGGAAGGAATGGGCCTGGAAAAGTAAACAGGGTAAGCAAGTTTAGGATTGAACAGTTTGAAATATGTGGGCAGGCTCTGGGCATGCGGGCTGTCCTTCATTGTCTAGTACCTGCCTGGGGTGATTAGGCCAGGGATAGTGGCCCAGAGTATAAAAGGTGATGGCTGGAGGTATGGGCTCTGTCTAGATTGATTGATTTGTATATCAAGGGTGATCTCTCAGGCAAGTTATTTATTATCTACGGGAATTAGCTAACACTGGGAGGGGCTGTCCCTCCCAGGTCAGCAAAGCCCCAAATATCAAAGCATCAAGAATACAGAAATTAGGAAAATATAGTTAATACATACAAATAGTCGACAGAGCAAAAAGAGCCCTGGACGATATGTAAGCTGATGAACACTGCTGTGTTCCCGCAAAGCGTAGTTTGCTGACTCCTGATTTCAGGCCTGCCAACAGCCACTTGACTTAACTTGAACTTAAGTTCAGAGACTTAAGGCTCTGAACAGAGCCTTCAGAAGAGACTGCAGTTGTGGCCACAGCTTGACTGCATCCTCATGAGAGACCCTGAGCTACAATCCATGCCCCACCCCCCGCCACTGGCCAAACTATGCCCAGATTCCTGATCCACAAAAACTATGAGATAATAGATATTTATTGTTTAATGTCGCTCTGTTTCAGGGTACTCGTTATGCAGCAATAGATAACTAATAAAGACGGGTTGAGTAGAAATACTGCAGAATCTTCAAAAGGATCTGAGTCTTTCGTGAAATTTTTTTTTTCTTCAACAAAATCTTTGATAAGTCAATCAGACTCTGCTTTAACATTTCTTCTGGAAATTTCTTAGCTCTCAAGAAGCCCATTTCATTTCTTGACAATTCTAATTTTAAAAAGCATTATTTGAGATTGAACTAGGGGAGCAAAGCTTTCACTCTCAAAAGCATGTATCACTGTTTGACCTCGGGTTCTGTGGCTTGACCCTCTACTACAGTGGTTTCCAAACTTTGTGAATTGGTGTACCCATTGTATTTGACATCTGAAACAGGTCATTTGTTAACAACCTTCTCTATAAAATCAAATTATTTTCAGTAATTCTGATGCAATAATCAGTAATTACTTTTAAATTGTTCTTTGTTTTTAAAAACAATTTTAAAAGAAAGAATAAATTTCATTGTTAGAGATATTATTCCAATCCATTGTTAGAGATATTATAACAATTTCATTGTTAGAGATATTATTCCAACGTATTGTTGAAATAAAATTTGCACTCACCAAACAAAAATAGTATTCCTCTGCTATCGTAAGAGTATTTGGTGTCTCCGCCCCCCCCCCCCACCAAATTCACAAGTTGAAATCCTAACCCCCTAAAGTAAGATACTTGGGGGTAGAGCCTGGAGATGCTTAAATCCTAAAGGCAAGAGTCCTCACGGATGGGATTAGTGCCTTTATTTATTTATTTATTTATTTATTATTTTTTTTTAACGTTTTTATTTGTTATTGAGAGACAGAGAGTGAGCAGGGGAGGGGCAGAGAGAGAGGGAGACACAGAATCCAAGGCAGGCTCCAGGCTCTGAGCTGTTAGCACAGAGCCCAACGCGGGGCTCGAACTCACAAACCGTGAGATCATGACCTGAGCCGAAGTCGGTCGCTCAACCGACAGAGCCACTCAGGCGCCCCGGGATTAGTGCCTTTAAAAGAGGCTCCAGAGAGATTCCCCGGCCCCTCCCACCTTGTGAAGACACAGCAGGGAGGCACCATCTATGAACCAGGAGGTCCTCTCTTAACACCTAATCTGCTAGTGCTGCCAGAAAGGTGAGAAATGAATGAACGCGAGTTGTTTATAAGCTACCCAGTCTGTGGCATTTTGTTACAGCAGTCTGAATGCACTAAAACAAACTTGCAATTTGTAATCTGTTTCACTGCTTTATAATTTAAGCCCAAACAAATCTCCAAGTGGTCAGATAGAATGACAAAATCGCTGTGATTCAAGTTCTGTTTCTTCCACTTCGCAATCACTCTACTGACATTGTTTACTTCAAATCTACTATTTCATTGCAGGAGTACCTAATCCCACAGCGACTGAAGACTGTGACTGAGGCAAGCATGAACGGTTCAGAACCATTAGGAACTTAATCTAGAAACCAATTCCTGGAACGGTCTGGATGTTTTGGAGGCTGGGAGTTTTCCAAATTAGCTTCCACACAGAATACAATGTTTATTGAAGTATAAGTAATAAAAACATGCCAATCTGAAGCTTACATATCTATTATTAAAACCTAAGAGTAACTGCAACAATTATTTTGAACTCAGACCAACAAAAGCTTTTTGGTAGAGGAATATTTTCTTCACTGACATTATTCAGAATTGCTGACACATGGAGATAATAAAAAGCAGACTAACTTTTCCTTGGCGTTATTTTTGAGTCACTCTGGTGCCTACACCGAAGGCAGTGTTCCCTCACTACCCTGTGGAAGTCAATTTTTATAAACTTGGGGTGAGCAGGGTTTCTCCAGTTAAAACGTGAGCAGAAGGCTCTCCACCACCTGACCTATGCCTGGTGGGGGAAGAGCCATTTACCATCTCCCTAAGGCATTTCTACAGAAGAGGCAGGGCTCCACGGAGGAAATTCACAAATCAAAGTCAAACTTATCTGAAAACAACTTATTTGCACCGGAAGCATGTGGTTGGTAGCAGTGCGAAAAGGTGGTTTGACAAAATCTGCCAAAATCTGCCTTGTGGAAAAGTATCTAAGTTATCCATAACTAAAGACATCTATCAACTATGCTAGAAGGAACACTGAAGCATCTTTCTATTCTCTCTATGTAAATAATGGAAATGTATATTATTAATATGTTGTAACATGAAGATTTGCTCAAAGAGTCTGCAGTCCAAAATACAGGCTAAAAAGGATCATAATTGTGTGTCAGGCAGCTAACCAGTGAGGACATTTTGGCATTTCCCCCCCTCCCTGGACTTCAGGATGTCTGTAGTATTTTCCAGTTTTTTAAACATTGTAATTTGTTGTGGCATAGCTTATATTCTAAATAAATATCTAATTTTCTTTTCTTAAAGAAGGTCCCCAAATTATATAAGCTTTGGGCCTCAGAAAATCCAGACCGCTCCTGCTGAAAAGCACCAGTTTGGTCAGACTCTCTCTCTCTCCTTCTCCTCCTCCTCGTTTTCCTTCTTTTTCAACAAATAAGGAAATGGAGACCTAAAGAAGTTTAATCGATCCTCTATCTACATAAAGGCTAAATATATATAATGCCCACTTTCACATCTCCCCAAAAGCTTCTTTTTCCTTTTACTACACTTTCTCACAGAAGCTTTTGCCTGCTACCAGCAATATAATAGCTTACACTTTCCTCCTGAATAAATGAATTCTTATTTTCTTTTACTTGTTTTTCACATAATTTGTTTTCCAGATCTGTGATGTGCAAACTGTCCCCTTTTCCCTTTTATGAGCACATTCCAGTCTGCTGATGTCCCTCTTAAAACAGCACCTACAACTATGCACACAGTCTGAATTTTCTGTTTAATATTCACTAATGAAAATACTCAGCACTTTCCTTCCCTTAGGCTGATTCCAATAACCATCACATACTATTCTCTCTGAATCTGACTTTAAAAAGTGATCAGAGGTTTACTTAGAAACAATACGAGGCATGAAATGGATATTTATAACCATATCTCTCATTAAGAAAAGGTCTTAAAAAGCCAACAATGGTCTCAATTCCAGGATTAGAATTATCTGGCAAAGCCCATTTCAGAAGAGCATTTAAAGTATGCTGGAGAGGGGGCGCCTGGGTGGCTCAGTCGGTTAGGCGTCCGACTTCGGCTCAGGTCACGATCTCGCGGTCCGTGAGTTTGAGCCCCGCGTCAGGCTCTGAGCTGATGGCTCAGAGCCTGGAGCCTGCTTCCAATTCTGTGTCTCCCTCTCTCTCTGACCCTACCCCGTTCATGCTCTGTCTCTCTCTGTCTCAAAAATAAGTAATAACTTAAAAAAAAAATAAAGTATGCTGGAGAGAAAAATAAGGAGCGTTTTATCATGTATCACATTTTTTGTATAGGATTATATTTCTTAAGTATATTAGTATTATATATGACAAGTATTATATAACCACCCCCCTCGTAGCACCCTCAAGGACTACTCAGGTCTTGCACGACCCTCAGAGACAGTAGCCTGAGAGGAGAAAAGGTGGAAACAGGTACTTGAACCCAACCACTTCTGTCTGAAAGAGATGTCCTGGGCAGACGTTCGGAAAATCCAAAAGCTGTTTTATGTGCTCTAAAACTTTTGAACCCTTTCCCTTGTTACTGCCAGGAGAGATGAAGGACACTTGTTCAGTCACTTGTTCAGTCTGTAATTAGAAGCAGACACTTGTTCAGTCTGTAATTAGAAGGGCTTCTGTCTTTTCATTCTTACAATTGCCTTACAGTTTGGCTTTGCTCTGACCATGCGGCAATCTCCCAGGGTTTGTCTGTCTGTGACATGAAAAAATCAGGTGCCGACATTGTCTATAGTGCAAGTCCAATCGATGAGGTTTGGCCAAGGGAATGAGGATGCAGAACTACAAATACATAGTGCCATTTCTAATTTCTTGAATTTTCCTTTAGGAAGAGGCAGCATTTAGGTTGCCCATCTAGAAATTCTTTAGATGACAGTTATGAGTCTCTCATCCAAAGGTAGAGGCAAAGATTACCTATGAGGCCCTCCACTCGTTTTTTTATTATAAAATTTTTTTTACAATTTTTTTAATGTTTATTTTTATTTTTGAGAAAGAGAGAGAGAGAGAGAGAGAGTGCAAGTGGGGGAGGGGCAGAGAGAGAGAGAGGGAGACACAGAATCAGAAGCAGGCTCCAGGCTCTGAGCTCAGCACAGGGCCTGATGTGGGGCTTGAACCCATGAACTGAGACATCCTGACCTGAGCTGAAGTCGGACGCTTAACCGACTAATCCACCCAGGCGCCCCCCACCCCTGCTCTTTATTACGCCAACCTTTCCCCAAATGATAACCTGCTGAGTACTGTCATGAAGTTCTGGTGTTTTCATCTCATTTCCCTAGTCTCTTGGTGGGTTTTATATTTCCCACCTCCTTTCCAAGACTCACCACCCACCAACTAGTCCATCTAAAACATTTGTTCAATTCCTCTGTGTCTGCATGCCAAAAAGATACAACATGGATGAGATTGAGCAAATAACTCTAGTCCAAGTCTTTGAACAGTTAAACTGAGGCACGAAACTGGGGATTTCCCAGTGAGAATGTACCTGAGAGCAGAAGCTTTCTAACTCTTCTTTTTAACCTAGACTCCTTACAATTGTTTTTTTAATTTTTTTAATGTTTATTTATTTTTGAGAGAAGAGACACAGAGCGTGAGCTGGGGAGGAGCAGAGAGAGAGGGAGACATGGTATCCAAAGCAGGCTCCAGACTCTGTCAGCACAGAGCCCAATTCGGGGCTTGAACTCATGAGCTGCAAGATCATGACCTAAGCAGATGTCTGTCTGATGCTTAACTGACTGAGCCACCAGGTGCTCCCTTTGTTAAACAACAAAATTCCACCAAGTGAATTTGAAGATCTCATTGGCTTTATTAAACGATTCATGAATCAGGTGGCATCCTATCCAGCAAATCAAAAGGAGCTCCATCTAGCTGCAGAAAATGAAAAGTTTTTAAAGGTAGAGAATGAGTGGAAAATGGAAATTATTAGCAAAAAATCCATTGTTTGAGGCTAGGCTGCCCTCCTAAGGGGAATGGAAAGGGTCTATCAGTAAATTTCCTAGTGCTAACCAGGAAATTCCAGGTTGGCTTGCTACAGGTTACCTTCTGGGGGTGTTGGGAGAGGGTTGAAACTGTAGTTAGGTTAAGATTAAGTCTCCATTGACTGATATGGGGGTCTTAAAGTGAGTGACTCCATGTGGGACCTACGGTTTTCTTTTTAACATAATAAATCCATTTTGCATTGATGCATCCATCCATCCATATATATAAATGAAATAAAAACAAGGAATTCACAAAACAATACTGGAGAAGGAGCACTATAATGTTTTCTATTAAACTTTTTTTCCAATGCTGGTCAGTTGTCACTAATTTTATTATATTACCCACTAGAGAGAGGGTCACACCCATCATTTGAAAAACACTACCTCAGAGGAAACATCAGCAGCCCCCCTCTCCCGAGCACAGCAGTGAACGTACCCTATCGGAAATCGTGTTGCAGCCCAGCCTGGAACTCAGCACAGGAAATCTGAGGGTTTGAGGGAACAGGGAGTGCACTTGCCTCCCACCTCAGTAAAACAGCCTGTTCTTGCTTCGCTTTTCCTCCTGTATTCTCAGCAACAATGTGATCACACCATATGTACTATTTTGTATTTCTCTGGCCTGCTTTCTCAAATATGCATAACAAGAAAAATGAATAGCACTAATGTCGTTTTGTTAAATATGTCTATTATAGAGATGCTATGGTTCAGGGCTAATGGAGTTTTTTGGTCTTTCTGAATTCCTGATGTTGCATGCTACAGTGATTTATGGAAGGCCAGAGTGTTTTGCTGCAACAAAGGTCTGTCATGTTAAACACCCACCAGCTCCCTGCCTGTTTTGTACCACAACCCACATTAATTTTCTCGTGACTCAACCTCTACATTCAATCCATCATGAGTCCTATTGACTCTACTTCCAAAATATACTATATATATATATATATATACATATATATATATATGAATATGACACTATCTTCCTAGCCGTCCCCCCTTATTTCAAGCCCCTACCATCTCTTCCTTCGGATACTACAATATCTTCTTAACTGCTTTCTCTGCTTCCAGTGTTGCCTTGCTATAGTCCATTGTTCAGCCCACAGTCAAATTGTTCATTTCAAACACAAATTAGGGAACCTCACGTCCCTGCTTAAAAAAGGAAATATAAAGATATGTCACACATGTGTATATGTATATAGATGTGTATGTGTGTGTGTGAAAATTCTCTCTCAAGTAGCATGGTTGCTTTAAGAGAGAAATTCCACCTAATATGTGTCCTTTTCCCAACTGCTAAGATCTTCAGTTGTGTGTCCTTCTGTGTGTATGCAAAAATAAGGCTGAAAAAAACCAAAAAACCAATAATTCGTTTGTCCCACCTGAATCTCTGTCTCTGTCTCTCTCTTTCTCACGCGCGCGCGCGTACACACACACACACACACACACACACACACACACACACACACTAACCAGTGGCTTCTACATCCTAAACCTTGCCATGGTTTCCAGTACGTACCTGGTGTAATCCTGCCTCCTTCCAGTACCCATGCCTCAGGTACTACTCTCCCTTTCCTTACTGTGTTCCAGCCACGCTCGGCACCTTTTCATCCTCCAGACACATTGAGCCTTTTCAAGCTGATAGTTTCCTTCACAGGACCAGCATCCTTCCATTCTTCATGTCTTGGCTCAAATAGCACCTTAAAAAACCCTTCCCGGGGTGCCTTGGTGGCTCAGTCCGTTGACTGTCTGACTTTGGGTCAGGTCATGATCTCATGGTTCGTGAGTTCGAGCCTCACGCTGGGCTCTGTGCTGACAACTCAGAGCCCGGAGTCTGCTTGGGATTCTGTGTCTCCTCTGCCCCTTCCCCAACCGTGCTCTCTCTCTCTCTCTCAAAATAAAGAACATTAAAAAAATTTAAAAAACAGAAACAAAACCGAAACTCTTCCTTAAAGCAGCACTTCTAAGCTCACTGGATTTCCTTTTTAATGTTCGTCACAATTGGAAACAACCTTGTTTACTTGTTTACTTTTTTGTATGCTTATTGTTTGTCTTCCTCTATTAGCAAAGAAGATGTCTTAAGGCGTATTCCCCATTAAATTCCAGTACTCAGCACAGTGCTTGTTACATAGTATGCCCTCAGAAATATATGAAAATTAAGACCTGTTTATGATATATTATGCTTATACTTAATATGATGTTACATTAAAATGAAGGAGAATGGCATTTAAGCAATTTTTCTATGTTAATAAAATAACAAAAGCTCATTGTACTCTTTACTTTTTACAACTAAAAGTTACTTTCAGAACATATGAAAATGTAATTCACTAATTTGTTGATTATTCACAAATGTTGATTCCTCAAATGATTGTCCTAATTGGCATGGATTAGAGAAAATGTACATTATTTTTTCCCTATCTGGTAAACATTATTGCTGATTTAAGATTCCCAGTCTGCTCACACTGTCATAGATAATTACTTTTTCAGGGCAAAAATAGTAACATGAAAAAGTGGTCTATTTGATCTGTTATTATTCTTTACGGTTGTTTAAAATGACAAATCTCCATATCAGTTAGATACAAAAGATTGTCAACCAAGAGTCTAGCTGAATCTTTGTCCCTTTTTTTGTGATGAGGATATCTGTTGAGGACTTTTCAAGGATACTTTGTAGCAGAATTAGGTTAACCAAGCGCAGCCAGCATCCAAACTTCTTAAGCTCATTTCAGAACCATGGAACTCTTGAAAATTCTGCGCATGTTTAAATAAAACTAGTTTGTTGCTTGGGTATTTGTAACTGTGCAAAAATATTCATTTCAGCTTAAGACCATCTTTCCATCAGAAGCCATTCCTCACTTGGTTAGGAACGGAAGATCAATACACACCTCTATGAAACCTCCATAGACATCTCAATCAACCTATTCCTCTTTTTCTTCGGTTAATTATTTCCTTATAGGTGCATTCCAGAATACACAGAAGTACTTGACCTGTTTGAGTCAAGTAGGCAAGACATTTGCGCCTCTTGGCAAGCACATCCAGGTTTACTTTCTCATCACCAGTGTTGTTGATCAAGACAAGAATTTTTACCACCTGTTATAATGCCCAGCAAGAACAGGATCGGCAGCTGACTTCTAAGGAGCACTTACTAAGTGCTGGTCACTCTCATTAATCTCTATTCATTATTTCACTTAACTATCCCTCAAAACTTTCAAAACAGCCACAATTATTATCCCCATCTTGCAGATGAGAAAAATGAGGCCCAGAACAGCTAACTAGGTTTCCCAGGGTCATATGCTGAGATTCAAGTCCAGCAACATGACTCCTGTCCTGCGCTGCTGGCCAATCCATTCTCACATTTCCAATGATGCCATCGCTGGCGCGTTCCTGTGCCCCGGGAGCAGCTCCCCCTTCTCAGTGTCCCCGGCTTCCTCGCTGCTGTGCTCTAAGTGTCTCTCACAAACAGAAGAGTCCTGTGACTCACTGTGACATATTCAGAACTACAAAAAGACAGACACATTCATTTCTTCATCGTCCCATTTGCTGCATATGGGTCTCCTGGCTTTCCCCTCAACAGAAGCAGGAAGCACCTTCCTGTTCTGAACTTCTGAGTCTCTCTTCTTTCTTCCTTCCTCTTCTCTGGGAAGTAGGAAAAGATGGTCATGACACCACTTTCATAAGCCCAGAAAAGAAAAGGCCACTCATGTAGTGAAAAGAAATGCCACTCTGCCACTTATATGTCCTCCTCGCCATCACTTGTCTCCCAGGAAGTAGGGGAATGGAACGATGTTTAAATGAGACACCTTCACACCTTTTCTCAATCTCGCAGCTCAAGACAACTCCAAGGTCAATTTTCTTCCAGGCTTAACTTAATAACTACTTGGAACAAGGAGAGGAGAGAAGAACAATCTATTTTCTTCCACACAGATAAGCAAGCACGAAGGTTCATGACTGATTTAACATTTTGTATTTGGGTGCTGCTCTCAGCATAAAGGTGATAGAAATGACTACAAATTTATGTGTGGACATAAATAGAGATGCCATTTTAAGGTGTGATGAGCAAAAATCCTTCAGCCTTGGACCAAAGTCATTTTTTAATGAAATATTGACTAATAATTCTTCACTAAAGTAAGTAAAAATGTATTTCAAGAGACAAGAAACCAAGCTTTGTCCAGCTTAAGCCATCCAGTTCCACAAGTATATTCTTCCCACAAAGAAGTGTTTATCACAGGCTTGCACACAGTTTGGAGACACATTAAGAATTATATTTGTTTTCTTCTTTTTTCTGTTATCCTGTTTCTTTTACATACTTTTTTTTAGTCATACACCTTTAGAGTCTATAATTTTTGAATTGTTTCTTACAAATACAAAGCCATTTCCATGTAAACTTAATTTGCTGTAATTCCAAAGTCTCTAGCAATATAAAAACAAATCAGTAACATAAATAAAGTAAAATCACCATAGGGAAGCCTGCCTAAGAAGCCAAACAATTCAGGTAAACCACGTTCCTGTGAGTTTGGGTGGGCAATCTTCCATTATACACACATGCATGCACGCATGGCTGAATTGTACATATATATGTATAAACACAAACGATATGCATCTCTCTTCTTAATGTCATATCTTCTGCCACACTGTGTTACAAGATGGCAATAAATTCAAGTTGGATTAAGAAGTTTTCCATATCAACCCCTGAGGACAGCTGATTATAGGTCTGACCTTTTGAGATTCTGTGTATTTCCCACTTAATCAGTGCTAGAATGAGCTTCTGCTAAGTGGGATCTATAGGATTCCTATGGGAAAAGTGAAGCCATTTAAAAAATAATGAGCCTCCCTTCCACCCCCTCTCTCTTTCCATTTCGAGCTCTATTAGGACATGATAATAGTCTTCATCTAGGCTACACAAAAGCATAGCATAAGCGTATACTGTTTGCACTATGCAGGCAAGAAATGTGCTCAGAAAGATTTGGGGGAGTTCAGAACGTAAGTGACACTTTACAACAAGATAAAAAAAAAAAAGTGTTACTTGCCGTTTTACTGATGACAAAAAAAAAAAAAGTTGCAAAAAAGTCCTCTGGGGCTTTTAAGCTTCAGTATCTCAGATTTTGACAGTGTAATTGGTTCCCTGTTGCCTGAGCAATCATATAGAATTGGAACTATCTCCATTTTGTCTTGTTACAGTAACACACTTGATAGTTTAGGTATGATCTCACAAATACTCCAGTTTGGTCACCAGTTCATTTCTCAAAACCCACAATGTGGTGTGCGTGCGTGTGTGTGTGTGTGTGTCTTACATTCCCCTAATCCCATTCCCTAATACCCCTAATTTCCTTCCCCAACCTTCTGTGAAACTGAACAGCATAATAGATGTAATTAGACCTTCCGTAATAGGACCGAATGGAGCAAGCAATGAGACTCCTTCTAGGGAAGCAATCAGTGCATTAGGTCCCCAGGACTGAAACCACTTTTAACAAGGTTTGGGGCTTAGGGAATGTCAGTCTAGGCTTCTATTGCTTCCCCAAGAGGAAGCTCTACCCTGAATGCAAATCTTCATTTACCATTTCTACAAAAGGAAGGAAAAGAGCATTAGCTACCTTACTGCACACATAATAAAGCAAACTGGGCTGTTAATATTTTTTTTATTAGCAGTAAATCAACTGTTCACAAGTGCTCTAAACTATAAATGTGTATTTCATCAATATTTTAAAACCATTCCCTATGTTTTCATCACAAACTGTTGGAAGAAGATAATACCAAATTGTGTCAAACAAAGGAAGCCTTTATGTTTTCAGAAGCATGCTGAACTCTTTCTATAAGGGAGTAAGATTCAGTCAAATAATATTCCTGACACATACATTTAAATAGTCAGTTTCAGTAACTATAGATATATTTACAGACTCAACACAACCTATTTGATATTATTCTATTCCATGGTGCACTGAATTAAACTCCAGTGAAGAAAAATGTGCATCCTATTTATAGCATATAATGTACTTTACAAAGCCCAAAATGACAGGCTAGCCTAAAGAATAAAGTCCTTCATAACTGGCAACAAACCTTAAATTTTCTCATGTAAAATATATATGGTAAAATGCACCACTGGCCAACAGGATGAACGTCAATAACGATACTTAAAATTGTTTCAAATAATGGATTAGGTTAGATTTGAATATGTTTTTGGTAGCTCTGTTGTGGAAAACTTTCAAGATGCAGAGCTAAAACTGTCAAAAGTTACTTAAACAGCATGTAGAAACCTTGCGAACCTTATGCCAAGTAAAAGAAGCCAGGCACAAAGGACTACGTATTTTATTTTATGATTCCATTTATAGGAAATGTCCAAGATACCTATATCTATAAAGACAGAAAGTAGGTTAATGGTTGCCTAGGGTTTGGGGACGTGAGAGATTGAGGAGTAAGGCTAAAGAGCAGTTGTGCAGATGTTCTACAACTGATTGCAGTGATGGTTGCACAGCTTTGAATATACTAAAAAGAAACCACTGAATTTTATGATCTAAATGAGTGAATTATATAAAATGTGAGTTGTATCTCAATACAATCAAGATATTAGGAGTGTCCTGGAAAATCATAAGAATTTAATACTATAATCCTTGATCCTATTCTTTTAGTCCTTATTTCTTTTCTTCTATTAGACTCATCCAATTAACATATATATACACAAATATATACGAATACATATATATGAATATATATATATAAAAATATATATATATAAATATATGGGCTATCTTTTTATTAATGACACGAATTCAACTGTGAGACATTATTTTGGGCAAATTCCAAATAGTTTTCATTTTACAAATATGTAAAGGGAGAGCTTGTTATACTACAGATTTGGGGATAACCTCAATACAAAATGTAGATGTGACTCTGTACAGAGGTAATGGTCAAATGGAGATACTGAGAAGACAGCAAGAAGTTTGCACATCACATCAAGGAAACATTGAAGTAACTCAGGAGGGATATTAAGCTCAGTTTGTGGAGAGTAGAAAGATTCTTAGATGGTGTAATATCTCAGCTAAATTCCAAAGGATAAAATATAAATGAGGTAAAAAAAAAATGGCAAGGAAAGTACTCAAGCAGTGGGATGATCAGATATTAAGACTGAAGGTGGTACAGAGCATAGCACTGGTAGCATTATGCAACGTTCGGTATAAGTCAAGTCTAGAAGACAAGAAAGAGTGCAGTCAGAGAAGGTAACTGAAAGGTAAACAATCTAGATAATAAAAGTTCTTCTAAGACCTGGAAAGAAGGTTGGAAACAGAAATCCAGTGAAGAGTTTTAAGCAGTGTAATGACATGATATGTTTTGTATTAAAGAAATACTACTCTGCCAACATTGTGAAGAATGAGTTGGAAGACTGCAATATAGGAGGCCAGTGAGACCAGCTTGGAAGATACTGTAAAATCCATATAGAGCTAATGATGATCTGGGTAGAAAATGGCCACAGAGTTAAAAAGAAAAGCAAATGAATTTGAAAGTAATTTAGGACACTGAATCTTTGAAGTGATTGAATGGAGAGTGAACATGGAGAGGAAGTTATTAAGAACAACCCCCAGGGGGAAAGAGAGAGAGAGAGAGAGAGAGAGAGAGAGAGAGAGAGAGAAACCATAAGAGACCCTTAACAATAGAGAACAAACTGAGACTTGATGGCAGGCAGGTGGGCTGGGGATGGGCTAAATTTGTGATGGGTATTAGGGAGGGCATTGTCCTATTGAGCACTGGGTGTTATATCTGTGATGAATCACTACTCCTGAAACCAATATTACACTATATTTTAACTAACTACAATTTGAATAAAAGTTCAAAAAATAAAAAGAATAATAACCACATTGCGGGTTTATGCCCTCATATTTTTTTAAATTAATAGGCTGCATTTTTAAGAAGTGTTAAAGTTACAGAACAAAAAAACAGAGTTTCCATATGCCCCCGATCACAATTTCCTCTATTATTAATGTAGTCCATTAATATGACATGTTTGTTATAGTTAATTCATAATATAAATCCATTATTTCAGTTCTTAAAGTGCATGGTTTACATTAAGGTTCACCTTTGTACAGTTTCATGGGTTTTGCAAATTGCATAATGTCATGTATCCACCATTACAGTTTCATACAGAAGAGTTCTACTACGCTAAAAGTCACCCTATCCTCTCTATTCTGTTTCACTGATCCATTTGTCTATTCTTTCACTAATACCACACTATATTAATTATTGTAGCTTTACATTAACCCTTGAAGTTGGTTGGTGTCAGTCCTCTGACTTCGTTCTTCTTCATTAGCATTGTGTTGTCCACTCTGAGTCCTTTGATTTTCCATATGAACTTTAGAATCAGTTTATTAATATCCACAAAAGAACTTCTTGAAATTTTAAGTGGGATTGTATTGAATCTACAGATCAAGTTTGAAAGAATTGATAAGTTAACAATATTGAATATTCCTATTCATAAATATAGGCTCTCTCTCTACTTATTTAGATCTTCTTTGGTTTCTTTCATCAGAGTTTTGTAACTTTTTTTTGTATAGTTCCTTGTGTATTTTGTTAGCTTTGTATCTAATTATTTCATAATTTTTGGTCCTAATGTAAATGAGATCATGTTTTTAAATTTCAAATTCGAATTGTTCATTGCTGGTATAAGCAATTGACTTTTCTATACTAACCCTGTATCATGTAAACTTCTATAAATGCTTAGTAGTTCCAGAAGAGTTTTTGTTGATTCTTTGGTATTTATACATAGAGAGTCACATTGTTTATTTAAAAAAGACCATTGTATTTGTTCCTTCTCACCCCATATACCTTTATTTCCTTTTCTTGTCTAAATGAATTAGCTAGGATTTTTAACAGACTGTTGAAAGGCAGTGTTGAGAGGGAATTTCTTTCCATCATTTCAGATCTTTAGGACAAAGCATCTTGTTTTTCATCATTAAGTATGCTGTTAGATTAGGTTTTTTGTATGTTTTCTTTGTCAAGTTTAGGAACTCCCTTATATTCCAAGTTTGTTGAGACTCTTTATCTTGAATGGATTTTGAATTTCGCGAAATGCTTTTTCTGCATCTATTGACAGGACAGATGCTGTTTCTTCAACTTGATGTGAAAAATTGAATGACTTGATTTTCAAATGTTGAGTCAGCCTGGCCTACCTGGAATAAATCCCACTTGGTCATAAGCATATAACTATTTTATACGTTGATAGATTTACATGGTTAACCTTTTGTTGAGGATTTTTTTCATTTATATTCGTGAGAGCTACTAGTCTATAGTTTTCCTTTCTTCTAATGTCTTTTCTGGTTTTGGTCCTCATTTCTAAGCTAGAAATGTAGAGGACAGCTCGAAATATATGTAGAAAGAGAAGTGTGTATGTGTGTGTGTTTCCATGTGAATTCTCACTGGTTTTCTCTATTCTGTTTTCTCGCAGTTTGTACTGACTGAAACTGGATTCTCTCCTAGTTCTGCAGCCTCTTCTTCTGAAATTAGAAAATTAGAGCCACTAAGAACCTTGGCTCACAAATCTTGACACTCGCCACAGACATAGATTTCTGGAGGAGTCTGTTTTCTTGAAACAGATCTGAGAAACAGATCTGGAAACAGACCTTTCCTATTCTAGTCTTCCCATGGATGAATGATCCATATACACACATGCTTTACACAAACACGTATATGACTGTCTATCTAACGGAACTTTCTGCTCACATGTAAATTTTCCTGAGACTGCCCTCTCCTAATCTTTGATGAATTTACCAAGAGGACTTGATACTGTATATGTTATTCCCCCCTTTCTTGTAAGTCATTCTTTATTGCTGTCTAGAAGGATAACTACATTGGATAAAGGTACAAAAAGTAACATTGGATCATTAAAAACAAGTAATGTTCCTTGGCTGCCTATTTGTCTTTTATCTCCTTATCTGTACATAAATAATTTCAGAAAGCTGGAGTATTTTTGTCCTTTAATTGCCTCAAACAAGTCATTTTCGTATATGTTGATGCTGAGGAATAGAAACTACAAAATATGACATACATAATAAAGAATGAGAATTATTCTGCCTCTGGAATAAAACAGTGGTACCAAATTATATGTGCTAGCAGAACATAAATGAATACCATTAGACCTCTGTTTGGTCAAGGTCATCAAAGATTGGTGGGAGAACTGACAATGCAGGGCACAAATTTTATATCCTGAATCTCATTTTATAATCAGATTTTAAAAAACTGTGGAGTACCACAGAAATAAATCAAATCCAATACACACAAATAAATCACAACTCATAAAACATGCACAGTAATGAAAAGAAAACAACATTCACTGGGAGAAGAAAAAACAGACAAAAATGATCCAAACAAACCTTTTATAAAAGCAGATGATTAGAATTAACATCTCAATTCAAATCACATGAAAACTTAACAATGATGTGTCTTTTATGCCCATTATGTACATTGTCATTGTATTTGGTTATTGTTCATGTAGCCTAGAAAGATTTCAATCATGGCCAATTGTTATAGCCTCTAAAATGTGAAGAGGTGAATGGAGTAAGAAGAGACTTAAATAATCTCAGTGTTTTTTCCAGAGAGCTTTAAGAGTAGATGTGCCCATCAAGAGGTTTAAGATGCTAGACAAATAGGATTGGGACAATAATAGCCCTCTGTGTTATCTATTACATTTTCTTTTAAAGGGTTTCCCCCCCTTTCTACTTCTCTCTCTCTTATTTTTAATAACCTCTTAGGATTTCATCAGTTAAAATCTATTTCTTTTTCTTTTCATACACATTGTCTCATAGTTTACTCTTGCAGCATTGATTTATAATCCTCGACTGCTATGACAAAGAACATTAACACATTAGTAAAATATCCCTTCTGCTTTCTAAAAGCATCAAAAAATTTCCTTTTAAATGAACTTAAGAAAACAATGGTGTCTGTTAATAAACCAACCACCTTACCTATTTCTTCTAAGAGATATGATACATATGCTCCCAGATCCCGAGTCACATATCAACAGAGGAGAATCCCAGCAATCCAATTCCAAATATCAGGGACTGAGACAAAGATTGGTTCAGTTGGGTCAAATGCCAGTTCTAACTTGGACTAGAGGAATGATTCTGTCTAGCATGTACATGTGTTCAAGGTCCTACCACTGTGTGTCATATGTGTTTGACATTGAAGGAGTTGATATAGAAAGACATGATTGTGGGTCTCAAAGTTGCGGCTGGCAGAAGAGATCCCCACATGTAACCTGAAAAATATAAACTTTCTCACTGACGTCCATCTTACCAAAGTATTTAGATGACCATAAATCCTTTGGTAAATTTCTTTGTCAAGTTTAGGAATTGTTCTTAATTGTTCTTATTCTGTACTGGGTTTTTTCTATGAAGATAAGAAAATAAATACATTTATAGCTTAAGTCTCTATTATGTTTAGAAAATAATTAAATATCAACTCATTACCAGAACTGCCAACTATCATAGAGCCACTCACAGAATATAGTCTCACTATTTGTTAAATTAAAATAAAATTCTGGTAGGAAATTCTTTGTCTTCTTTCAATGTACCAAATTAATTCAGAAAAAAAGAATCATTAAGGAAACATTCTCTTGGCATAATACTCTCTAAGTCCATCCATGTTGTCATAAATGACACAATCTCATCCTTTTTATCTTCCTTAGACTGAAAAAGATAAATAACATATGATTTCACTCATATGTGGAATCTAAAAAAAAGAAAACCATCAAATGAATGAATAAACAAAAAGCAGAATCAGACTTATAAATAGAATAAACTTATGGCTGCCAGAGGGGTGGAGGGATAAGCAAAATGGGTGAAACGGAGTGGGAGATACAAGCTTCCAGCTATGGAGTAAGAAGGCACAGCATAGGGAATATAGTCAATGATATTGTAATAGCAGTGTATGGTGACCAATGGTAGCTACACTTGCGGTAAACATAGCATAAGTATAAGCTTGTTGAATCACTATGTTGTACACCTGAAACTAATGCAATGTTGTGTGTCAACTATACTCAAAAAGAAAAAAAAAACCTTAAAAAAAAAGAAAAAGAACTTCTTGTGGAGTTGTTGAACAGTACCCAGAATCATGATATAAATTCTAGACTCAGGGCACCTGGGTGGCTCAGTCCGTTGAGCATCTGACTTGGGCTCAGGTCATGATCTCTAGGTTCGTGAGTTGAAGCCCGGCACTGGCTCTCTGCTGTCAGTGTGGAGCCCACCTCTGATCCTGTCTCCCTCTCTCTCTGCCCCTCCTCTGCTCATGCTCCTTCTCTTTCTCTCTCTCTCTCTCTCGATAAATAAACATGTAAAAAAATAATAAATAAATAAATTCTAGACTCAAGACTTGTCATTTAGAAGGTCTTAATACTATTCAGATTGTATTTCAAAAAATACAGTAAGTTTTTTATCATTTAGGAAATATATCAATTTTTTTTTGGAAATATATCAATTTTTAAAAACATGTTTAACTTTTGACTCCTTCTTAAAATGTTGAAAGAGAAACATTCCTACCATTATAATAAAAAAGTTTAATAATCTGAAAATTTGAAATGTCCACTGAAACCATGAGAAAGGTGGGGTTGTAGGCAAGCAATTAACTTGAAACCCAAGGGAAGAGGAAAGTCTGCAGGGAAAGAAAGGAAATAAACACTTGTTTGGCTGTGGTACATGTACACCATATAAGCTACTAATTGGAAAATTATTGAGAGCAAGGAGGTAGGTAATCTCTGAGAGACAGCAAAACTGGGGTGCAGTAGGTAACTATTGCAACAACAAAACCCAAAACTAACTCAAATCTTAACTAGATTAACTCACAGTTTAAAAAAATGAATGGGTGAGTTGGTTGAGTGTTCAACTTCTGCTCAGGTCATGATCTTGTGGTCCGTGAGTTTAAGCCCCATGGCGGGGGAGGGGGGGGTGAGGGGGGGCTCTGGAACCTGCTTCGGATTCTGTGTCTCCCTCTCTCTCTGCCCCTCCCCTGCTTGCACTCTCTCTTTCTCAAAAATAAACATTAAAAAATTATTTTAAATTTAAAAAGATATGCCCTTTTCTAGCCATAAGTACTAATTATTTCAGTTTCTACTGTCTTACAACAAATGTTCAGCTTTCTACCAAATATTACAAAGAATCAAGGGAAAAAATTAAACACAATGTCAAGAGACAAAGCAATATATAAAACCAGACTCAGATCTGATCCCAATGTTTGAACTATTGGACAAGGAATTTAAAATATCTATGATTAATATGTTAAGAGATCTAAAAATAATATGATAGAATGGAATAAAAATAATGGAAATGGAACTCATAGCAGCAAACATGAATAATGCCATCCAGTAGACTCATTACTATGTTTCACAAAGTCAAGGAAATAATTAGTGAATTTGAAAATATGTCAATAGAAATCATCCACATTAAAACACAAAGAGTATGGGATGACTGGGTGGCTCAGTCAGTTAAGCATCCAACTTCAGCTCAGGTCATAATCTCGCAGTTTGTGAGGCTCTGTGCTGATGGCTCAGGATTCTGTGTCTCCCTCTCTCTCTGCCCCTCCCATGCTCATGTACTGTCTCTATCTCTCAATAATAAATAAATGTTAAAAAATAAACAAATAAATAAAACATAAAGAGTAAAAAAAAAGTGGAAAAAAAACACAGTATGTAAGAGCTGTAGAACAATATACACTGTTCTAATACCCATGTTACTAGAATTGCAAAAGAAGTGATGGGGGGATAGATAAAATTATTTGAAGACATGATGGTTGTGAATTTTCCAAAATTAATCAACATACTAACCACAGTTCCCAGACCTCAGAAAATAATTACACACATACACACACACACACACACACACACACACACACACACCAATATAACATCAAAGTAGACTTTGATAATAAATATTACTATGAATAGAAAAGAGTATTACATAATGATAACAGTTTCAACTCATCAGAAAGGCATAACCACTCTAAATATGCACACATATAACACCAGGACTTTAAAATACACAGAGCAAAAATTTCTAAAACTGGAAAAAAGGAGGAGAGAAAGCCACAATTATTGTTGAAGACTTCAACATCCTTCTCAGTAATCAAGAAATACACAGAAAATCAATTAGGATATAGAGGAACTGAACAATATAACAACCAATTTGGCTTCTCAGTTCTCTATTCTACTTTTTTTCAACCTTAGTAGATACAAAACAACTATAATCCTGCATATTATGCCTGCCCTACCTACAGTCTTGGGGGTCACTGACACTGCCCTAGGGACCCATAATCCAGTCAGAAAATGCATATCATTAATACTAACCAGGAAATATCCAAAATCCCCTCTAAACACATGTGACAAACCGCCAATCCTTTGGATGCCCTCAGTAAGGGGTAATGCTTCCTAGTGACCTCAGTTGCTGGTAATTGCCAAGCCTTAGCCTATCTACTTCCGCCAGGGAGGGTATCTGAGCCCTTAAAGTACCTCTGGCTACATGTGGATAGGCGTTATGGGAAAAGATGTTCAAATAACCCCCAAAATAAAACAAGGTAAGTTTGTTAATAATACCACTCAATTTTGTGAGTAAATACTCCAGACACCTACTAACATTTTTTTCTTGGCTCTCAACAACTGCCTAAGATGTTTGGATACACATGTCTATCCAAGGGCTCCTTGTTTTCATTGTAGTTTGCCACATAGGCATATGGCTTCCAAAATTATGCTTAAACAAATTCAAATTCAATAAATGAGACACAATACATTTCCATCATCAATCAAACATTGGAGTGAATTGTAATAGATATCTGACTCTATTTTTGGTCTTTGATGACTGACACCTTTCAAGCCACATACCTTCCCTTCCCCTTTTGCCTCTTATTTGGGCAAACTAATAAAGAAAATCAGTCAGTCCCCTTGGTGCCCATAGAAAGTTCAAAGTACATAAACATGGGACATGAAGAAACCCTCACCCCAGATCCACACCCTACCTAGAGTCAAAACCAAGCAATCACACCACAACACCCCCCTGCAAAATTCTTGCCATTATGAACCAAACTGCATGTGACCTACTCTTCCATGAATTCCTTTTGAGAATGATAAATTTTCTTCCAAATTCTTTTGGTGTGTGTGGCATCATCAGGCTCAGCATCCAGCCCACAAATTGGAAGGGGTCTCTCTTCTTTCTGTGGGGTGGCTATCATGGAATTAAACTAGAAATAAAATTATAGAAAGATATCTAGAAAATCTCTATTTACTTAAAAAATTAACACCATATTTCTCAATAATCATTGTTTCAAAAATCACAAGGGAAGTCAGAAAATATTTTGAATTAAATGAAAGTGAAGACATCAACAATTTGATGATACAGCTAAAGCAGTTCTTAGAGGGAAGTTTACAACATTTAATGATTACAGTAGGAAAGAGAATATATCTCAAATGGATAATTTAAGCTTCCTCCTTAAAAAAAAACTAAAAACAGAAGGACAAATTACCAAAAGCAAAGAGAAGAAAAGATAATAAAAATAAAAGTAGAAATCAATGAAATTGAGAACAGAAAAAAGAGAAGCAATCAAACAGAAGGTTGGCTCTGTGAAAAGTTCAATAAATTTGATACATTTCTCACCAGACTGCCCAAGAAAAAGAGAGAAAATACAAATTACAAATATCAAGAATAAATGAAGAGACATCACTACAGACCCTAGAGATATTAAAGGACATTAAAGGACAGAGGAATATTATCAGCAATCTAGGGCCATAAATTCAACGACCTAAATAAAATAAACAAATTTTTTAAAGGACTAAACCACCAAATCTCACTCAAGGAGAAATTTAGACGATACTCAAAAATCTACACTATTATTGTGGAAATTTCAGTAAAAGGAGAGTGCTCAATTACATGACAGAAATCTCTTATTCATAGAAGTTTTCATAGACTTAATATTATTTTGAAGTAGGTGATTATTCTCCTGAATATGACTATCAAGTCAGGAAGGTAACATTAGGAAGCCCACAATGTCTTCTATTCAATAAAATTTTTGTACCCCTTTTTAAAGTCATTTTTTCTATATCCCATAAAGGTAAGAAATTTTGGGATATAATTACTACTATAAGCTATGCATAAATTTCCCTCTTGAATGTTGTGTTTTCATTTTGTTTCCAAACCTGCTTTTTCAAAACTGATTTAATATTTTTTAAAAACTAGAAGCACTATCAACAGTAGCCAAAGTATGGAAAGAGCCCAAATGTCCATCGATGGATGAATGGGTAAAGAAAATGTGGTGTGTATATATATATATATATATATATATATATATATATATATATATACACACACACACACACATACACACACACACACACACACACACACACACACACACACACACACACAATGGAGTATTACTCGGCAATCAAAAAGAATGAAATCTTGCCATTTACAACCACGTGGATGGAACTAGAGGGTATTATCCTAAGTAAAATTAGTCAGAGAAAGACAAAAATCATATGACTTCACTCATATGAGGACTTTAAGAGACAAAACAGATGAACAGAAGGGAAGGGAAACAAAAATAATATAAAAACAGGGAGGGGCACAAAACAGAAGAGACTCATAAATATGGAGAACAAACTAAGGGTTGCTGGAGGGACTGTGGGAAGGAGGATGGGCTAAATGGGTAAGGGGCATTAAGGAATCTACTCCTGAAATCATTGTTTCACTATATGGTAACTAATTTGGATGTAAATTTAAAAAAATAAAAAATAAATTAAAAAAAAAAAACAAACTAGAAGCCCACTGGCTATTTTTAGTGTCACAGAAGTTTGAAAAATTCCACCCCGATATGTCTAGGTGTGGATTTATCCTGTGTTTTGTTTGCCTGAAAAATGAAGGGGCACTTGGGTGGCTCAGTTGGTTAAGCTTCTAAACTCTCAGTTTCGGCTCAGGTCATGATCTCGTGGTATGTGAGTTCGAGCCCCACATCAGGCTCTGTACTATCATTGCAGAGTCTGCTTGGGATTCTCTCTTTCCCCCTATCTCTCTGGCCCTCCCCCACTTGTAATCTCTCTCTCTCTCTCTCTCAAAATAAATAAACTTTAAATAAATAAATAAATAAATAAATAATCTTAATGTTCTCAGTGATATCTTTCATTTGATGAAAAAAATTTATTTTATAATTTCAATATCGCACTTCAGTTGTGTAGATTTATTCTTACCTATGAAAATTTTCATTAGTTATTAGATGGTGTTCTGCCTGGTCTTTCAGGATAATAATCTTTTTGTCTCCAGTCAAGAATGAGTAATGATGAATGAGAAATTTTCTGCAGCACATATTCTGCTATTCCATTGCATTTTTAATTCCTATGGTATGCATTTTAAGTAATTTGTAGACAGTTCAAGGATTCTTTCTTCAATAGAAACAATTTGAAATCTTGGGACTATAGCGTGGGTAAAATGTTTGTATAATATGTTAACAGTTCAATAGAGGGAAATATCACCATGGCTAACCTTGGTAGATCTTTTGCTTTGCTTTGTTTTTTTGTTTATGTTTGTTAATTTTTGTTTTTAAATCCAGATAATTTCTCCAGGAGCTGTTAGAATTATTTACTATTTAAATGACAGACTATTATATAGTTAACGTATAAATTAATTCTGGGTTTTGGTATTTTGCAATGGAAGTTATCTTGATATTGAGACCTAAGACATATTCTAAACAGGTCATGAAGTCTAATTAACCTTTTATCACATTCAACTACTTTAAGTTACATGAACTTGACTCTGTCCTCTAAATATAACAATACAATTTTGGCATCTCATTAATAAACATGACAGCATTTATTAACACTGCCATGTAACTAAAGTAAAACTTCATCAATTCAAATCTCAAGGAACCAGAAGTAATCAAGCTAGAACTAAACAGGAACAAATTATCTGACATCATATTTTAGTGGCAGGAGAGCTGAGAAGCTAAACAACTTGCTGTTTCTGTCAAACAATCTTGATTACTTGTCAGTGTGGAAGAAGTCAGTAGAGTATGGAATGAAAGGTTAATTTACTTGCACTCACATAACCTCTCCCTCTCTTCTTATTGACAAATAACCAAGGTCATTAATTGAAGTTTGCAAATCAATTTCTATGAATTCATGGCTCAGAGAATCTTGTACTTTAAATTACAAATATAATAGCATTTGAGGTTTTCTATGCCAAAACATTCTATTTTAGATTACTTACTATTATTTTTATCTGGCAACAAATTTATTAAATATTTACGGATGAAAAAGTATACATTTTTGTTAGTCTTTCATCAGAATTCTAAAAGAAATGCTTACTCATTTGCTCTTCATTCATTCTTCACAAAATTTCCTCCCTTCCTCCATCCCTCCCTCCTCCCTCCCTTCCTTCCTTTATAAATAAGATGTATTGAAACATTTTTAGGTGCAACATAAGACATATACCACTCTTTTCTTCGATGTGTAATAATGTAGCTTCACTTGGAAAGCTAACACATGATCTCATCATCTGTATCAGGTGGGCATTCAAGTGAGTATTTAGGCAATACTAATTAAAGGAAAGTAGCTAGGGGCACCTGGGTGGCTCAGTTCAACTTAGGCTCAGGTCATGATCTCATGGTTGGTGAGTTTGAGCCCCACATCAGGCTCACTACTATCAGCCTGTCAGCACAAAGCTCACTTCAGATCCTCTGTCTCTCGCTCTATGCCCCTACCCCGCTTGCACTCTTCCAAAACATAAACAAATACTAAGAAAAGAAAAGCTGCTAGTCTTTATTTACTACACTGTGTACACGTTATTACCTTTAAATCTTAAAATCCTTTAAAGAAGGTACTTTTATCTTTACATTACAGGAATATAAGGCTCACAGAAAGATCACATGGTTAGTGTTAAATGCCAGAAGTTTCACCCACTTCCTTTTGAATCCAAAGTCAGAGCTCTAAATTCCACACACCATTGCTATTTATAGGAACAGAGTGAAAAAGAATGTCAGATATCTTTTCTCCAACTTGGATATCACTTTATGGTTTCTCATATTCTACACACTGAGTATATTATGAAACAAAAACTCCTTCCTTCCTTCCTTCTCTCCTTGATTCCTTCTTTCTTTCCTTCCTTCCTTCTTATATAACAGTGTTTATTTTCTGTATTTTGATGCTGTGACATTCTGGGGCCTCACTGACTCTGGAAGGAGTCAGCTGATTGCAGGGTTAACCAATTCCTAGAGACAATAAACAACTCATCTAGAGCATGCCTTTCAAATGCAAACCAACCAATCCTTGGCCTATACCTCCAACAGAGTCTTCTATCAGGCTCTCAATATTCCCAGGTCCACTATCTACTTTCCCTTATCATCCCTGGACCTGGTACCAGACAACCATGAACAGTCCCTGTGGCCCAGAGGCCACTGAAAGTATTCAAACTAACCAATCGTAACCCTGTTTACCCTGCCTCAACTGTTCCTTCCCAAAGAAACCGCAGTGAAGGCCCATAGTTTCCCCCTTGCTCTGCCTCCTCACCTACCCAGTGCTTCCCTGTGTGGCTCTCCAGTGGTGTGGCTTGCCCCCTCCTCCTGGGATTCATGAGCAACAAACTATCTTTTCAATGGCAGTAGTCTTAGTTGTTGGCCTTACCATAGCTGAATAATAATAAGACCCTATTAAAACTCATTCTTTCTGTCACTGTCTTTCTTTCCCTCTTTGTTCTTTCTCTCCTCCCCTCTCTCTTTCCTGTGTAGAAACCAGTAAGTATTTAAATGAACTACTATCAAAGTAGCAAAGTGTTGTACTGTCTTGGCTGCACTATATAAAATGAATTTTAGTAAAATGAGTACTATGAATTTTCAATGGACATATGTTCTTTCATATATAATAATCTTGAGTGTGAAGAAATACTTCTAAAATCTGCCTTGAGTTATCTAAACTTTAGATGAGTGGGTCAGTCTTTAAATATCAGTTATGTTTTTAGAAATAAGGGAAAATTATTCACCAGAGCTCTTAAACAACAGCATATGTTCTCTCCTTCTTATTAACTATAGACAAATACCAAGTTTAAATGTAAACTTTGTTTGGCTGCTAAGACAAAATATGGGTACAAGTTTTTGAAATGGTGCCAACCTCACTCTACCCTTGATTTAGAAAATATTTGATTTTGCTGAAATCAAAGAACCAAATGAATTGATTTTAAAATCCTTTTCTCAGCACCTTAAGAAAAGCCATTTCTAAATTAGATTTTTTTTTTCTTGCCAATTGCAGGGAATGCTTGTGAACTTTATTTTATTTGGATGGCATATTTTTTAAATGTATGTTTTGGATTTTTTGTGTTTATTTTTTTTTTTGTTTTCCTGAATTCTGTTTTCACTTAAGTTTTGGACCAATTCTGAGTTTCATTCTTAACTTTAAGTTTTCTAAGTTGTCCTCACTTATATACTAGTACGTATTTTTCAAGTTCCTGTGTGCTTGTGATCCACTTACCCATGCATTCCTTTTCTTGTGGAGGTGATACTCTCTCAAATCCACTTGTTCTCTCTTTTATTCATCTATCAGAAAATTTTCTGGGCACTCATCATTTGCCAGTAATAATGGGAGGCCCCAGGGATATAAGGATAACAAAGGATGTTCTGTAGGAGATGAGAGGAAGAATAGAAAGTCAATAATTAATTAAGGCAAAAGGTGAAAATGGTTGTAATGAAAGTAAGTAGTAAATGTGTGAGATCAGTGAACTCAGGAATGGGATTAGGTAGATTTTCAAAGAGGTGCTGCTGATAGAGTGAGGTGTTATAGGACCAAAATTCATTTTCCAAGGAGACAAGGGGGAGGACAGCATCTATGACAAAGTTACCAGAATTCTCCATTGCAGCAGTTTATTTTGAAAGGTGCAAAGCAGCGATGGTGGAATATAAGTGCAGAGAGGTTAGAATGCTGTTAATACTAAATTTATCCTCTTCCCACATCTATTTTTCAACTTTCTCTGACCTGTCCTGAACTCTGAAAAGTTGCCTCTGTGGACTTTTTTCTAGACTCCTTTAGCATCTTGGCTTCTATTTGGGTTCACAAGAGTTGGGACTGGCAGGAGACAGGAGTGTGGAAGGGGAGAGTACAGGTGCATCGTTTCTCCCTCCCTCCCCAATTCAGTGCAGATGCTCTGACAGAAGCGATATCCCTTCACGATGGTAGTTTCCTCCTTGGTGGTTCCATCTTCCAATTCTCACTGGGCTCCAGTAATTTCCCTCCTCCCTTGTCTCCTTGGTCCTAGTGATGGCAATTGAATTTCCACTATTTCTACTTCCAAATTTAATTACAATTGACCTTTAGAAGACCAATTATTTTTTTTAAATCTTGTTTTAAGATTTAAGATTTATTTAAGATTCAATATAATCTTGGCTTTTTAGTGTATTTCTAAGAACAAAAACAAAAAGAGGAAAATTGATAATGGGAGGTAAGCAAAAGGAAATTTTTAAATCCCTGAATTTCACACGTGATTTCTGGATTTTGGGGTCAACTCTGGCTATGAACTAAGGCAAAAGAGAGGTTGATTTTCTTTTTTTAATCAGAACTAAATACAAAGTCTAGTAGAAACATTCACAGAGATACAGATGGTTGGGTCTCTAGGTAGAGGATATTGTCAACATAGAAACAAAGACAGCAAGAAAACATAAGCAGCGACTTTCTGAGAGAAATTATTCTAGCTGTCTCCTTTTTCCTTCCTTATTTGACCTTGGGATAAGAACTGCCTAACCTGTTCACATAGGTCAAGAAACAGCAAAGCCATCCAGAATTATTTGAAAACAAGATTAATTTCAGAAGAATATTAAAAACTAGCTGGGATGAAAAAATATAATACAGACCAGGCTATTGGTGCCCCATTATCTTCTCAAACCTCCTTCCACAAACTTCATTTCTTAGAGGAAAATATATTTGGGTCATAAGGTGGGTAAAGTGAACAGTGTATAGCAAGCAGCCAAGAGTACAACATCATAAACTACACTCCCTTAGATGCACCCTCAAATTTGCTCCCTAACTTCACTTACATGTAAGGACCCAGGGCTTTTGCTTGGCCCCAAATACATAACACCAGCCAAGGTAATCATAACTGATAATAATTGATAATGACTGAAGATTAAAATAAAAATAACTTGTGAAATGAAAAATCCCAAGGGTCCATGAGCTTCTGTGTATGCATAGTGTATATCTGTAAAATAAACATCTATGAGACCCAAGCATTGTGAAAGAAATAACAACTGAGTAATCTACACCAGAGAAAGCAGAATTAATGGACCAGACAGAATAATAACATCACTTAAGCATAATAATTGCTTTTACAGAGATAAAGGGTGGAAATATAAAACAAATCAGAAAGCAGTTGTAATTTTTTTTAAAAGAACAAAGTAGAACTACTAGATACGAAAAATATGTGTAATTGTTGAAATAAAGAACTCAGTGAAGGTATTGACTAGAAGAATGTTTCCAGCTAGAAAATGCGCTATTGACTGATATGTCAAAAAACTCTTCCAAACTCATCTGGGATAAAGAGATGGAAATATTGAGTGAAAAATAAAAGATAGATAGGAATGAAGTACATATTTTTATACATATTTTAAAAACCTCCCAGAGGAGCAGAAGAAGGAAATACAATTTTGGAAGTTTAAAAATATTTGAAAAAGGATGTCAGATAATTTTTCAGAATTAAAGTCATAAGACCTCCAACTGAAAGAGTTCATATGGGGCGTGTGGGTGGCTTAGTTGGTTAAGCATCTGACTCTTGATTTTGGCTCAGGTTATGATCTCACAGTTCGTGAGTTTGAGCCCCGTGTGGGGCTCTGTGTTGACAGCGTGGAGCCTGCTTGGGATTCTCTGTCTCCCTCTCTCTCTGCCCATCCCCTGCTTGTGTGTTCTCTTGTTCTCTCTCTCTCTCTCTCTCTCTCTCTCTCAAAATAAATAAATAAACTTAAAAAAGAAAGAGTTCATAAAATACCAAATAGGACAGGTTAACACACACACACACACACACACACACACACACACACACACACAGAGTTTAGTAAAATTTAAAATAATGTCAAATAAAAGTAAAAAACTCTGAAAGCATCTAGAGAGCAAAAATATTGGACATACCAAAAGACTACAGTAAATGAAAAGGGCATAGAAAATTAGTTGCATACTGCTGACAATAAATAAAAAGATCTTTGACCCCACAATTTCATAGTTGCACTATCACTTAAAAGAAAAGTGAAGTATATCATCATATAAGTATGAATAATAAACTGAGAGAAAGAATTACATTAAATAGAATGCATGATACAAGATAGTGGAAATAATCTCTACCATAAAAGTAATGACAATTTAACTCATCAAATAAAGAAAAGTCTCACATTAGATAAAAACCAAAATTCAGGAATAAGTTGTCAACAAGAGAGAAATTTAAATCGAAGAGAGATTGACAAGATGGAAAAAGATATACGGGACATAATAAACTCAAATACAACAAGCAGAGTTTTACATTAGCAGAATGTACATAAAAGCAGAAAAACAACAAAACTGTTATAAAGAACAAGAAAAGTTTTATAATAATATTTCATATATATTTACTCACATACACAATCTCAGAGAGAGAGAATGACTATACTTCAGAGAAAATACACTTGGTTTATAGCATCCGTGTTACATTTACAAAAGTCATTAATAGAGTAATTCTCAGAAAAAGCATCAAAATAAATTCCAAAGGTTCAACATCATACAATGTTCTTTTTCTATAATGCTATGAAATTATAAACTGATTAAAAAAAAAGAACCTGTAACTACAAAAATCCATGTAGGGGCGCCTGGGTGGCTCAGTGTCTTAAGTGTTCAACTCTTGACTTCAGCTCAGATCATGATCTGATGGTTGTAAGATCGAGCCCCACGTTGGGCTCCGTGCTGTGAGATCCAGCCCTGCCTTGGGCTCAGCGCTGACAGCAAGAGCCTCTTTGGGATTCTCTCTTTCCCTCTCTCTGCCCCTCCCCAATTCATGCTCCTGCTCTCTCTCTCTCCCAAAATAAATAAGCATTAAAAAAAGAAAAAAAGAAAACATCATCCATATGCATGTGATTAAAACATTTCTTGAAAGGATGCTATGATATTGTGATTTATAGTGATATAAATCACGATAATATATATGTGATTTATAGTAAGATATATAGATATATATGTATATATATGAAGATATGTATGAAGATATATCTATCTTTTATATATATACTTATATATATTATATTATATATAATTATATATATTATATATTATATATATATTTATATATATATTATATATATTTATTTATATTTATTTATTTATTTATTTCTGGCACAGAACTCCTAAAACCCTTGGAATTTCTTGGAATTTCTTAAGTGCGGAGAGCTACAAAAGGGTCTTTTTTATGCTAATAAGGCAACTGTGGGGCCACACCTAAGGATAGAGGCTGGGTGCCAGGAGAATCAACAATGTGATTAGGTTGGGACTTTTAGTCCCACTCCCAGACTGAGAGAGAGAGAGAGAGGTGTGTGTGTGGGGGGGAGGGGGGGGTGGAGCAGAGATTGAGAGAGAAGAGGGACAGAAGGTTGAATCAATCACCAATAGCCAGTGGTTTAATCCATCATGCCTATGTAGAAGCCTTCATAGAAACCCCAAAAGATGGGGTTCAAGTTGAAAAGTAACAAATTGTGCACCTGAGTTACAATAAAAACAAATTTTTAATGATAAGTATTTGCACCCTTTAATAATATACTGACCTTTTACATATCCTTAAAAATCCTAAGTTTCGTTATTAAATCACCCCCTGAATGTTCTTCAGAGGGGAGCATTCACAGAGGTTGTGCAGACTATGTGACTCTGGCTTCTTCAGAACATCTCAGGGAGTAAGGGAGCACCAGTGTCCACTCTAGGCAACTCTAGGACTGAGGCAAGAAAGGCTCACCTGGAGCCCCACTAACCCTCTCTCCATCAGCCCGACCCTGCCAAAGGTCTCCCTGTTCCCCTTGTGCTCCAGGTTTGGCCATTAGGATTACAAGTTTGTTTTTTGTTTCTCTGAAATGTTTTATGATTCTCCTAGATATAGATATAGATATAGATATAGATATAGATATAGATATAGATATATACATATATATACATATATATACATATATATACATATGTATATATACACATATATATATATTTAATGTCTATTTTTGAGAGAGAGGCAGAGCATGAATGGGGGAGGGGCAGAGAGAGAGAGAGACACACACACACACAGAGAATCCAAAGCAGGCTCCAGGCCCCGATGCGGAGCTTAAACCCAAGAACCTTGAGATCATGACCTGAGCCAAAGTCGGACGCTTACCCAACTGAGCCACCCAGGTGCCCCTCTCCTATATTGACTTTTGATTATTTTTATTTGAAGATGGATATAAGGTTGAGAGTCATGACTTAGAGGAAGCCAAATTTTGATCCAAAAGAATTTATTAAGTTAAAAAAAGTTGAAAGTCTTACCAACATTTCTTCTGGGAAACACAAACTTTGTCTAGCAAATTGACTTTTAAAACAACCTTTTAAGGGGTGCCTGGGTGGCTCAGTCGATAGAACTTGTGAGTCTTGATCTCGAGGTTGTGGGTTTAAGCCCCACCTTGGATAGAGATTACTTAAAAACAAAATGTTTAAAAAAGTAAAAAATAAAATAACCTTTTCAATAATATTTTGTTTAGCTCCTAAAGCAAATCAAAAAGGAAAAAGTATATCTACTTTCTCATATTTTAATAAAACTTCTTGAGGATATATTTGGAGAGTACTTCATGTAGTAAAATAGTTACCTAGGGAAGCATCCTAATGTATGAAGATATAAATATCATTTCATTGAGTATAGGAAGAAGGAATTATGAGGGTTTATTCTGTTATAGTATTGATGTTTTGGATTATGGGAAAGTAGTAAATACAAGAATGAGATATATTAGTATTATGCAATACTAAAATTTGGCATTAAGATTAAAAATGATTAAAAATGATTAAAGTTGAAATGTATGTCTGGACCATGGCTCCAAAACCTAACCTTACATATGATTCAATGGAGGTCTTTTGCAAAATATTTTTTCTTAGACCCAGCCATTGAGATAGAGTATACAAAATATTTATAAAGGTATCTCATTAGCAATGTTTTATTATGAGAATTATCAAACAAAAAGAAAAACTGAAGAAATGTACAGTGAATCCACATCACCTAGATTTCACAACTAACATGTTAGTATACTTGCTGTGTCATTCCTGTATCCCTCTAGCCATCCATCTTGTTTTTTTTAATGCACTTCAAAGTAAGTTTCAGACATTGGCATATCACCTCCCAAATACTTCAGCATGCATGCCATTAACTAGAATTCAATATTTGTTTATCGTTCTTTTTTATCTTTTCAGTGAAATTTAATACGCAGTACAACATGCAAATCTTAGATGTACTGCTCAGTGAATTTGGATAAAGGTCATCTTATGTTGTCATCACGCCAGAGGTGAGGGTAGTTTATCACTCAATGTTCTGTTCAAATAGTCTGTCACACAGACCTATTTCAGGCACAGAAACAAAAAGTACTCACAGCTTAATGAATGGTATAGAATGACTGTCCCAAAATGTATGTTTACTAACTATATAGAAATGACTGTTGAAATTCATCTCTCGTAAGGCAGATCACAAAGGTAGCTTAGCCAGTCCCAAACTGTCCCACTGGGAATTTTCCATTCTATGCAATTACAAATAGATATATGCAGAATAATCCCATAGATAAATATATAAATGCATTGTACCACTCATTGAATTATCTTGCTCTACAATCTAATCTAGATTTTTTTTTTTACTTAAATTAATCCATTACTTCCTGAGTCCTCAGAGATTATGTCACAAAGCACAGTGCATTGTCCCTAGTAGGCCTTTAATACATGAGGGTTGAGTCACTTGAAACTGAAAGTTTGGAATGGGGTCCTATTTCTATAATTCAGAGGGTCTTTCAGTGTCTTTAGTAGATATTGGATTCTACCAGATATTACTGTATTACTGTGCTTGCCTCATGAAAATTCAATTAGAATGCCTTGTTTACAATGAATAAGATGTTTCTTGTTGTTGACATATTATAAAATAAATAGCAATTGCAGTTAGAGGAGGGGATTAATTCTTAGTTTTAGTATTTTGCTGGAAAACATTTACTCTCTCACAGTAGGCTGACCATCTGAAAACTGTTGTTTATTGCAGTGTTTACATTTTACCTCTAGATGGAAATCTGCAAGGAGCCCAAAACAGTGGCATGAGAAATTTAGTTGTCATGTACAAGGTGCTAACCAGCCTAGGGCTCCTGTTTCCAATGTTCTGCCCTTTGTTCCTGACCCTGGGAGCTAACAGAGCAACTGTTGTGTGCAATATTGTAATGAGTCAGTTTTCTCTTTACAGCTATGTAACCCCCAGCGGCTGTGAGGGAATTTGCCAACATTGCATGTGTGGAGAAGCAAACACACCTCCCCGAGTACAAAATTTGGTAATTATGCGTTGTTGCACCCCATAGCATGGCTCATCCGTGAATCAACAGAGGATTTCATTCAACAGAGCTATCAACCTGGAAACTTTGAAAAATACCATATTTGTGTTAAGAAAATGTTCTAAAAAAGAGATTTGAGTAAAATACCTTGGTTAAAATTTAAGAGCAGATACACAGGCTTGATCATAATCAACTGTGAATTATTTAGGTAGATCTTCAATATGAATGATGATAAAAACATCAATTGCATTATGCTGTCAGTGAACAACAAAATAATAAAAGGGTTTATTTATTAAAACTAGATGAGAAATCTATATATCTGTTATATTCCTTTTTTGAATTTGGCTCAATGTTCTCATCAAATTATATAACATTTCATATTCTAACTTTTAAAATATTCATCTCTGGCAAAGAAAAAAAGGAAAGCATAATAAACATTCCTTTTTAAAAGGTTGCACTGAGCAAAATGTTCCAAAATAAGCCATAAATGAATTAGCTCAAGGGTGGAAAATTCAATTTAAATAATAAATTAGAAACATATCAGAAACTAGATTCTTATGTTTTAGGGTAGCTCTAAAAATGTATTTCTGCCCAAGCCTGTTAATGCTGCCAATGTTATTCAATCATATTTAAGTTAAACTGCAAATGAGTTACTAAGTATATATTTGATTTACATGCATTCCATATTTGTCAATTCTCTGATAAAATTAATAGCTAAAATGTTTTATTGATAACCATGCTAGTAGGTGAATCAGTATAACCACTTTAATAACTTAACTTCTATTTAAAACTACTATAATCAATCCTTGATGTAGAAATATTTCTGAATTACATATTTTAATAATAAGATGATAGGACCAGTTAATTGGAAAAACTTTACATAGTACTAGTATTTTTTTTTTTTTGTAAGATAATAAAAGCTTATAGGAAAAGGCTTAAATAAGCTATGGAGATAGCCTGTGTTCTCTGTTTTACCAAAATTCTTTGAAATGTTCTGAACAATGTTGACAATGTAAAGCTAATTATATGATAGTAACTGTGATTTTTGTTTTTCAAGTGGGGATAACTAAATGTCAAAAATGTAATGCCTGTGTTGCCCAAGTGACTGCAGGCTGACAGTCCAAATCATCCCAAAGCTGGTTGCTTTATACCTTTATACCATGTATATTCTTTAAAAACATGTCATCTCAAGGTAATTTTAGCACAAATTTCCTTCAACAGGATTAAAGTATGATTTAGTGTTCTTATGGTTTAGTGGCTTTCATAAGGATGTTGTCAAGGGTTTCCTATTTTGTTTGTTTTTGAAAAAGAGAGATCATGAATGGAGGCTTTAGCAGAAAATGACTCCCCATTTTTGAAAACGTACCCAGTCAGGCATATTTTAAGTAATGGCTGCTAGGCAATTTTAAGAGGAAGATAATTCTTTCACTGTTCGACTTTATCATCAAAGAAAAAAGTTGTCCTGTTGGTAAGCACACACGACCCTTTACAACAAGGTTGAACTGAGCAGAGGCAGACAATTAGACAAGTAATAGATTCGTAAATTGTGAATATACAATCTAGGACTTCAAAAGCAATTGCAGAGAATAGAAATAATGAGATAGATGTGCATACTGGACAATCCCAATAAAGCAACACTCTAAAAGTGCTAGGGATTAGTTTAGGATGGTCCTTTCTATCTGGGAAGGGAAAGGAAAGCCCAACTGAAATACTGTTCGGGTGGACTCTTGTGTGTAAATACCAGGGTCTATTAAGGCCCATGTTGGCGGTTAATAAAGCTTATGTTTCTAAGGTACATACACACGAAGAGAGAAGGTCAGGTGACCTTGTTGAACTGTATTATTTGGTAAAAGGGCAGAAGCAGAGGCTATGAATCCAGTGCTTACCACACACAAATAAACTTTAAACAGCTGCAAATTAATGGTCTTTCATCAATCCTTAGGTGTTTTACTCAGTCATTAAAATGGATCAGCCTTTACGTCTCAACCCAAAAGAAGGTGGGGAGAATTAGTGTGATTTGTGATTCATGCATCATCCTCTAGCTTTCTGGAAGTTTTAATAATTTTTTTTATATCCCTAAGTGATATCTCTTGAAAGGGACTGTTTTTATTCATGGATTTGACTACAGCAATTGAAGATCAAACTTTAAAAAATATGGCTTGTGAGTCATATATTTGCAATCCAGGGCTACCGAATGTATTGCCTTGACATCACTTACCTATTTCTGAATTTGAACCAAATACATTCCATGACCTATACTGGGTACATTTTCATTTTTCCATTTTTCCAGTGTTCCTCTGAGTTTTACATCTGCTATAGTGTGGGCAGATGTATATTTGAGGTTATCTGCATGCTTCAGAAGAGCCAAATATCTTCCGCATTAAATTGAAATTCTTTGAGACTGCTAGTGAGTCACTACATATGTTTGTGGGCAGCTGTTTTATGTGGCCAAATTTGAAGCGCTGACTTCAAGCTGGTGTATTCTACCATATGGAGAAATGGTTTCCAGCCAAAACATTTAATTAACAGTGAATCGAGATGACCTTGTCTTTGCTTTGCCACATGTAAGTGCTGAACACAGTGACAAAGTGAAGACAAGTGTACTTGCATAGTAGACCAGGTCCCTGCCCCTTTCCATCTGGTCATGATAACACCAAATCCTATTTTTACCACCCTTTCTCGCTTCTTATTGTACTCCATATGGAGACAGGCAATAGATACATGGAAAAATACACATATTTGGGAGCAAATAACACAATATGATTGGCAATACTTGCCTCTTATATGACTAACCTGAGACATTCCCAAAAGCAGAACACAGAGAAATAGGAAAACCATAAGCTTGATGTCCTAAGTGCAGGTGTTTCATGGTTATTTTTATTAATGCTTTCTAAAAGGTTGCATCCATTAGCATGGAAAATTCCATTGAGTTATAAAGCAATATAAAAAGAATGGAAGAGGGAATATATCCAAAACCTGTGCTACAATTGCCCATTTCTTGACATTTTTCTAGTTTTTAAGGAATAATCGAAAACATGATAAATAAAAAATGCAGAGGTTATGGGGCATCAAAAAGAACAAAACATCCATTATGATGAGAAGATCATTTCATGGAAGAAATCCCTAAAGTAATATCAAAAAAGGAAAGACTCTCATCATAGGTTACACTGAATAATATTCTCACAAAAAGAAAAGATCAGCCATAACAGCTAATACTGAAGGCAGAACATGCCTCAGTAATGAATCCCATGATACTTCCATGAACAAAAAGAACCAGGAAGAACAAATGTTGTCAATGCTAATAAAGAAAAAAGGATAGTTCAAAAAGGGAATGTCTCCTTAAATTAGCAGCATCGCTTCTTTTAGAAGGCAAGGTTAACAGAATTACCAATCAGATCTACATTGTCTGATATGCTTCACATTTCATTAACCAATTTCCTCCCTTAGTCCAAGTTTTGAAAAAAAAATAATTCTGGACATTATTATGATCAAAGAGAATTTATTGGACCTTAAAAATTGTTCTATCTCTTTACATCTGATTCTCAAATCTCCCTGTATCTTTCATGATCAAGGAGACTGCGTGTGCAGTCATTGAAACAAAGCATCACAAGTTCTTACACCAATTCCATCTGTGTGTTGTTTTAAAAAACAGTAGACATGTGATTTCCTGAATGTCATCATAACCGAATTAAAAGGTATTTAAAGCAGTCGATTGTTTTTGAATTACAGAATGACGAAGAATACTTGCCTGTCTTGCTTTCCTAATTTTCACTAAAGTGAGCTGCGTGTTAGCATTGGGGAGGCATGTTCTGAGTAGATGATGACAGGTTTTTGGGGGTTTTTTTCTAAGTTTTTTTGGATACTTGCAGGCAAACAATCTTTGAAGGCGAATTTTGTTTAAAAACTCATTGTGGTTAAACAAATATTAATTACACGAAGATACACTCACAGAATTTGTAAAAGGCACATTTTCAAAGCAGTGATCAAAAATGACTGTTTGCTTCAATCACCCCATTCAGTTAGTGGGACTGGTGTTTCTCTCAGTGGGAGCTGCCATCGTAATGACACTTCACAGTAGGAACCCAGTTGGATGATGCAAAGTAGGATGGAAAAGAATGTCTTTATGTTCAGAAAGCATCCCAAATCAGAAAGATTCCAAGCTGTAGCGAAAGAGTCCCATGATTTATCTTCAGAGGCAAGCACTTTGTTAACTGAACAAGTTCTAACCAGATGTTAATTGAGCATAAAATTACAAAACTTGGCTAGCATCATGGCAGATTGTAAATCCACTGGGTAGAAGCTAGGTTGACCTCTGTGTCCTACATTGCACCGAGCATGATTTGAGTGGTCTATAAATACTGAGTAAATGCAACTGGGAAATATTTGGAGTTCAAAAATTACTCCTAAAAAGAAAATTCCATGTCTAGCCTTATATTTTCTCACCACTATTTTATTATTAGTAATTGTTACAATATTCTGCCATTTACAAAATGCTTTCAAGATGCATTAATACATCTAATCCTCACTTCAGTAATATAGGTCGGATGCCATTTCCCCTGTTTTATAGGTAAAGAACCTGAGACCTAGCAACCTTTAAACGAAAAATGTGCTATGTAATAGCAGAGTTACTATGTGAACCATACTCTTTGCTCAGAAATCTCTCTTAGGGAAATCTTTCTGAGATTGTCTCAATAGCCTTTAACCTAAGTCTATCAATAAATTCATATATACTCAATTAGAATTGGGCCAATATTAATGTCAACTAACCCACCTATTTATTGACTTGATCCCTGGAATAGTACTAGATTCTTTAAAAGAATAGATGTCTAGGGGCACCTGGGTGGTTCAGTCGGTTGAGTGATGACTTCGGCTCAGGTCATGATCTCATGGTTTGTGGGTGTGAGCCTCACGTCCGGCTCTGTGCTGACAGCTCAGAGACTGGAGCCTGCTTTGGATTCTCTGTGTGTGTCTCTCTCTCTGACCCTCCCCCACTCATGCTCTGTGTCACTCTCTCTCAAAAATAAATAAACATTAAAAAACTTTTTAAAGAATATAGGTATAGATAATTTTCCTAGCCATACATATATAGAGGCCCAGGACAGCAACAAAGATCCTACTAATATCCTTACTGAACCTTGTTCATCCTGTATGCATTTTACCACTTATTACAAATGTTGAGAGAGTATTCAATGCCCTCTGCCTCCAATTATCATCATCCCCTCTCTTCCAACTGCCTCCTTATTCTGCAATTTCAACCACCATCATTCTACTGAAATGGCTTCCTCAGGAACGTAAGTGACTTTGAATCAACAAGTTCAAACATCTAATCTTGGTTCCCATCTCTCTTGACCTTCCCACATCTTTAAGAATTCCTGTTGATTCTTTTTGTTAATCTGGGTCCTCTGTAAAAAGTCTTCTTTCCCTATGATTCTATCCTCTACCTCGTGTTTTTGCATCTTTGCACCTATAAGTATAAACTCTCTCCTGATGCTGATGAAATGTTACTTCTAAGACAGATAACTGGCTTCAAATTCAGCAGACTAGAATCAAACTTGTCCTCTACACTGAAGACCCTCTTCTCTTCTGACTTGCCTATTTTGACAATAAGTTTATCATCATCCCAATATTCCGTAAGTGAAGACTTTGTCTTTTTTCTGTTCTAGTTGCCGAGTCCCACCAGTTCTTAAATTTCTGTCCTCTCTTAAAACATAGTTTAGGTACATCTCTTTCAGATTATTATGCCAAAAGCACAACTTAGTGGCACACTCTTACTTAAAAGTATTCAGTGTGATCCTCTCCACCTCTCACCGCTTTTACCTACTAGGTAGAGTTCAGTCAGCCAAAGTTCTCATTATTCCCCTTCATTCAAGACAGCCTCATAGAAAGAAGATATTTATACGTTTTGGATGTGGTGCCCTTTGCATTTAGGACTGAATTCACAGCTTCCTCATCCTTAAATGCTTTAATCCCACACAGAATGGATTAACAAATCATCCTGAAAGACCAAGAACAAAATTCTATTTTTTTTCCATGCGATCTCTCATTTTCCAAGTCCGAAATCCATCCCTTCCCAATAAAACCCTTTAACACTTGGTTGGTTGGTACGATTCATATATCATGGGTTTTCTTTCTTTTTTTCTTTTCTTTCTCTTTCTTTCTCTTTCATTCTTTCCTTCCTTCCTTCTGTTCTCTTTCTTTTTTCTTTTTCTTTCTTTCTTTCTGAATTTTGTGTCTATATAACTATACATCTATTAATCTATCTATTGGGTTATCTTTGTATAGGCTATCAATTTTTCTGTCTATACATCATACCATCATTCTATCCACATCTACCTTTCTTTTATTAAAATACTGATTCCAGAATATTATACACTTCTTAAAATGAGAAGGAATTTCCATTCACCCTCATTTTGACACACTTAAAGCACATCACATATAATAAATTCCTAATGTGATGCATAAGTAATTGAAAGCTAATAAAATTGTGTCAGGATCAAGAGAAAAAATACTCATAAACGATATTAAAGGAGACAGTTTTTTAAAAACATATAAACACAAAATGCTCATCAAGGAGATCTGGATATTGAGGTCAGAAAACTTAGAATAATTCATCTTTAAAAGGTAAGGATCAATAACAAGTCTAGAGTTCAACAGGCCTCTGGGTGAGCAGGGAAGAACAGCCAGAAATAGAACTCGTGAGAAGGATCCAACGGGCAAACAGGAAGCACGGACAGAGACACAAAGCAACATGACAGGATTTCAAGATCAGCCAGGGATCCAGTTCTCTGAACCACTACCACCTAGACCCAAATTTTTCTTTTGTGACTCTTCCTTCTGCCTTCTGCTCTTGTATATTGTCAGTATCATGACCCAGGAAGTTTCAAATAGCCAGGTTTCTTCCTGGCACCTGTTTTCTTATTTCTTCCATTAGCAGAATCTGGGCTGATGACAAATATATATATATATATATATGCAGGGTTTGGCGCCAATGCTGATTTATGAAGTAACAGCTACACGTAAGGGACTGAGGACACTGTGACCACAGTCTAGAGCTGAGAGCAACAGGACTCTGAGAACACAAGTTATATGAAAGTTTAAATCAGTTAGCCACTGATTTATTTTTTTTTAAATGGTTGAGCATACACCTGACACTGAGTGGGACTCAATGGTGCAAGATGAGTTAAGCATGGATCCTGCTCTCCAGGACCAGACAACATACTTGAGGGGACTGACAATAAACAAGTACATACAAAAATGTATGAGTAAATGTGTATAAATGCAATGCTGGGAAGTACAACAAATAGGCGTGTGGAAACATCAAATAGGGGGGATAAGCTATTGGTTGATTAGAGAAGCCTCTGAGAAGGTGATATTTAAGCTGAGATAAAATAGGAAAAAACTATTTGGTACAGAGGGAAGTTTATTCTAGTTAGAGAAAACATCATGAGCAAAAGTGGGAAAACTGGTTCAGTCAAGGACTTTATTTAGAGCAACTCACCTGCAGGATGGTGAGACAGAGGAAGAACGGTTGGAGATAAGACACATAGGGAACATGCAAATCTCTGTAGCAATTGAGATGGACAATCACATAAACAATTAGAATGAGAGATAAAGGCCACAATACAATTTATATTTATATACCAAAAAGAGGTGAAGCTGACCATCAGGGAAATTAACTTGAATTGTAAGGATTCACAGTCTTTAACTGAATCCATTACCCAACATATAAACTCTGACTTTGTATCTTACCATATTATACACTCTGACTGTATATTGTCACTGTCAGTCAATGGAAGTATCTTATTTTTGGTTTGAATAATGGTTTTCATTCTCCAAAACAAAACTTACACTCTCCTGATTCACCTCCAAAGCTTTCAGATAGGTCTAATTTTGAAGCCCACTCAGTCACTCTTTTACTACAAATTTCTCTCTCTGGGAATGACAATCAGTTGGCATCTCTGCCTCTGACACACATTCTGAATTCAGGGTCACAGAGATGTCATTTTTAACAACACGCTCTACCTCAGATGGAAATTCTGAGTGTCTGCTGGGTTAATTGCTTTCCAAAGAGAGACAAATGAAATGCTCCAATAATATTGAATGGCTGCAGATTCCTTTTTTTGTGGAGTATGTTCAGCTGCTCCTTTTGGGGTTGCTTTTCTTAGAGAACAAGAAATGCATTCCCTCTTTGAGACCATAGGAATGCCAATGAGGGCCCAGAAGCCAAATGCACAGACTGGAATCCCACTGACCTACAAACTCCTCGTTCCTCCTGTCCCAGGAGACATCTTTTCCCCTTTTGCATGCCTGGGATCCGCCTGCAAGGAAGTCTTGAGCACTCTAGATTTTCGATACTCTTGGATGGCTGGTGAGCAATTGGCAAGCCTGATCTTCTGGCTAATAGCTCTCTTTTTCTGAGATCATTTTTCACTGTGAGTTGAGAGCTAGAGTACATGTAAGTGTCCAGAAAAATTATACTAAAAATTCCAGAAAGCTATTCGTGCTGCATCTTTTAGAAAGCAGAAATCCAAAAATTTCACTGAAGATCATAAATTAAATGGGGGGGCTTAAGTCAAACCATTATGCAGAAGCCAACAGCTAAGGTTCTCATTTTTAAACTTTACTCAGTATAAAAAATTCTCCCAAGAAAGAAATCATTTACAGTACATTAAGTTTTGGAGAAATGGTATCTGTTATGGATTACAGTTTGGTGTTCTTTCTCAGTTTTTAATGGTAAGACAGAATAGGGTTTTATTCACCTTCTATATAATTTTTGCCTTTCACATGTACACACACACACACACACACACACACACACACTCACATTACACCGAGGTCCAATTTCTATCCTAAACTTTTACTCAAACATGCCGTCCAGATATATTTGTGAAACAGCAGTGGAAGCACAAGAAATATAATAACTAAGCTTTCCTTTTTATTATTATTATTGTTTTTTGGCTGACATCTATTTGTTTTTCACATCAGAGGGATGGAAAGAAACTATAATGGGGGTTGAGGAGCATGGTGCCGTTTCCTATGTCCAGCCCCAGGGAATTCTTCTCTGGATCCTTTTTTAAATTTAAATTTAATTTAATTTTTTTTTATTTGAGAGAGAGAGAAAGAGAGAGGGATAGCATGTGCATGGGGAAGAGGGGCAGAGAGAGAGAGAGAGAGAGAGAGAGGGAGAATTCCAAGCAGGCTTCATGCTCAGCATGGAACCCAACATGGGGCTTGGTCCCACGACTCTGGGATCATGACCTGAACCAAAACAGAGAGTCAGGTGCTCAAATGACTGAGCCACCCAAGGTCCCTTCTCTGGTCCTAAGGAGAGACAGCCTTGTTCTCATCTAAGGTTCTCTGGGGCACAAGAACCGAACTACACTGCTTTGGTATTCAAGAGATAATGGAGGACAGGACACAGAGGACTGGAAAGAGAACGTCATTGCTCTTCAGCATGGTCACAGGCAGCAGCGAGGCTTTGCTGCTCTGCTCTGTGGATGACCCGCCCATTTCCCACATCCCAACTCCAAAGTCTTCTGTGGCCATGGATGGCCCCCTGCAGAAGATGCAAATGATCTCTTGCATCTCTCTCTTAGAGGTCATTACCTTTCTTGCCCTCAGTTGGGTAACTCTAAGGTACATTTCACCCAGTTTCAGAGGATCTTCAGGGGCAGTGCACCCCTATTGCCCACTCATCACAGTATCTAGCTGTAATATATATTCATGCACATGCATTACATGTACAATGATGCATGCAGCCCTTTAAGGTACCTGTTAGTGACTTGCCTCCCTTTGCCTGTTTCACTTCAGCACTTTCTTATTATGCTTTCTGAGATCGGTGCCCAAATAAACTCCCTGTATCCATATTCTTGTCTTGGATCTTTTGGAGGAATCCAAAATGAGACAGTTATCTCAAAGTTCTCTTTGAAAGCATCAGATGGCAGTCCTGGCATAGATAATCCTTTCTTAGAGATAGGGCATGATGGCAATGCCATGGTGGGCAGTGGGCATGAACCAGAGCTGTGCTGGGGTGGAATAAAAATAAGGAACAATTCACGCATATATATAAAACTGTCTTTCGTTAGTTCTGACAATACTAAGGAGGGACACTAAAGGAAGGGAGGCCAACCTATGTTGTGAAGTTACAGCACCTCTCAGGAAAAGTGGTTTTTTATCATCAGAATAAAAGGACCATAAGGGCTGGGGTTTTGCTTAGTGCTGTGTATTCCAGCACCTAAAACACTGTCTGGCACATAGAAACTTTCCAATAAATTTATGCTGAATTAGTGAGCACACTTGACCACCTTAGAAGCTGAAGTGGATGAAGAGTGATTGAAATATACACATATATATTTACGTATGTTGTATATAATTATACAATATATATAATATACAACTATGTTTACACATAAATACACAAACTCTATACATTATCCACAAATAAATGTACAAACACACGCACGGACATTGTAGCCTGCAGCAACCCAACTTTCATTTTTAAGTGGTATTTAAATGTAACATATTCTACATCTGTGGCCTCTTCACTTGTCAGGCTGATTGAATCTAGAATCTAGACCTTTTTATCTACTAAAATAGAGTTCCTAATAGATGTTGGGCACATTATGTGCATTTCTCTTAATTTGCAATTCTTTTTTTAAGTTTATTTATTTTGAGAGAGACAGAGAGAGAGAGAGAGAGAGGCAGGCAGTGAGGGCAGGAGAGAGGCAGAGGGGGAGGGAAAGAAAAAGAATCCCAAGCAGGCCCCATGCTGTCAGCACGGAGCCCAATGTGGGGTTTGAATTCATGAACCATGAGATCACGACCTGAGCCAAAACCAAGAGTTGGACGCTTAACCAGCTGAGCCACCCAGGTGCCCCTAATCTGCAATTCTTTGAAGGTTTTTAGATTTTATGTATTATGTAATGTGATAAAGGCCCACCCTGTCTTTTAATAATCTCCCATGTTTTTTTCTAGTACATTCTGCTTTTATTTCTTACCTTCACATTTTTTACCTAGCTAGAATGTTTCTTGTTGCAAAGAGTGAGGCATTGATCCACCTTCCATTCTTCTCAGGAGTGTCTGTCTAGTTCCAACAATGCCTTGCGAACAATTCAACTTACCCTACTGATGTCAAGGACTACCTTTTTACTGATTTTCATAAACTCCATTTGTATTTGAGCCTATTCCTGGGCCGTCTATTCTATTCCACTGAGTTTTACAATGAGTTTTAAAACAATTTATGTTGCCTTTTTAGATTGCACAACTTAGGCAAGTATTATCATCTTGCTTCAGTTTTTCCAAGTTAAGGCTCAAGGTTATGAAGCTGCAGACAAAATGTTCTTGACTGCAGTTGACCGAGACAGAAGGCAGAGCAACAGTCTTTGGCAAGTCTGAGTATAACAGCCAATCCACAAATCGTACTGCCACTTATCTCCTAGGAAATAATGCCACCCAAACTGAGACTCTTAAGTCCCTGAAAATTTTGAGGGGTTCCACTGAATGGCATCATCGAATTCAATCTTTCTCTGTGTATCTTACAACTCTGACTTTTACGCTCCTCCTCACCAAACCATCTGCAGTTATGGAGACTTTTCAGCCTCTGCCCTAAAATCTTCATTGTGGATTGGCTGTGAAGTAGGAAAATCAATCACTTCTTTTCAGGAAATCAACAAGGTCTTTTTATTTCTGGTAAATTTCTAAAATAAAACAGACCTACAAAGATCATATTTCCCCACTTTTTAAAAAACAAATACACAAAAGTTTATTCTTAGAATAATCATTTTGATAAGCACATTATATAGCAATTGTGTTGCAAACTATATAAATGAAATCTTTCTGTTTCCAAATATTTCTGCTTCAATGTACATGAACTCTGATGTTCTTTGTAACTCTGATGTTATGAGAAATGTTTTCATCCATCTATGGCACATAAACTCACATAAACTCTAAGTTTACCTATATTACTAGTGCTTTAACACTATGGTTAGAAACAACACACACACACACACATTTAATGTTAATATAAATGTGCTCACATAATGTAATTTGGCTTATCTTTTTCTCTATCTCTTCTTATTGAACAAGAATTGCAGAGGGTTTTGTTTGTTTGTTTTATTTAGAGAGTATGAGCAGGGGAGAGGGGCAGAGAGAGAGGGAGAGAGAGAATCCCAAACAGGCTCCATGCTCAGTGCAGAGCCCAATGTGGGGCTCTATCCCATGACCCTGGGATCACGACCTGAGCCAAAATCAAGAGTCCAACCCTCAACTGACTGAGCCACCCAGGCGCCCCAAGAATTTCAGCCTTAAAAAGACTTTGAAACCTATCTCTGTTGGCATCAGGGCTCCAAAATTTGCCACCAGGTTTCTTCTTGGCTACTTTTCTCCTCCGGTCCTCTTCTCCTTGACCCTCCTTGTGCAAGGTCTTTCTATACCCTCTCCCCCAAATCCCAGTTTGGAGAAAAACATGAGTAATTCTGTATGTCTGAAAAGCTTGTGGTGTAAAAATTTAAAGAAGTAAATGGGACTGTAGATGTTTTGGGGATTTAACATTTCTAATAAATTATCATGGACAGAGCTCAGTCATTTTTTTCTCCTTGCTTGGTGTACCTTCAGTAGCTGCCTACTGTTATGTAGACTGAAGAGAGGAATCTAATTCTGGCTGCTCCTGACAGCTGCTTTGTGTACCGCTGGGTCAAATGCACACAGGTGAACAAACAAAGAAATGTATAACTCTGTCTTATCATGAGAAGTCCAGATCACAAAAATAACCTGTGGCTTCAATTTAGAAAATCATGAGAGCATTAGGACCTGCAGACCTTACAGCCTCTACCAGTCTTATTGCCATCAGTTACGTTTTGTTAGTCATACACTATCTTCCAAAGAGAGTCATATTTCCTCTCAGTGAGAAAGATCATTTCATTGTCATGCCTGTTCAGTCTTCCCTAGAGCAGGAAGTGGTATAATATGTGTGCCCAAGCTTTAATATACGATTTTATTTTTTTCTTTTTATGATTTCAACCTTGACCTCTGACTTGAGAGTCTGCTGTTTTAACCATTAGTGTTTCTCTAGATCTTAAAACAGAAGCTACATGTCCAATACTTACATAAAATGACCTTGGTAAAACACACATGCCGCCATCTTAACAATTATTTTTATTTGACGTGATATAACCACACCAGCATCAAATCAGAACCCATACACCGATAAGTTGTTTTGTTCTTTGGCTGTTAGCAGAATGCTAAGAATGTTAAGGCGCATCTCTAGCAAAACCAACCCAACGCTGAAGTTGCATTTAAAGGGAGTTCTTTCAGTGAGGCGAAAGAAAAAAAAAAAAAAAAAAAAAAAAGATACCAGATATTAATGCCCTTCTTGGAAGATGAGTTCATCCTATCTAATATGCATTAGAAATAATCTACTCATTTGATGAAAGGTTTGCGAGGCATGAATAAAGGGCCAGGCTGCTTGTCTACAGCAGCAATTAACAGAATCACACAAAGCCCATTTCAGTGGCCTATTTTCTCAGGCCAGCCATCAGTGTAATTATCCACATTAGAGGAATTTTCTGAGCTCGAGGAGAGGTTCACAAGTCAAAGGGAGCTGAAGTTCACTCTGGGGAATTTAACTAACTGTTTGGTTTTAATAATTCCTCATCAAATAATCTCTAAGGTATCAAAAGAAATCATTCCCTCTGGTTCCTGTAAAGAATCATCAATTCTGGGTTGCAGTGGCATCAACGCAAAGTGATATCATGGATTTACTCCTACATTTTGAGGAGCTTCTCTGAGGGGAATATGCAAATCATATCCTTGATAAAGAAGAAATAATTTTAGGCGTGTGCCCAAAGGTGAACTCTTTGCACACGTTTTCATAAAGAAGATATATACCAAAAAGGTAAACACACCAATTCGTAGGTTTGCAAATATTACAATAGCAACTCTTTCCCTCTCTTTCAGCTTTATGGTCTTTCTGTTACTGTGAAACACGTTGCTACTTAAAAATAGTAGCGCTGAGGGGCACCTGGGTGGCTCAGTCAGCCGAATGTCTGACTTCAGCTCAGGTCATGATCTCATGGTTCGTGAGTTCTCCGCTGTCAGCACAGAGCCACCTTCAGATCCTCGGTCCCCCTCTCTCTCTGCCCCTCCCCTGCTAGCACTCTCTCTCTCTCTCTCTTCCTCTCTCTCTCTCTCTCAAAAATAAACATTAAAAATAAATAATATAGCTGAAGGTGGGAAAGTCATTGTTTCATTCATAAAAGTCATGAATTAATGAATACACATACATGCATGCAAACACACACACTACACATATACACGCATATCACTGACACATGGTATTTATATGAAGATATAGCACTCATGATATATATTTATATCTGTCTATTTATCCATCTGATTTCACAGAGGGATCCTTTAAAAGAGATGGGAAATATCAGAAGATAGTGGCTAAGATTTATATACGTTCATATGTGTGTGTGCAAGTGTATGTATATGTGCAATTTTCCTGTTGATATCACATCCCTCCTTTAACATCATTATAGTGGCTCAGCATCAGTGAACACCGAAACTGCCCTTATTAAACTAGTAAAAGAGACCAATCTTTTCTTAGATTAGATGGTTAGATTTAGATAGGCTTTTTCCCAGGTATTTTAGATCAGCAATAGAAAAGCCTAAGAGGGAGAAAGATTTTTCATTGTTTCTATTATATGTATAATGGAATGAAATATACTTGTGGCCAATTTCAACAAAACTCAATTGGTATTTATGTAGGAGACACTGGCATGAAACTTGTCTGCTAACAATGCACAAAGTGAGGTCTCAGCCCAACAGTTTAAAGTCCTTCAAGTCCTGTGAAAACCTGATTCCCAGAGTAACCACACTTATATTTACTATGAGGAAAGGACAGCCCTGCTCTCCACCACACCTCTACCCCAGCTATATTTCAAGCATCACTGAGTTCTCACAGTATGAGAACTAATCAAAAGATTGAGAGTTTCTCAAATCTTTCTTTCCTCTCTGCACGTTAGCCCAAAAGTATCCTTTGTAGGTGAAATAAAGGATAAGTTGGTGGTGATGAGGGAAGGGAAGATAATACCGGATACCCACATATTGCTGAAATTACTCTGGTTAACATATTTAAGAGATATGGGGCATAATGTAAGCTCCTGTACACAGTGAGTCATTTATTTTAAGATGCAAATTGATCTCCTCTTTGATTACTGATGGTAATTTATGGTGAAAGATACCAAAATTCAGTCACAGACAAGGGAGTAGCCATTATGTAGTTCTAGAGAGTGGATGCTTTTTCAAAATGCTATTCCTAACGCAACTATTGTGTGCCTACAACAACAAACCAATACCACTGCCCCGTGAAAGAAAGAAAGAAAGAAAGAAAGAAAGAAAGAAAGAAAGAAAGAAAGAAAGAAAAATAGAAAAATTCACGGAAAGACATGAGACTCAATTCTCCATGCCAAGTGAATAAACAACACTAAGATTGGCACATAGAAGTATTCTTGATTTCCAAAGCTCTGTGACTGAACCCTCAAATTTTGTCGTTACCATTCCCACAACCAGATTTACCTGATGGTCCATGAAACAACGCCATCTCTCTTTTATACAGCAACATCTGCGCTTAGATGAACACACACCCACACACACATGCACCTGCACACACAAAAGTAATTGGAATGCACTTTGATTATTTCAGCTCCCCATGCCCAAGGCGGGTGATAACAGGACCGGTTCAATCATGATTATTAAAATGGACAAGAGAGGTGTGAGGCACATCACCTTGCTGGAGTCCAACCAGCCCCACAGTATCGATGAGCACGGTTTAATCATTTTTTTTTTAAGTTTATTTAGTTATTTTTGATAAAGAGAGAGAGAGAGACAAAGAGAGACAGAGAGAGAGGGGACAAAGTGGGGGGGGGGGGTGGAGAGAACACCAGTGGGGGGGGGGTGGGCAGAGTGAGAAGGAGGGAGAATCCCAAGCAGACTCTGCACTGTTAGCGTGAAGCCTGACGCAGGGCTTGATCCCACAAACTGTGAGATGTGACCTGGGCCAAAATCAAGAGTCAGACGCTTAACCCAGGTGTCCCGAGCATGTTTCAATCTTAAAATGTTTTTCAGACCTATCAGAAAAAGGTTGTTTTGGAAAAATGTACTATGAATAATCATGTTATTTGAAAAGCCGTGGCCACTTCTCTTCAATTTATTTAAGAGAGAATTTGAGCTGGGCCTTGTGATTTAGGAAAATCAAAAAAAAATCAAGCAATAATTTCCAACTGTTTAACTGCATCACATGAGGCTCTTGGGGAGATACACCATATGCATCTGAAGGAGCTCAGGGGTGCCTGGGTGGCTCAGTCAGCTGTGCTTACAGCTCAGAGCCTGGCGCCTGCTTTGGATTCTGTGTCTCCCTCTCTCTGCCCCTCCCTTGCTTGCGCTCTGTCCCTCTCTCTCTTGAAAATAAATAAACATTAAAAAAAAAATAAAGGAGCCAATAATACAGCTACAGTAAAACAGAGTAACAGAATGATCAATTCAAAGAGTATTAGAAATAGAAATGCAATATAAAACATCTAGATCAACCTTTCACATCACAATATGGAAAGAGAGTGGCCAACATTGATTTCAGACATGTATAATCAGAATAGAACATTAAGTATTATTGGAAAATATTATTTATAACTGCAGAGTTATGTTAAGATGCTAAGTTTGAGTATACTAGCACAGAAACTAACTCTTAGGTACCTTGAGAGTCAGAATAAGAACAATTTTAAACAATAAATTGTGAGGTGACTCAATGTGCAAGTATCGGTCAACAATTCTCTCATCAGGAAAGGTTAACTGTCATTTTCTTACAGGTGTTTTACCACTGTCTACTTGGAAATCAATGGAAAGCAGGTGCTGGCAACCAGGAGTATGAGCAGGGGAAACACAGAAATTCCTTAAGAGGAAAAGAGAGGCCCCCCAAAACAGATGTGCTTATAGCTGATGGCTGAGAGAACACTCATATGAGCTTTCAAGTTAATTACCAATCATGCTCAGTTCATCAAGAAGTTTTCTCTAGGGAAGCCTGGGATCCTTAAAATACATAGAGAGTTATGACCCCAAACTGTGTTCCTGTACCTCTGGCCTATGTTACTGGTATCTGGGCAATGGAAACACTAGCATATTTGCAAAAATGAACAGCAGTGACCCCAAAACTCCTATCTCATCATATTTAGCTATCTTCATTTAGAAATGTCACAGCTATGGGTGCCTGGGTGGCTCAGTTGTTAAACCAACACTTGATTTTGGTTCAGGTCATGATCCCAGGGGTTGTGGGATTGAGCCCCCCATCAGGCATGGAGCCTGCTTGAGATTGGTTCTCTCTCTCTCTCTCTCTCTCTCTCTCTGTCTCTTTCTCCTTCTGCCCCTCTCCCTTGCTGGTACACTCTCTTTTTCTAAAAAAAACAAAACAAAACAAAACAAAAAAAAACATCACAGCCAAATGTGATGGATGCACTAATCTTTACTACAGAAATTTGAATGGAAGAATTATCCATATATTTTTGCAACCAATGGTGTTCTTAACCAGAAGGTATAGCTTTCATCACGGGCTCTGTGTAATCATTTATAAAATAAAACGTAGTGTTCACTAGCATTGACAGATCTAGTGTTCACCAGATAATGTGTTTAGACAAACCTTACATTTCTTACCAGAAAATTATCACTTTCATCAAAGCCTAAGATGTTTTTAATTGGATACAGAAATTGAATAATACATTTGCTAATTGTTCCTCCATTATGTATCTAAAAACTGCTTTATCTGTATCTAATACAATAACACAGAAAATTTCTGATTTACCTAGAATTCAGTCAAATCTTTTTTTATAATAATCTGACTTTCTAGACATCTTTTATTACAAAAATGAAGCAAATAAAAATGTGTGACCTTTTGCCATTATAAGTCTTGAATTACACACCACAACATGAAAAGAGGATAGCTGCATTGTAGAAAGGAAATTACATCCCCTTACCTATACTTACTATTTTTTTTACAGGGACTGTATATTTGTGTGAGAAAAGCAGGGAGGGGGGAATGCAAATCATAGTATTGATTTTAAAACAAATCATTAAACTTGTCTTAAGGGAGAGTTTGTAACAAAACATTTATAGATGCCAAATTTCCAACAAAATTCCTAAGTATATTCTGGTCTAAATAATTTTTCAGAGATTAAAAATATTTAGCATGGCCAAACCAATCCCCAACAATCTCTGAGACCCCACTGAATATATGAAAAAAAAAAAAAAAAAAAAAAGGAAAATGAACATCACTCACCTCAAAGGACTTAAAAGGATGGCAAATCCTGGTATCTGCACATTGATTCTTACCTTTCCTGTCCAGAGAACATACTCCCCAGAGAGCCCCAGAATTCCCCAAACACAGATCTTTAGACATCATTGGCAATTATTAGGAATTTTTGTGTGAGATGAAAGATATTTGCAATCCTTGATTTTTTTTTTTTTTTTTTTTTTTTAATTTATTTTTGGGACAGAGAGAGACAGAGCATGAACGGGGGAGGGGCAGAGAGAGAGGGAGACACAGAATCGGAAACAGGCTCCAGGCTCCGAGCCGTCAGCACAGAGCCTGACGCGGGGCTCGAACTCACGGACCGCGAGATCGTGACCTGGCTGAAGTCGGACGCTTAACCGACTGCGCCACCCAGGCGCCCCTGCAATCCTTGATTTAAATCACTTCACTATGCCATGGGGAATAACCAGATTAAAAACTAACTTTTAAATATACTGTTTTGAAAACCAGAATCAAAATATTCCACAGAGTCTGGCAAGACTTACCAGTAACCTGAGCAAACTATGAGGTCCCTTTCAACTTTAAATCTGTTATTTATGCATTGTTTGCTTGATTTAAGTGTCTGGGGACTTGGGAGGGTGAGTAGCAAGGACTATCACACCTGGATCACCTGCTGGGCTGGTTTTTTACACTCTGAACACTTTACACAGTTTGTTTTATTGCATAAAATAATCCGACTAATACCCTTAAAAAACTGCATCAGTACATGCCTACAAAGTTTCCGGAAACCAAGGTGGTAACATGCGTCATGAACCCTAACACAGTCACATCCTTTGGTTGAATAGCCCCACTTTTAGGATTCTTTTTAGTTATGTACTCTCCAAGTATCGAATCGATCCATGTAGGCTCTGTGCCAGTTTTGCTGGGTTTAGCTAGATGAAGGAAACATATCAGATAGAATTCTGTCCACATGTAGTTTGTTTAGAAGTAGATACAAATAGTCACTCCAATAAATGTAATAACTACACCTGTGATAAGCCCTATGAAAGAGACAGACTGCTGCTTTGAAATTATAAAATAGGGATTTGGCTTAGTTTAAGATGCTTGAAGAAGTGATACTTGAATTTTACTGTCTGAAGGACAAATGGTCCTAAACTAGATGAAATGCCTGGTCAAAGTATCAGAAGTTCACATTCACGGGATTGGAAGTGGGGAGTACAAAACCCTGATCCAGAGTGACTAGATCAGAGAGACTTAGAGAAATGTAGTAGAAGACAAGAAAAACAGAGTCAAAAATATTAGGTAGGCATTGTTAAAGAGCTTCAATTTAATCCTAAAAGAAAGGGGAAGTCACTGAAGATTTCTAATCTACGTAGGGTGGTGTCATGGTCATTTGTGTTTCTTACAGATCACTCCCAAGTGCAGTACAGGGAACAAATGGGAAAAATGCAATAATGAATGTATAGTATTACAGATGTGATGTGACAGGAATTCAAAACAGGATGCGAGACACAGAAGTAGACAGATTTGAGAGATATTTAGGATATAGCATCAAAAATAGAGGCTCCAGATGAATGATGAAAAACAGATGATGCCATCCTAAAGTTCTGGACATGTGGACACACAGTGGTGTCATTCACTGAGATGTAAATGCTTCTGATACACAATAGAAGATACAAAACACACATCTTGGGTGCGTGTATGTGGCGGGGGGGGGTGGGGGCAGTGATGAGGGAGCAAAAGGTGAGCTGAGGGCAAAGCACAAACTAACACCCCACAGCCACCTACCCAGGTGGGATATGGGGGACAATCCTCAGGCCCTCCTGGCTGCCCAAGAACTAAGGAAAGGGAAAAACAAGTGGTTAACCAATGGAGATCACAGTCATGCTGGACAGGAGTCTCCATCAGTTCGCAACTGTCTTAAGGACTTACAAGGGAAAAAAGCAATCTTATCAATAGCCAAACCTTCAGAAACCCATAGACTCAATTTCCTGGAATGCTAACATCACCCTCCCCTCCATAGGACAGAAAATCTTATAGAATCAGTCACCCCTCACACCTATAATGCAGCTCTTTCTGCCCACGGGTCCTGTCCCTGTGCTTTAATAAAACCACCTTTTTGCACCAAAAACATTTCAAGAATTTTCCTGGTCATTGGATCCAAACACCAATACTTCAATCTACATTAGGGGGACACTAAGTTCATTTTAGACTGGTTAAGAGTGATTTCCCTTTGAATCATTGAAAAACTGATACCAAGTAGATATGTATTCAGAAAAGAACTCTGGTCTAAGGGAGAGGAATGTGAGTCATCTACGTACAGGTAGTAATTGAAGATGTAGGCTGGAGCGAGGTTTCAGAAAAGAGACTATTAAATAAGAGGAGGAGAGCCTAGAACTGAGCCATCAGGAATTCCAACATTAAATGTCAGTTAGAAGAATATAGTTTTTCATGTGGGACAAAGAGATTATAGCTAGAGCGGTTGGGAAAAAAAACAGAGGTGCATTTTCTGAATGACAAGGGAAGAAACGGGCTCAGCAAAAAGAGCTACTACTTAGCAAACATGATGAAGATAAATAAAACTAGACAGTGACTTTACCAAAATGCAGCTCTTTCAGTGGAATTCAGAAGAGACAGTCGGCTAGTCAGTAGCTAGAGATGGACTAGTGGTTGAGGTGAGAACTTTGAGTTTTTGCTTTGTATTTATTTTTGGTGGAAAGATTGAAGCAGATCTCAGAAACTACTGGGAAGGGCACATTTGAGAGAGAACGTCTGAAACTTCAAAAGAGAAAAGCAACTGAAAAAGAAAAGGTAGGAGGTAGGCAGTAGGAGAGGACGGGATGTAAGCAGAGGGATGTAAAAGTGGAGGCTTCCACGGGTGACGCAGCCGCTCCTGTGCTAAACAGGACAGTATATTAGTCAGCGTTCTCCAGAGAAACAGAATAGGATAGAGAGAGATATGGAAGAGGAGGTGGATGGGCATTGGTTCAGGTGGTTACGGAGGCTAAGTATGCAACAATATGCCCTCTATAACCTGGAGAAGCAGGAAAGCAGGTAGTATACTTCAGTCTTGAGTCTGAAGGCCTGAGAACCAGGAGCTCCAATGTCTGAACGCAGGAGAAAATGGACATCCCAGCTCAAGAAGAGAGAGAATTTCCCCTCCCTCTGACTTGTTCTACTTGTGCCTCCATCTACTGGCTGATACCCACTCATTTGGTGAGGGGGATCTTCTTTATTCAGTCTACTGATTCAAATGCTAATCTCTTCCAGAAACATCCTCACAGACACTCCAAGAAATAATGTTTTACCAGCTCTCTGGGTCTCCTTTAAACTACTCAAGTTAACACATACAACTAACCATCACAGACAGTAAAATGAATGAAAGTTCACGTTTGATATTGGCAAATGCAGCAGTTCCTATCTCCTGGCATCTACTAAAAATATACATATGAATCAATAGGGACAAATAAAAGGATGTCCAATGCAGTATTTTTTATAAAAAGTGAAAATTTTGAAATTACATAACAATCATAAAATGGTTAAATAAAATTAATGATTCAATTATGTTGAAAAGCTATACAGCTATGTTTAGAAATAGTTTTCAAAACTATTAATGTCACTAAAAATCACTGATATTCACTGAAATAAGCAAGATGCAAAACTGCTATCTTCCAATGTGTCTCTCTGTATGTGTGTGTGCATATTTATAAAGGCTACGGTGTTTTATTATATCAAATAATACTCCTTATCTAAGGAAGGTGTGGCTTGGGTAATTTTTATTTTTTTCTTTGTATTTTTCAATTCTTAAGCAATGAACATATTTTTTCTTTAGAATCAAGAACATATATGTCTTAAAAAACAAAACTGGTATCTGAATCCCAAAAACCAACCAAACAAGTCTAGTCTCACTTAAGTTTAGATAAGTGTGAAAAAAGGCAAATAAAAGTTGGAAGGGACTCGGCAAATATAATTAATTTTTTCCTGAAGGAATTGTCCAGTTGGTCTTTAAACGTTCTTTCTGATGAGAGAAAAACTCTCTAAGGGCCTGATATATGGGGAAGCCATTTTAGAATTCTTTCTAAGCACGAATGTACAAAAACTCTGTTCAAAGCAAAAGACTGATGGATGGCCCACCACGCATGCATTGTACATCTGCTTTGTGAATGCGTAGCCTAAAGGAAAACCATCTTGTCCTTAAGACATCGATCGATGCTTCTATTCCCTGCATTCCTTCATGGTAAAACTCATGATTCTTGCCTACATGCTAATCTATAATCTTTTCAGCTTTTATAAGACGTAAAAAAGTATATAATCCTGTAAAAACTGATCATTCTCCAGAGCCCTTTCTTCCCTGTGAAAAAATGTTTCCCAGGCAGCTGTCCTAATGTAGGCTTGAATACAACTCTTTCTTAATTTTAGACATTCTAAAAGGTTTGTTCATTTTGTGTCAACATTTCCAGCTCATCCCTGGCATGGTTCAGGGGCAGCTGTTGCTAAATGCAAATTAATGCACACTTACATTTAAAATGATGGTTTCAGATTTCATTTTACATATCTGTGGTAGGACCACTTCCTGACTTGGCTCAAATTATTTCCTTGGGCAAACAAGACTACTGTCTTCATTGTACTGACCTGAGGACAATCCAACTCTCCAACACATCAATTTGTAAAATCATTCTGCTTGAAAATATAATAATATAATAAATACCTTTCTATTTATGCTAGCTTTCTTAGTCCCAATATACATTTTTGGCTCAAGCTTTGAGCTTCTTTAAGGCTCTGCATTTTATTTCTGCTTACCCTCTTTGAGAAAAACCAGGTTCACAGATCAAGATTATTTGTAGAAAAAAAAAAAGAGGGGAAGAGGAACAATTATTAATGATACAAGAAGTCCTACATAAAATTAATGGCAAGCAGCTTGTGGTTTTCTCAGAAGCTAAAGGCATTTTATTATCTAATTAAGGCATCATCTGGGCAACAGAGTAACAGCAATGCCCCATTCTACTATGAAGCCATTGAATTCAATTTATGTCAATATAAACATTACAATGAGAATCTAGAGGAAACATAATTTAGTTTAAGAGAAAACTTCTAAAGCAAGATAGATAAATTCTAAATTCAAAATTCCTGATTCTGCAAATAATTAACAGTGTGACAATAGGCACTTAGCATGCGGAGACCCTTCTTCGATCCTATGTAAAATAGAAGCGGCAATCTCTAGTTTACTTATTTTACATTGCATCACAGAACTATTGTGAAGCTAAAATAGCACGTGTGCAAATATATGGAAGAAGAGGAATTATTAAACAAATACACTGAATAATCAGAGTCACACACACACAATCACAGTATTTCCAATGAACTGTAGCATTTCAACACCAACTCACTGTATATTTTTATACATCTTTTATTTACTAACTTTTCTATGTCAGAGTTTCTAAAACCATTCCATGTCCTGCAAGATGTTCCATGAAAAAAAAAGGGGTCTTGTCTAAAAGTTCATGAAATAGTAGTACACCCTGTTCCTCATTAGAGATTTATAAAGCACACTAGCATATTAAAGCTATGAGAAGCCCTATAGTTAAAAAGCGTGGGCGGATTTAATTTTGAGTATCCTAGAGTTTCCAAATTTCTTTGATTTTGGAAGAATTATGTTTTTTAAATGCGTTCTCTATCCAATAACATCTCATTTGACATCAAATTACTAGGGTCTCATAAAACAGCTTAGGAAACACATGTCTATGTTATTTTTGTCATCCTCACTTATCATTTTCTGTGTGTGTGTATGAATGTGTGTATGATATAAACATATTTATATGATTCTACACATATAAAGTTTGTTATTTTTCTTGTCGAACCACACTCCCCAATACAGTAGGCAGTAGTCTCTGGAAATATGGCAATTCTCAATGAAATGTGCTTGAAGTGTAAAATACACACCAGATTTTGAAGAGTTGTTAAAAAAATTGAAAATACTCAATAACATTGTGCAAATTACATGCTGAAATGATAATATTTTGGATTTATTGAGTTATATGCATTATATTACTTAATTTACCCAATTCTTTTTTTTTTTTAGAAAATTTAACATAATATATATGGCTCATATATTTTTATTTCTATTGGACATCACTGCTATAAAATGTTAGAAACTTTGAAAATACTAACAAAATATAAAAAGGAGAATTATCACTTATAATTTCATCTCCTAAGGACACTTTCAAAATCCAATTTCCAATGATTAGTTTTCTATGCTTATGTTATGAGAATTAGGACTAAAATACCCACAGATGATAGACAGAGAGGTAGGTAGGTAGGTAAGTACGTAGGTAGGTAGTTAGATAGATAGATAGATAGATAGATAGATAGATAGATAGATAGATAGATAAGATAGATATCCACCAAAACCATCTTTCTTTACTTTATTCTAAGGGCTGTCCATGATGTTGGGATACTGAGTTTGACTTCTTTTCCTCTTCTTCCTGGTAAGCATAAAGCCCAGACTACAATTAAATGACTTCAGGATACAAAATCACCTAGAAAATATGCACTGTGTAATAAGCATCAAGTCCAAGGATTTCACCAGGATGTGTCTGAAGTTAAGTCTGGTTTCAGAGCCTTCTGGTGACCTTGGGAGACAGGCAGAGGGGAAGGCAATCTAGGCTTGAACATAAACAGGCCCACCCGGGGAAGAATTCTTCTTCATCAGATTTGCCTTTAGTCTAAAAAAAGAAACCACATATAAACTAAACCCCAGCTTGCCACTGCCATTTATTTAACGAAGTTTTAGAAAAGCAGAAACTTCACTATAGTCAGTGATTTATTGCCCAGGGGAGTTCAAGGAAACTCCCTTATGTGAGCTATTCATTTTCTTGTTCTGAACATCCCAAATCATCTCAGCAGGAGGGGACATGTGTCCCTGACCTTGGCCGCTTTCTCTGGTTTGCGTTTTCATTTGCTAAATAGGTCACAGCACATTGTTTATTCTGGCCCACAGCTCCAGCAACGCAGTGGGATTCCCTTTCCTCAGCCTTGCCCTCTGCTATTCTCTCCTTCAAACCCCCACCCTCTGGGACTTGCATAAGCACTCAAGCAACTTAAATCGTGCTTGAGTCCACATGAACAACCAGTTCAGTGGTTTCAACGGGAACGAGATAGTCTATGATTCTATTCAGTCTACCAGACAGGCAAATGAAAACAGTCATGTTTGAAGTTTGCCATTGCAAAGATTAAAAAACCAGCTTGAGTGGACTTCCACTTTCTAAGTACACATAATGTTTTAAGTGGACATAGCTTTTGTTGTCTTTAGCATTAGTTTTATAGATTCTGCCTTCTTCCAATTTTCCTTCTTTTTCTTTTCCTTTTAATTTTTCTGCCTGTTACATATCCTCCCCACCCCGGAGCCAGCAACCGTATCAAAATGCTACTTTGGGGGCGCCTGGGTGGCGCAGTCGGTTAAGCGTCCGACTTCAGCCAGGTCACGATCTCGCGGTCTGTGAGTTCGAGCCCCGCGTCAGGCTCTGGGCTGATGGCTCGGAGCCTGGAGCCTGTTTCCGATTCTGTGTCTCCCTCTCTCTCTGCCCCTCCCCCGTTCATGCTCTGTCTCTCTCTGTCCCAAAAATAAATAAAAAACGTTGAAAAAAAAAATGCTACTTTGTTTTCATAAGGTTTCTGATCAAAAGATTACAAAGTATTTTGTGGGTGACTGAGTCTTATACCCCATCCTGTGAGGCAAGAAAAGAACAAAAGAGTAATATATTATATAAACTGAAAGACTCTCAAAAGAAAATATAAAAAAGGAAATGCATTCTTTTCACTCCAATTTTGCATCTTCTCTATTCAACTTGCTTTTGTTCTTATTTAAAAATTTTCATTTCTCCAATCTCTTTTTGCACAGTTGAATTTTCCCCTCTTCCTGCCTTCTCTGAGCATGTTTTATATTTCTATTTTATCTCCTCTTACTGTATCAATTATACTTCTTTAAAAAAAAAAACTTTAGTGGTTACGCTGGAGTTTGAAATATATGTATTTTTAACTAATCTAAGCCCATCTTCAAATTGACACTATAAATGCTTCAGGTAGAGTGCAGGTGTTTTAAACAGAGTAACTTCATTTTTCTTACCATCTGATACATCGTTGCTATTATTCTGAACAGGTATATTTAGGTCCATTAAGAAAAACATTGCATTTTATCTTCATTTATTTCTTCTCCAATGCTCCTTTTGCTTTATGTAGATCTGAGTTTCTGATCCATATCACTTTTCTTCTCTCTGAAGAACTTTGAACATTTCTCACAGGGCAAGTCTGCTGATGAATTCCCTCAAAATTTTTGTTAGAGAAAATCTTTATTCCTGCTTTATTTTTGAAGGATAATTTCTCTGGGTAAAGAACTCAAGGTGAGCAGTTTTTGTTTTTTTTTTTCTTTCAACATTCTAAATATGTCACTCTATTCTCTTCCTGCTTGCAAGGTTTCTGACTAGAAGTCCCTATAGTTTTTCTCCTTTTTTCTCTTGAAGGGTAGCAAAATATGCCACCCCAAAACACGCCACTTTGTCACAGGATTATTTGCAGCTGATGGTAATTGAGAAGAAACAGACACAAGAAAAGCTCTCTGCCCTCCTCCAATTGCCTAAAAGCAGGACATAAATTTGTAAAGGTGCCCCTCCCGTATCTCTACCAGGAAAGACAGAAGTTAATCATCAAAGGCAACTAACAACCCAGGGATTTCAGCAGAGGAATCCACATAACATACTAACTAGTCTTTGTCTATCATTAGTTTCCCTATACATTTACCCTCTCACAACATGTTGCCTTAGATACTCAAAGTTCTTTTCCTTTGTCTTGCCATTTCTCTACAAATTTGGGGATTTTTGGTAAGATGCTATATAAACGCAAATTCTAACCACCTCTTTGAGTTACTAATCACTGAGTACTCCCAAGTATGTGAGCCATGTACATATTAATACACATCTTTGTCTTTCACTAATCTTTTGTCAATCTATTTTTTTTAATATGAAATTTATTGTCAAATTGGTTTCCATACAACAATCAGTGCTCATCCCAACACGTGCCCTCCTTAATACCCATCACCCACCCTCCCCTCCCTCCCACCCCCCATCAACCCAAAGTTTGTTCTCAGTTTTCAAGAGTCTCTTATGTTTTGGCTCCCTCCCTCTCTAACCTTTTTTTTTTTTTCCGTCCCCTCCCCCATGGTCTTCTGTTAAGTTTCTCAGGATCCACATAAGCGTGAAAACATATGGTATCTGTCTTTCTTTGTATGACTTATTTCACTTAGCATAACACTCTCCAGTTCCATCCATGTTGCTACAAAAGGCCAGATTTCATTCTTTCTCATTGCCATGTAGTATTCCATTGTGTATATAAACCACAATTTCTTTATCCATTCATCAGTTGATGGACATTTAGGCTCTTTCCATAATTTGGCTATTGTTGAGAGTGCTGCTATAAACATTGGGGTACAAGTGCCCCTATGCATCAGCACTCCTGTATCCCTTGGGTAAATTCCTAGCAGTGCTACTGCTGGGTCATAGGGTAGGGTAGATCTATTTTTAATTTTTTGAGGAAACTCCACACTGTTTTCCAGAGCAGCTGCACCAGTTTGCATTCCCACCAACAGTGCAAGAGGGTTCCCGTTTCTCCACATCCTCGCCAGCATCTATAGTCTACTGATTTGTTCATTTTAGTCACTCTGACTGGCATGAGGTGGTATCTCAGTGTGGTTTTGATTTGTATTTCCCTGATGAGGAGCGACGTTGAGCATCTTCTCATGTGCCTGTTGGCCATCTGGAGGTCTTCTTTAGAGAAGTATCTATTCATGTTGTCTGCCCATTTCTTCACTGAATTATTTGTTTTTCAGGTGTGGAGTTTGGTGAGCTCTTTATAGATTTTGGATACTTAGCCCTTTGTCTGATATGTCACTTGCAAATATCTTTTCCCATTCTGTTGGTTGCCTTTTAGTTGTGTTGATTGTTTCCTTTGCAGTGCAGAAGCTTTTTATCTTCATGAGGTCCCAATAGTTCATTTTTGCTTTTAATTCCCTTGCCTTTGGGGATGTGTCAAGTAAGAAATTGTTGCGGCTGAGGTCAGAGAGGTTTTTTTTCCTGCTTTCTCCTCTAGGGTTTTGATGGTTTCCTGTCTCACATTCAGGTCCTTTATCCATTTTGAGTTTATTTTTGTGAATGGTGTGAGAAAGTGGTCTAGTTTCAACCTTCTGCATGTTGCTGTCCAGTTCTCCCAGCACCATTTGTTAAAGAGACTGTCTTTTTTCCATTGGATATTCTTTCCTGCTTTGTCAAAGATGAGTTGGCCATACTTTTGTGGGTCTAATTCTGGGGTTTCTATTCTATTCCATTGGTCTATCTGTCTGTTTTTGTGCCAATACCATGCTGTCTTGATGATTACAGCTTTGTAGTAGAGGCTAAAGTCTGGGATTGTGATGCCTCCTGCTTTGGTTCTTCTTCAAAATTACTTTAGCTATTTGGGGTCTTTTGTGATTCTACACAAATTTTAGAATTGCTTGTTCTAGCTTCGAGAAGAATGCTGGTGCAATTTTGATTGGGATTGCATTGAATGTGTAGATAGCTTTGGGTAGTATTGACATTTTGACAATATTTATTCTTCCAATCCATGAGCACGGAATGTTTTTCCATTTCGTTATATCTTCTTCAATTTCCTTCATAAGCTTTCTATAATTTTCAGCATACAGATCTTTTACATCTTTGGTTAGGTTTATTCCTAGGTATTTTATGCTTCTTGGTGCAATTGTGAATGGGATCAGTTTCTTTATTTGTCTTTCTGTTGCTTCATTATTATTGTATAAGAATGTAACTGATTTCTGTACATTGATTTTGTATCCTGCGAAATCTATTTTTTAAAGGTCTTATTTTTAAGTAACCTCTCCACCCATTGTGGGACTGGAACTCACAACCCTGAGATCAAGAGTCGCATGCTCTACCCACTGAACTAGTTAGGTGCCCCTTGTCAGTCTGTTAATCAGGGACTCAAACAATGAATGACCCAGGATAGGTAGAGGGAAAACAGTTTTTCCTCCTGTGTGCTATACAGATAAAGTGTTCCCCCCTTTGGCTTCTATCAAGATTATTTCTTTGTTTTTAATTTTCAGCAGTTTAAATATGAAATGACTAGGCATGTAGGGTTATTTCCCATTTTATTTTTATTTTATTTTATTTATTATCTTTTTTATCCTGCTTAGTGTTGTCTGAGTTTCCTGTATCTATGGTGTGGTGTCTTTCATTATTTTTGGAAATATTTCAGCCATTTTTACTTCAAATATTTCCTCTCTCTTGTCCTTCTAGTATTCCGAGTGTATTACACTCATATTTCAGTTTGGGAAATTCCTACTGACAAATCTTCAACCTCACTGATTCCTTCCTTGGCTATGTGAAGTCTAATGATGAGGCCATCAAAGGCATTCTTCATTTCTGTAACTGTATTTTTATTTCTAGCATTTCCTCGGATTCTTTCTTAGAGTGTTCATTTCTCTGTATCACTCACCACTTCTACTTTTTCCATTAGAAATCTTACCACATTAATCAGTTATTTTAAATTCCCTGATAATTCCAATATTGGTATCATCTCTGAGTCTTTTCCTGACGCTTGCTTTGTCTCCTTACACTGTTTTTGTTTGTTTGGTCTGTTTTGCCCTTTGGTATGTCTTGTAATTATTTATTGAAACCAGATATGCTGGGTCAAGTAATATGAGCTGAGGTAAATGAGCCTTTAGTGTTGAGAATTTATGCTAATCTGGCCAGAAGTTGTGCTGTGTTTAACATTTGCTGTAGTTGTAGCTGCTCAAGGCTCCAACATTAGTGCCCTTGGTTTTGTCTCCCAGTTATAGACCTTGGGCTTCCCTGAGAACTTTCCCTCGGAGGCAGTGTATATGCCCCGCAGCTCTTTCAGCTGTAATCCACAGTTATTACATTGAAGCCTGTTAGTGTGCTACTAAGGTGAGAGGGTGAGGGGTTATTCTTTAACCTTTCGATTGCATCTCAATCTTTCATTAGGTCTGTGTCTCTGGGCTGTGACCTTCACAGGTGTATACCCAGTGATACAAGCTTTTTGTTTTGTTTTGTTTTGTGTTAACCTCCATCCCTCACTCTTCTCTGGCTGCAGTGTTTCTCTGACTCCTGTTGACTATGAGCCTCTCTCCTTAGGCGAGAAAGAGGTGTAGAAGGGGTTGGAGTGGAGGAAGGCCCTTAACCCCCACTCTGTTGAAGCTCTGACAAAGTCTTTGTCTTGAAGAGTGGGCCTTTGTTATGGAAAAATCTCTGGGTGTATCTGATAATGGTTAATCTTCCCCTCTGCTGCCAGAGCCAGGAGAGGATATTCCTCTCATCTTCATTCACCGGGAGGACCTGGTGGACTTCCCAGAAGCAGCGCCCACAAAAGTGGGGGGATCTCCAAAGACTGCAGCCACCAGAGTTTCTCACCTTTGTGTTAGTCCATACTCAGCCTCCAGTGAGTTTTCAAGATTATTATTTAAGTGTTATAGTTCCGGCACTTCTGCTCTAGATCAGCAGATCTCCCCTGTGACTTTCTAGAGTTGTCTGTTTCTCTAGATTCTGGACTGGCAGTTTATCCTACAAACTTAGTTCTCCTATGGGTCCAAAAAAAGTAAGTCAGTTTGTCCACCTTTGTCTTGTAAGGACAAAATGACAACTTACAAGCTTTTTGCATGTCACGGCTGAAACTGGACAAATCCTCATAACCGAAATTTCCCTTCTTATTTGTAAGAAGTTTACCCTTAAAAGGATGCCTCAAAGTGTTTGATCACAGATGAGTTTGGGCATTACTACCTCCCAGTAACGTCAATCATCTGTCAAGTGTCTCTCCTACACTATATCTTCATTTATTTATTTTTTTCCCATGGAGCAAATATTTATTATGGGCTTGTGGGAATGGGCTAACCCTGGGTCCTCTCTCCTTGGTACATTCATAAAATCCTCTGATACTAAACTTCCAAGTTAGTCTATAAAAGGGGGTCTATATTAAATTTCATAATCAAAATATTTTTCTAAGCAATGATAGGACTCTGTCTTAACTCAATAGCTATCCATTGACTAACAAATCATAGAAGACATTAGACATCGTTGTATCTGAGTTCTGAATTGCCTTGCCATAGAATAGGTAACGGACTATCAAGAAACTTTGGTGAGAAGCTTATTTTTAGATTTTGGAGTGGCAGAGGAAATCCTATTAAACCTTGAATTATCACTGGAAATGCAAATTCAGCTGAATAAAAACAGTACTTGGCTCTGCCTCCTGAGGTTACCGATTTCCAATTAACAAAAGTGAACATTTCTCCTTTAGATTAAAATCAAGGAGGGGTGCCTGGGTGGCTCCAATGGTTCAGCACTGGCTCTTGATTTTGGCTCAGGTCATGATCTCCTGGTTCTTGGGTACAAGCCCTATACCTGTCTCTGCCCTAGTGGAGCAGAGCCTGCTTGGGATTCTCTCTCCGCCCCTCTCCCGTGTGCTTGTGCACGCACACACACAGATCTCTCTCAAAAATAAATAGGCAAACTGTAAAAAACAAAACAAAACAAAAAAACAAGAAAAACCCCTCCATCCAAGATGCAGTTATTGGATACAAGAAAGAAGAGAAAAAACAAAGGTATTTCCCTCTTTACACAAGAACAATGAATTCATTCCGATATCAAATATGTTATGATTCTACTGTGATCTGATGCTTTATTATATTTAGAGATCAAACTACCATTTAGTCTCGGTAGGTAAAGTAAATGCGTAAGTTCTAGGGCTGTGAATAGTAGGGTGGGTGTGTGTGTGTGTGTGTGTGTGTGTGTGTGTGTGTGTATTCCATCTATTCAACAAAAAATTGCTAAGCATTTGATAAAATGTTAGAGATTTAAAGATACTAATTTTTATGATCTCTTATGGATAAACTATATTTACTCTTTAAAAAAGGATTACAGGAAAATAAAGTCTCTACTTACTTTTTATATAAGACCACGGAAATCAAATTCTCAACTACAAACTACTTCTGTTTTGCTATAAAGGTGTATGCTTGCCTGGCCTTAGATTGGCAGGCCAGGAAATCAAGGTGTAGTTTTTTTTCCTCTAACTTACTTCATTGATGCCACCTGAAAAAATTTGGAGGGAGTACTTTTTGAATTAGTTTTGTCTCAGTAACCCTCAAAAATGCTTTAGGGTATGGTAGGTTGTATGGAGAACACAACTGTCAAATGTTCAAGCAACTCTTGTTGATTTAAGTGTAATTGATCAGGAGCACTATATGAAAGAGCGTGGTACAAAAGACAAATAAAAGGCCTCAGGCTATTCCATGTATTGTTTGTGGCTTATTGTACAAAGCAGAGAAAGTCTCCTGCACTCACCAAACCACAGCCCCCCACTGTTCTGTCCTTTTAGTATAAATGAAAGATAGCTAGTTTCTTGATAGGAACATTCTATCCTTAAGGGGGTATTTAAATGGTCTCTGGAGTATGGAATTATTCTGTGGCAGCTTTGACCTCTAATCACCAGGTTCTTTGTAACCAAGAGTCTTTTGTGGACTAGGACTCTAATAATTGTTTCATTTATATTTAGCATCTCAAAATTCAAAGGACTGCGTGAATAACAAAAGGGTAAGTGATTTCATGAAGGATTTTAGTATGGATAAAATTAGTAAACTATAAAAATTCGAATCATTAGTAAAGTCTTTTCTTTCTGGAGGACTGTACTTGGAAATTCATGTAAGCATGTACAGTGTGCATATGTGTTTTTTCACATACCACCATATGTTTGTGTGCGTTTGTACATACTCTTCTGCTAAACATATGTGATGTCAGGTTTGCTACAACAGGAAGTAACAGTTTCTTCCAACAATTGTGTGCTTGCAGGGTTAACTCAGGAAGGTTATTGCCCAACAACCACATAGCAGTCATATCTCATCACCTTCAGCAGGAATAATTTATAGTTTAATCTTACATGCAGGCATATTAAATTAGTATTACTCATCAGAACCCGCTTATTAATAAAACAAGCTGAATTAGCCACTGGAGAATCATATTTGGAAATTCAATGACAATTTTACATTTTTAATAAAGGCTCAGAAATATTATTGCAGAGCAGGTGGTAGAGAGAACTGTGGTCAAATTTGACATTCATTAATAATGGAAGTGTGGAACGTGACAGAGGTGAAAATTGATATTGATTTCTTTCCTCTAATATTTGGAGGAGTTCTAAAAGGTAAATAAAATGAGATAACAAGACATATCAAGTCTCACTTTTCTTTGATCACCTCCTCCCCATATGAGAACACATATCACTCCTTCGCCTACCATGTTTTGAATAATTCAGTGCCCATAGTCTTTCCAGTTCAATGCATTATAAAACACACTCAAGCTGAGTTTCAATCATATTAGACTGAAAGCTGAATTTTTTATGAAGGATTATTTAAAACAAAATGCGTCTTGAGCCCAACAGCCTTTGAAACCAAACAATCCTGGGAGTTCAGTAAGGAAATGTCAACACTGTGGAGAATTTTTCGATTCAGAAAATTAAAGGAATCCTGTTTGATGTATATTAACCATATCAATATTAACAACATTCTGCTGGATCTCAGCACTGATTTGAGAGCTCAGGTATTATTGGTCTTGTATTTTAACTAGTTGTGAAAGCACTCAGAGAGTTGTTCTTGGGTTGAACTTGACCTGCCTCTGGGAATGTTTTCTGTTCCATCCATCTTGAAAAGCTTTATTCAAGTGGATTTCTTTCCTACTTCTTATCACTTGCACCCCTTGGGAAAATGAAAAGATGCTCAAATATAGATGTTAACACTGCAGATGTTTTGTTTGGCAATAGTGTCTTTCAGCTTCTCATCTTAAAATATATATATATATATATATATATATATATATATATATATATATATATATATATATTGCTGACCACCCATTTCACTTAAAGACAACTCATTTTACTGACATACACCTGGACTCAGATGCCAAAATGAACACATAATTTCAAATTTCCTTTTTAATTTTGAGTCATAGCTTTATGTTGCAACTCTACTTGTTCGAAAGTTAGATCATGGGGGTTCCTTCCTATGACTTTCAAATAATTAATCAAAATGGTTTTCAATGGGCTATATAGTTAGCAAGCAGAAAATTACTAATTATTAGTCATGTAGTATCTTGTAACTTCAAGTAAGAGAAACTCATATGTAAAATGTCACAATAGCCAAGCATACCAGTATACAATTTTACCATTCAGGTTCTTTTTCTGCCAAGTTACCCTGAACCTTAGACTACTGAGAATGTCTTTTTCATTAGTTTTTAACATTGCCCTCTTTTACGTTAAAACATGATCACAATTTGGGTTTCCTGGGGTAGCTTAGTCAGTTAAGCACCCAACTCTTGATTTCATCTGAGGTCACAATCTCATGGTTCATGGGTTTGAGCCCTGCGTTGGGCTCCATACTGCCAGTGCTTGGGATTCTCTCTCTCTCGTTCTCTCTCTGTCCCTCCCTTGCTCTCTCTCTTTCTCTCTCTCTCAAAATAAACTTATTTTTTTAATGGTCACAATTTTAAGTAAAGTTAAGGAAAAAACAAGATGATAGGAGGTCATTAAGATATTCCCATTAGGCATTAAAAATACATAGAGAGAGACAGATGCTCTGGGGTAAATAGCCATTTTCTATTCCAAGTGAACATAAGTCCATTTTTTTTAGGCATCAGGAATTCATTTTACAATGCAAGTGAGAAGACTGACTGGCTGGACAATCCCTCTTGAATATAATTTCAAGTAGCCTCTACATAAGGTTGTCTAGATCTTGGTTGCTCCTAGCAATCAACTACTCCAACACTGTGCAGTCAATCAAATTAGGGTTTTTCTGAGGCCATGCTCGAAAAACAAAGTGAGGTGACTGAGGTACGTGACAAAAAAGAAGGAGAAGGAGAAGGAGAAAAAAAATTTTCCAATTTTCATTTTTCCTCATATCCTATATATTCCTATAGTATCTGGATCAGAATTCCTTTTACTCTTAGCCATTATTGGTCCAGAGACTGAGGAAAAAAGCTAAAAAACAAAATATAGAGTCCAGAATATGTTAACTATTTTATATGCAACATCGCAATTTACCTATATATATATATATATATATATATATATATATATATATATAATTTATTCTCAAATGGGTTTTCATACAACACCCAGTGCTCATCCACCATCACAATTGAAAAGGTCTTCCGAAATGAAGGGATTATCTTTTAAAAATACAGCCCCCAATCCTCTCAGTCTGAACAAGCAAACATGAAAAATGTTTTAGAAATCCAGGAGACAAATATACTAACCACAATCAAATCAAAGAAAGGCTTAACCCATATCAATTCACAGTGGCCATCTAGGAGGAGGAAGAGAGAATATTCCAATACTCTGACCTGGCAGGGCTCAGCACAACAACTATTCTTTCCCAAAGTAAAGGCATAAAGAATCTGAATAAAACCTCCTGAAATCTCATCCTCTACCTCCAAAAGCAGTTTAAGGGAGTGTTCAGAAACCAGAACAAAGAAAATTACTTAAAGAGAAAAGGCTGTTTTCATATCAGCAAACCACAGAGGTTTGTCTGGGTAATGAAATGATGATGGGACATTTTTGTCTGCTTCTTTCTTGTATTTATGTATGAAAATTGTAGTCAACATTTTAAAAATACCCACTCAGAATGACAGGTATTTCCAGATGTATCAGCATTTCAGTCCTTACAGAAGCCATGTTAACAGTTATTTTTACCCTTTTCCAAATGTGGACCCTGAGGCTCAGTATAGTAGTGAAGGCACTTTCCTAAATGATCAAAATGCAAATTTGGGATTTGGCTTCAAATTGCCAAAATCAAAATCAGTTGTTCTCTTTAGGTCTTGGCTAACTTCTTAAAATTCTATTTAGGAAGAAAGGGTATAATGAAGGCTTGAGCACAGAAATCATCTAGAAATCACTGAAGATACAGGGGCTGTAGTGCAGTTTCATTTATAGTGGATTTGACTTGCATTCTTGTATCTAGTTTTCTTTCTGTACAATTGTCAGAGAAGATGAAAGAAATTGGGTAATATTTGGATATGCAACTAATCACAGAAGAACTGCTTTTAGCTTTAACAAAAAGATCCTTTTGTGATCTCAGATTAACATCTTTATTCCTACATGGAACATAAACAACATTTATTGGCTAAGATTATTTCTAATAGGCAAGGCTGTTTCCTGTTTACCACCTAGCAGATAACTATTTGGAAGTCTCTCTGAGTATGCTAAAAAAGAAAAAAAAGCTGATACTGAGCTCTCATTTTACAAGAGTGAATTTAAATTAACTTTGGTAGCCAGAATTAATGAAACTGGGTAAATGATGCAAAGGTATTCCACAGGGTATTTTGTTTTAATTAGAGATAGGAAATGTGAGTCATTAGAGGTTTTAAAAATGTTGCATTCTATTACTCTTCCATATTTTAAATCTAGGAATATAAAGAAAAACTAAAACATGTTAGCCATTTTAGTTCAGTTTTTAATATGTATCAGTTCTGAATTTAAATTGAGTAAATAGTAAAGAGTTTGATAAAAAGAATATAATCGGGAGGCATTCAGGTACAAGTAATAAATCTTATTAGGGGCGCCTGGGTGGCGCAGTCGGTTAAGCGTCCGACTTCAGCCAGGTCACGATCTCACGGTCCGTGGGTTCGAGCCCCGCGTCAGGCTCTGGGCTGATGGCTCGGAGCCTGGAGCCTGTTTCCGATTCTGTGTCTCCCTCTCTCTCTGTCCCTCCCCCGTTCATGCTCTGTCTCTCTCTGTCCCAAAAATAAATAAACGTTGAAAAAAAAAAAAAATTTTTTAAAAAAAGAAGGCATCTGTTTACTCATAGGCAGCTATGTAATTTACTATAAAGCTACTACAATTCAAACATTATGGCATTACTACATGAATGGACACATACATAAATTAAACAGAAAAGTATGTCACAAATAATTTCAAATACGTCTTGAAGTTTGATCATGATTAAGTGAAACTGTAATCTACATATCTAAAAATAATCATTAAAATTGATGCTGAGAAAACTGCACATCCATTTAAAAGAAAATAAAGTTAGGTCCGTACCTCATACCCAACACCAAAGTAAACTACAGCAGTTCCACATGTAAGGAGCTTAAAATGTTGCCACTCCATCCTAACAAGATATGTCTTTTGCAAATATTTTCTCCTACTCTGGCTTATCTCTTCATTTCTTGACAGCAATTTTCATAGAGCAGAAATTTTCAATTTTAATGATGTCTAAATTAAATTATTTCTTCCATGGACCATGTCTTTGGTGTTGTATCTAAAAAGTCAATGCCATACCCAAGGTCATTTAGGTTTCCTCTTTGTTGTCTTCTAGGAGTTTCATACTTCTGTGTTTTACATTTAGGTCTATGGTCCAGTTTGAGTTAATTATTAGGAAGTGTGTAAGATCTGTGTCTAGATTTTTTTTTTTTTTTTTTTTTGGCATGTCCAGTTGTTCCAGCACCATTTGTTGAAAAGAGTATCTTTGCTCCATTGTATTGCCTTTGTTCTTTTGTCAGAACTCAGCTGACTGTATTTATGAGGGTCTGTTTCTGGGCTCCTCATTCTATTCCACTGATCTATGTATTCTTTCACCAATACCACACTGTCTTGGTACTGCAGCTTTATAGTAAGTCTTAAAGTCAGGTAGTATCATTCCTCTAATCTGGTTCTCTCCTTCAGTAATATAATGGCAATTCTGGGTCTTTTGCTTCTCCACATAAACTTCAGAATCAGGGTGCATGGTTGGCTCAGTCAGTTGAGTGTCTGACTCTTGATTTTGTCTCAGGTCATGATCCCAGGGATGTGGGATTGAGCCCCGCATCAGACTCTGCGCTGAGCGTGGAGCCTGCTTGGGCTCTCTCCCTCTCTCTCTCTAAACAACAACAACGACGACGATGACAAAACAATTTCAGAATCAGTTTGCTGATATCCATAAAATAACTTCCTGGAATTTCTGTTGGTATTGCATTGAATTTCTACAGATTAAGTTGGAAAGAATTGACATTTTGACAATCTTGACTCTTCTTACTCATGAACATGGAATATCTCAATTTGTTTACTCTTTGATTTCATTAATCACTTCTTCAGTTTTCCTTGTATATATTTTATTAGATTTATACTAAAGTATTTATTTTTTTATAAAGTTTATTTATTTTGAGAGAGAGAGAGAGAGAGAGCGAGCGCACATGAGCATGAGTGGAGGAGGGGCAGAGACAGAGGGACAGAGAGAATCCCATGTGGGGCCCAAACTCAGGAACCATGAGATCATGACCTGAGCTGAAACCAATAGTCAGATGCTTAATTGATGGAGCCACCCAGGCACCCCTTATACTAAAGTATTCAAAGCATTTTTGTTGGTGCTAATGTACATGGTGTGTTTTTATTTCAAACTCCACTTGTTCATTGTTGGTATATAGGAAAGCAGATGCCTTTTGTATATTAACCTTGGATCCTCCAACCTTCCCATGTCTTATTAGTTCCAGGAGGGTGTGTTTTCTTTTCTTTCTTTCCTTGCTTTCTTCTTTTTCTTTCTTTCTCTTTCTTTCTTTCTTTGCCAAATCTTTAAGATTTTCTGTATAGATGATCATGTCATCTGTGAACAGTTTTATGTCTTTTTTCACAATCTGTACACTATTTATTTCTTTTTTTTCCTTATTGCATTAGCAAGAACTTTCAGTACAATTTTGAAAAGGAATTAAGGGAGGACATTCTTGCCTTGTTCTGAATCTTAGTGGGAAAGCTTTTAAGTTTCTCCCCATTTGGTATGATGTTAGCTGTAGGGTTTTTGCACATAGTCTTTATCAAGTTAAGAAAGTTTCCCTCTATTCCTAATTTATTGAGAGTTTTTACCATGAGTCAGTACTGTATTTTGTCAAATGGTTTTTCTGCATGTATTGATATGGTCATGTGATTTTTCTTTTGATGTGATGGATTACATTGATTTTTGAATGTTGAACCAGCCTTGCATTCCTGGGATAAATCCCACTTGGTTCCCTTTATACTTTTTAGATTCAATTTACTAATATTTTGTTAAGGATCTCAGATACAATTTTTATCACATTTCTCTTATGGAAGTTTTGTGATCCTAATAAATTTAAGCTATTAATTAGTCCCATCTAATTGTGCTCTTTATTCACCACAGCAAAACCCTGAGGGAATGTATGGTAAATGGTAAGGTACAAACTTCTAATTCTTTTATTTATATACTAGTGACACCATCCCTCAACAAGTGTTCAAAGCTGATGTTTTACTTTTAAAGTCAGATATTACTCACTGCATTCATTCACTAGAGGGGAGGCTTCTAGGAAGGTAGGAAGTATTAGTGGGGCTGCAAGCCAGTCTCATGATGAACGTGACATTTGAGAAAAGACCTAAACAAGTGAGTGAACAAGTTATATAGATACTGAAAAGAATAGCATTTCATGCAAAGGGAACAGCAAGTGACAATTTTGCCTACTATATTTTTGGAGTATCAAGGACCAAGGAGTATACAGTGTCTGGAACAGAGTGAGAAAAAGTAAAGGTGGAGGAGAAGAGGTCAAGTATAAACATGGAGGGTAGTCGTGTAGGACTTTGCACAGCTTTGCAGGGTTTCAGCTTTTAACTCGGAGTGAGAGGGGAAGACGCTAAAGTCACATACTTCATCTGACTCATATTCTCAAAAGGTTGCCTGGCCACTGTGTTGGGAACAGATTTCAGAGAGGATAATAATCAAGGTGGGAGACAATGAGAGCTTAATCCTGGTAGCAATAGCAGAAGTGGTAGGAAATTGTCAAATTCTAGCTATACTTCAAAGATAGAACGGACACATTTTGCTGGTGTATTGGATGTGAAAGAAGAGAGAAAGAAAAAAGTCAAAGATAAGTCACAACATTTTGTAACTGAATACCCAGTAGAATGGAAATGCTCTTTCCTGTTTTGGAAAGTCTATGGGAAGAGCATGTGTGGCTAGCTGTGTGTTTGTTTGGAGGGTATATTAACTTTTAAAGGCCTATTAAATAACAAAGTAGTGATGTCAAGTAACCAGTTGGATATATGAGACTTTAGTTCAGGAGCGAGGTCTGGGCTAGAGATAAAAAGTTGAGAGTAATTATTATTAACGATATTCTAAGCTATGAACTTGGATGAGATCATCAAGAGAATTTAAGTGTGGAAAGAAAAAGATGGAATGCAAGAACAGAGCCAGGAACAGCCCAGCATTTAGAGATTAAAGAGATGAGTTGGTAACAGCAGGGGAGGTGAAGAAGGGGTGCCAGAAAAGTGGAAGAAATCCCAGAAGTGTGTGGTATTCTGGAAATCAAGTGGAGAGAGTCTTCCCAGAAATTCTAATTCTATGGATAGGTTAAGGGTGTTGAAAAATAAAACCACAGAACTTCTACACAATGTAGACATACAGATTTGCTCTGCACCCTTCCTGTATATCTTAATATTCTGTTAACTCTGTATATTGCCTCAGTATCTTAACATTATATCTAATAACAATAGATTATGAATTATAGATTATGATTTTGTTTATATAAGTGAACAGTATTTTATGAGTAATATAAGTGTTACATTCTCAAATTGTGCTTGATTAATTACTTTTTGTATTTCCTTTTCTTTTTTAAATACATTTTTAGAGCACTTTTAATCTCATAGCAAAATTAAATGGAAGGTATAGACATTTCCCATATATCCCCTGCCCCACACATGCATAGTCTCCCTCATTATCAACAATCCCCACCAGAGTGGTATATTTGTTACAGCTGATGAACTTACAATTAGCATTATCACCCAAAACATCACTATCACCCGAAGTCCCTAGTATGCATTAGGGTTCACTCTTGGTGCCCATCAGTAGGCTTGGACAACTGTATAATGATATATATTCACATCACCATATCATACAGAGTAGTTCACAGCCCTAAAAATCTTCTGTACTGTGTCTATTTATTCCTTCCTCCTCCTTTTAATCCCTGGAAACCACTAATCTTTTTACAGTCATCTCTCCCGTCTCTCGCACCCTGGCCAACCACTGATGTTTATATACTGATTCCATAGTTTTGCCTTTTCCAGAATGTCATGTAGCTGGAATCATACAGTATGTTGTTTTCTCAGATTGGCTTCTTTCACTTATTAATATGCATTTAAGGTTCTTTTATGTCTTTTCATGGCTTGATAGCTCATTTCTTTTTAGTGCTGAATAACGTTCTATTGTCTGGTTGTACCCTAGTTTATTTATCCATTCACCTGCTGAAGGACATCTTGGTTGCTCTCAAGTTAGGGCAATTATAAATAAAGCTGCTATAAACACCCTTGGGCAGGTTTTTGTGTGGATATAAATTCTCAAGTTCTGATAATTCTAATTCAGAAACTTGCTTTATTTTATTTTTGACTTAATTATATTTAGTTCCCTGAATTATTCCTGTTTCCTTTGGGGGTCTGTGGTTTTGTTTGTACACTTCATTGCTTTCATAAATTTGCCCGGGTTTTCTCAGTTTTTGTTCCCTTTATTCCTTTCTTTCTTTCAACTTTACTTACCTACTGATTTACTTATTTATTTACATAAAGAACTAGAGTTCATGGAGTTGGTGGTCTGCCGCAGGTTTTCTCTGCCCTTGTGAAGGTGTTTTCTGTCCAACAGGCCTCTCTCATGAATGAGAGTGCTGTTTACCTATTTAGAAAAGGGGATTCAGGGTGGTCTGTCATTTGTCTCCTCAATGTCTCTGTGTGCATGTCTGTGTATTTGTGTATGACTTTAGGCTCTTGAATACCCTTTTCAAGGTCAATGTAAAATATTTCTATTTCTTGGACATATATAATTTTCATGATAGTGAATTTGTAAGGATAAATTTCTCATATTTTTTCACTGGAAAAAATCATCTCTTTTAACAGATTTATTACATGTTGCTTCTTTGTGTTGTTTTCTTTGGTAAGTATTATAAATAACTTGATTTTAAAGTGAAAGGAAAATTATCTGAGAAACAACTGAACTTCATGTTTTCAATCTATGTCTTGAAACTTCAGTCCAGAGATACTCGCAAAATACTTTCACTGATTAGCAGAAATGCCTTGTGTCCTGTAGAACAGTCAGTGAAGATAAACAGCTCATTGATTTTGGACAATAAAGTCCTAAATTAAAGGAGAATAGGAGGGTGTTCTTCCCAGATTTTGAGAACTCTGCAGCTTTGTATTTCTATATATGTTTTCTACTATAGTAAACAAGGAAGAAAAATGTAACAAATTTACCTTATTTTTTTATCCACTAATTTGCTCACCATCTAAGAACTCCTTTGAGCATTCAATTACTCATGTTATAGAACTATCCTTTTCTTACTCTGTTAGTAACCAGGCCTGTTTGGTAGACCCAACTTATAAAGGACACCCATGAACCTACTTTGCTCGTTCCAAAGACCCATTAAAGTACTTTGGGGCATTAGCGTAAAGAGGGCTTCCTTTTGTTTGTGCATGTGTGTGTGCTTATTTGCTGTGATACATCAGGCTATAGTAGCACTGCTATGGGCTTTCATTTCTGGCAAACTTTTTTGTTTCTTACCAAGAAACCTCTTTATTGGGTTCATGCCAAATAAGTACTTGCCTGATTCTTCACACATCCCTTATTTAATTATCATCCTAATTGTACAGCCACGAACTTGGTCAATATTTGTTAATTTCAACCTTCAATTTATATATACTTGTTTTTTTTTTATTTCTTTTAAAGTTTATTTCTTTTGAGAGAGAGAGAGAGAGAGAGAGAGAGAGAGAGCAGGAGAGGGACAGAGAGAAAGGGAGAGAGAATAAATCCCAAGCAAGTTCTGCACTGTCAGTGCAGAGCCCAATGCGGGGCTCAAATTCATGAACTGCAAGATCATGCTCTGAGCCAAAACCAAGAGTTGGTCCCTTAACCTACTGCCCCACCCAGACTCCCCAATTTGTATATGCTCTTATGAAGAGAGTTCTACCACACTGATGGCAGATTCCATCTGAGCATGCTCAAAAGAGCACAGGGAGTTATTCATAGGGAGGGTGCTCTCAAAGGCTGATTGACAGTATCAATGCTGTAGACTGACCTAATGGCAAACACATACGGTTCTTATGCCTTCCTGCTTCTGATAATAGGTATTGGCAGACTCTGGATCACAACAGTTGAACCCAGCAGGGATAATTTTCCACTATCTGTGGCATGACTATGCCTAAGGACATATATCTTATCTACCATTTATCTTTTTTTTTTTTTTAATGCCACATAAATATAAGGCTGTCACTTTCTGGGACAATAAACTTTCTTTGGCTATGACAGATTCAAAGCAGATGCCACTCGTTAGAAACATTTCTGAATTATGTGAATTTCTGAATTGGGTTCCTTGACCAGATTAAAAAACTGTTTTTCCTCTTAGTTTCTTGTTTAAACAAGATGAATTAGTCTAATCTATGTGGCCAAAAAGTAAAACTACTGAAATGTCATGCTTTTATCATTGTTATTTTGAGATAATTTAATAAACAATATGGAAATATTGTGTTACTAATAATTACTAGCATGTAAAAATTATTTTCTAAACCATGCATTGCTTTAAGCTTTTAAGAAATTTACTTATCATTCATTCCTTACAATAACCCTCTGAGATTGTTACTGTTATTTATCACCATTGATGAAGAAGCTCAGTTTCAGGTGAAGAAATTTAGGCACAGAGAGGTTAAATAACTTGCCAACCATTGCACAGCTTACAGTGTTGGAGCTGAAATTCAGACCCTGACTGCCCAGCTCCTGAATATGTACACTTAGCTGCTATGCCAGTTGGCTTTATCAATGACTATCACATTTATTTAACTGGACTTTAAATTCAGATGAACAATTTTTTCTCAGTTGCAAAGAAATAACTTGACAAGCCCAGATTGCAATGCTTGGGATGCAAGTCTGTGTCCATATCTGAGAAGCCTAAATAAACCATGTGACTCCTAAAACACTGGGTATTTACTCTGAGACTTGTTATATGAGTTTGCATTAAAAATAACAGGTCCTGTTATGAATGAGTGTAAGAATGGCATTCTACAGGTGATATACCCAACAAATGTAAAATTCCTTGAGTGGCAATGAAAAACTGAGAAGCTATTTCCCACGACACTAAATGGTGGTTGAACACTTAACTTTGTTCACAAACCTTAACCTCTAAGTACTTTGTCAATATGCTGCTATTATTCTACTCAAAGTCCCTTGTTATCTCCTTTAATAAATAAGCATGGTGCAATACAGTCTCAGTTGGTATAGTATGAATAAATTATTTGCAGTTTGGGTTAAACCTGTACCTTAATGAGTGTCTTCAATTTGGGGGAGACACGGTTTCATGATTTCCATTCTCTACGCATACTATCACCATATAAACTAATTCCAGGAGGAAAAAGCTATGGTTATACAGATCCTATCATAGAGTGATACATTTGCTCAGGGATATTTTATAAACACAAGTCACTGGTAAATTGAGGGCAACCATTAACCAATGAATTATCCTAAACTTGATTCTTCTGAGACGCCCTTTATTCCAACGGTGTTCACTGCCATCCTTCTCTTTTTCCTTTGGAATTAAGAACTAAGCCTTATTCTAAGGTTCACCTTTTTTTTTTAATAAGAAATTTATTGTCAAATTGGTTTCCATACAACACCCAGTGCTCATCCCAACAGGTGCCCTCCTCAATACCCCTCACCCACCCTCCCCTCCCTCCCACTCCCCATCAACCCTCAGTTTGTTCTCAGTTTTTAAGAGTCTCTTATGTTTTGGCTCCCTCCCTCTCTAACCTTTTTTTTTTTTCCCCTTCCCCTCCCCCATGGTCTTCTGTTAAGTTTCTCAGAGGAGAAAGCAGGAAAAACCTCTCTGACCTCAGCCGCAGCAATTTCTTACTTGACACATCCCCAAAGGCAAGGGAATTAAAAGCAAAAATAAACTATTGGGACCTCATGAAGATAAAAAGCTTCTGCACTGCAAAGGAAACAATCAACAAAACTTAAAGGCAACCAACAGAATGGGAAAAGATATTTGCAAATGACATATCAGACAAAGGGCTAGTATCCAAAATCTATAAAGAACTTACCAAACTCCACACCCGAAAACCAAATAATCCAGTGAAGAAATGGGCAGAGAACATGAATAGACACTTCTCTAAAGAAGACATCCAGATGCCAACAGGCACATGAAAAGATGCTCAACGTCGCTCCTCATCAGGGAAATACAAATCAAAACCACACTGAGACACCACCTCATGTCAGTCAGAGAGGCTAAAATGAACAAATCTAAGGTTCACCTTTTAATTCTCCTGCCATACAACTGGTCACTCTCCCTACCAGCTGCCACCAGATGCCAAAAACAAGTTCAAGTACTTTGGGGTCATGACACAAATCATTTCTATAGAGATAAACTCCTGTCCAAAAAAGGGCTGATTCTAGAATAAATATACGAGGAAATGAATTGGAAAAATGAGAATCACTGGAATCAAGTGAGTACGTGAGAGACCAGCAGATATGTGTGTCTGAGTATGTCTCTTAAAGAATAATGTTTTCCATGAGAAAAAAAAAAAAAGCTCCTATTTCTCCCAAAATTAATCCAATTAATATATGAATAATTTCAAGACCATATATGTGTGTACTTAATGTTAGCATTATATATTGCTTGTGTTACGTTCTCCCTTCTATTCACAGGGATCTATAGCCTTTTTAAGGTTTAACCTTTAGCGCTGATTTTGTATACAGCCTGTTTCACACAGGAAGGATCAGTTCAAGGATTGCTTCCTCCCATAGCATTGATATGAGTTCTATTACTTAATTTCGCTTTGATGGATTTGCAGATGACACTCCACGATAGTGCTACCGGTGGAAAACACAAGACAACCGAATGTGGGAAAGACTCGAACTCTTACAGGGTGTTTTCATGGTCTGCGTCAGAATTCTACGCAAGGTGTTCTGCTGAGTTGGCAGTGAAATGAGAATGGAAAGTTAGAGTTAGTGTGTCAGTGACTTTCAATTGGTATTCTTTTTTTTTCTGTTATGTATTGAAGATTACACAAAAATCAGAAGAGGAATGGTTAAGAAAAAAAGATGTCATAATACATTCAGCATTTACCTAGACTCACAGATGCATAGAACGTGAAGAACTGGGTTGTGAGAGCTAAACTTATTCCAACTCCTTTATTTTATAGAAACTTAGAAGCTCAAGGAGGAAGCCAATCCTCCAAGGATCAGACGGTGGATGGTGATGAAGGAGAGACTCCTTGGATTCTATGAATAAGGTGGTAATGAAGCATTAAGTGCTCCTTTACCTAAGAACGTGCAGCTTAATCATAGAGTTTGGAGGTTTGGTTTCTCCTTTGTTTCCTTTTTATATCCTTGTGGGCTGTATTCTTTCCGTTGCTCTCTAGAAAGGATTTTCCAATAAGTTTACTGTCTTTAGCCCTTAAGTTTTGAATTGTAGGTTGAAGTTCTCAGTTGGGAAGAACACTGAATTTCAGAAAGTTAACGGATTGTTGTTAAAGGAAATCAAAATAATTATAATGCCGAACTCCCTGGTATAACCTGTGCACTTCAAGGGTCAAAATACTATTTGTAAAGTGATTTCAAAATGTAAAAATATCAACTGTGGTATATAACCTATACCATGCTGTGTATGGAATTAACACACGTAGAGTGCTTAGAACTAGGTGCCATTCTAAATGTTTTTAAATTGATCTTCTTATTGTCGTTGTTACTATAATTATTATTGTATTAACCGTCCTTGAAAAAGTTCCCCAGTAGCACTCACAACAGAGCACTTTTGTTGTCTATTCTCTAAATTCCATGTAAGGTTCCTATCAAAGCCTGCAGGGCTGTTTTCAGATATCTTCTACCTCTGTAACTATTTGTCACAGTAAAAATGAAAGGACTTTTGGCTTACCTTGATCCACAAGCCAGGATTTTTATTTTCTCCCATTCATACATATTGGTGAACAGATGTGTGACAATGACTCCATGGGGCTCTCAGCAGGGCCCAAATAGCCAGGTTCTGTGTAACTCTACTATCAGGCCCAGATGTTGGTCCTTTAAGACCCAAAAGAATAGCAACTAAGGCATTGATATTTCAGGAATAGGAGGTATGCTTTTTTTCTTTTTTTTTTTTTAACTAGTTGAACATACCAAAAAAGGAAAAGGAGAGATGTTTTGTATCACAACTTTTTGAGAAATACTCAGAGAACTCTAGGATGTGACTGACATTCTCCACATCAGGCAGAGCTTTCTGAGTTACCATACCTTTCACTATAAATACATTTTTTAAGTGGTGGCAATAATTCTGTGACTATACCGCTCAATTCCCCATAGCACCAGTACTGAATATATTAAAGAGAAGGAAAATATCTGTCTTATTGCTTCTGGCATAACCCCTAGATCTCTTTTATCTCTATACTCCCTCAAATATAAGGCAGAATATTAACATGAATTCTCTTTAAATACTAACAAGAAATGTGGGTATAAGTGGGAGACAGTCAAGGTGAACTTTGCCATAGCATTGTGCTAATTTTGTTATAAAGCAGGCATACAAACCTAAAGGATGTAATTTAGAGGAAACGGTGTCCTGTCTAGCCTCTAGGAACTAGAACAAGGAGCAGAAGGCAAGAGGACTGAGATTCTGGATAAATCAAAGAATTGTCTCCTAATTATAGCTGTATAACAGGGAACAAACTGCCATGGAAGGCTGTAATCTGTCTGAAGACAGCTAAGACAGCACCATAGTTATGTCTTTCATGTACAGTTGTTCAAGCACAGACTGGTTGATCATAGATCAGAGGTGCTACAGAAGAGAGTTTTGCCCCGAACTTGAGAGTTAACAAGATCACTTTCAGCTCTAAAACCTACAATCTTAATTTAATCACTCACCCCAGCCATCATTAAGAGTGACCTCAAATAATTCCAACCCCGTTCATGTAATCATACAGTCTTTACACAGTCAATCAATACACCTTAAGTGACTATGTCTGGTCACTGTTCCAAGGCTGGCATAGAACAGGGAATAAGAAAAGCGACATAGTCTCTGCCATTGTGGAGCTTGTGTTCTTTGGGAGTAGTTCTTCAAAATATAAATAGACACAAAAGATAAGTGTTGCTTTTATTATCCCATTACTGTTCTTGAAAAATTAGTTAAGTGCTGTGAAGGAAATAAAATAAGGTAATATGATAAATTATGACTAAGTTAGGCTACCAGGATAATCAAGAAAACATATTTTTAAGGAGTGAGTGCCAAAGAACAGAATGGAGTCATTACTGGAAAAACTTTCTGGAAATAATCCAAAAAAATGAACATGGCAGGATCAAAGCCCCTGAGGCAAGATCAAGCTTAACCACAACCAAGGAACAAAAAGAAGCTAAAAGGTTAGGTCAGGAGATAACCATAAAAATTTACACCAGCTGGTCCCTAACTTCAACTATACATGGATATTCCTTATAGCGAGATAGACATGCATATCATCCAAAATAAAAAAAAAAAAAAATGTTGATTTGAAATTACATTGGAAATTCTGAGACTCTTGACAAGGGCACAACCTTATTAAAGATCACAGCCATCATTTTCAAAAGCTTCACTTTGGCAATCACTTGCAGACATTTAACAGGGGTGTTTAATATCCTCCCTAAAAGATTGAGCAGGGAAGAACAAACATTCTAGCATGTCTGCAATGTGAACCTAGTGTCTCACAATTGAAAATTGGCTGGAGCTTACCCTGCTGACTGCTTTGCCAGCAGTCCAGCATTTAAAGTCTTGAATTCCTGTCCGTTCATCTGTAGTTGTGTTTATGTCTCTCACTTAAGCAGTTTTCAACACACTTCTGTGGTTCTTTTGATATAGTGAACGTGCAGGTGTATGTCTGACTATGCCAGGGATTGTGTCCAGATCTAGTCTTTATTGCTAAAACAGACATCTTTGAGTATCTGAATCATTGCATATGCCATATTTACTCTTGTGTAGGTAGGCCAATTTTCCTCCAGCTAAAGATATAACTTAAAATTATTTCTCCCCACTTACTCCTCCACTTTTCCCATTGCTTATGCTAAATAATTCAGCTCACAGTTCCAAAAGTGAATGTGAGTCACCCAATCCATCTACATTCTTGCAGGGTTAGAGAGAAGGTCAAAGCATGCAGAAAAAGGAGTCTATACCCAACAGACTTAGACAAAAACCCTGGCTATCTATCTCAACAGATCAAAATAACTGCTTCAACTAGACCGAGATTTTATTTTTATTTTGATCTCATTTCCTGGAACACAATTTGTGGAGACTGGTTAGGCATGGGAGTGAAAAATTCATTGGAGCTAGCCTATTTCTAAAGTCTCCTCTGAAGCTCAGGTTTTGAAGCCTTTGCAATTATGAATTGGAAATCCATGTGTTACATAATGCATTTCTGGAAAAATGCCCAAGACACATATGCACTCTACAAAAGTCTAATACTAACATTAATCTAATGAGTGGTATATTAGAAATATGATTTGTGTACATCCTAATGGAAAGCATATTTCCTGAGCAAAGCTTGCAGATTAAAATGCAAAAAACAACTCCATCCCCTAAACATAGCTTCCAGCCACCACATCAACCAATAAGATCAGTTGGTGCATCTTTCCAGAATCCTGAGTGATTGCTCTTCTTTTTGTTGCCCAAGGGAAAGCACTTTCCAAATCTTGTGCAGGTGTCTTAGAGAGACTACCTAGCAAGAAAGAAACCGAATTCTTCTTTATGAGCCCCTGGATGACTGTTTTCATATATAAGCTTATTTTTTAATACTAGTTCATTTTAAAATGCAACAAAAAAACCAAGCCCCTGTTTATCCCAGGGGGTTAATTTGGTTAAGCTTGATACATCACATTGTGACTGGCTTCATATTTTACTCCAAAAGCCATATCATCTTTTATCTTTTATTTATAGTGATCATCATACTCATTTCTCAACTAAGGCAGGTACTTCAGGGAGAGCTGGCATTGATCTTTAATTTTTTTTTCTTCTCTTTTTGTAATGCATACTTTTTGACCCTTAAGAAACAGCACTGACAGGAGTTTTGTTTAAAAAAAAAAAAAAAAAAAAAAAAAAAGCAAGAGTTTTCAGACTGGGGATTCTTTTTTAACCTGCTAAAGACAAAATCAGGGGCACCGGGGTGGCTCAGTCGGTTGAGAACCCAACTTCGGCTCAGATCATGATCTCACAGTTTGTGGGTTCGAGCCTCACGTCGGGCTCACAGCCTGGAGCCTGCTTTGGATTCTGTGTCCCCCTCTCTTTCTGCCCCTCCACTGTTCATGCTCTGTTTCTCCCTGTCTCTTAAAAATAAATGTTAAAAAAATAAAAAATAAAAGAATCAGTCTTTGTCACCCAGTAGGTGACTTGGCTGTAAATAAAATCAGCATCCCACTATTTTTTTTTTTTTTCTTTTTCTGAGAGAGAGAGAGAGTTCTAGCAGGGGAGAGGGGCAGAGGGGGAGAGAGAGAGAGAGAGAGAGAGAGAGAGAGAGAGAGAGAGAGAGAGAGAAGAGAATCTTAAGCAGGCTCCACACCCAGTGAAAAGCCTGATGTTGGGCTTGATCTCATAAACCACGAGATCATGACCTGAGGGGACATCAGGAGCAGGACACTTAACCAACTGAGCCACCCAGGCATCCCTCACCATTTTTTAAGTGTATTTGTCTTCAGAAGATATGGAGCCTGAACTGAATGTTTCATGTAACTGACTTCTGATTAACAGGTGAGAGTGAGGAGAGGCTCTAAAGAGCGACTTCAATGGCGTAGGAGATGAGAATTTAAATGCTCTTTGCCAAGTACAAATGAATTCCTGGGTAGAACCTAGAGTCAAGGCCAACAGATTCATAATTGCATTTTAAGGAATCTAAATCCCATCTAGTTGTCCTGACAAGCAGCCAAAAGGAACTGCAAATCAAGATATATACAGAACTGAGCTGTCGGGCAACAACAATCCCTTTTCTCATGTCACGTGCTGCCAGTAGGGGCAGTGGAACTTGAAACTGAGGTCCCAGGGATTCAGTCACTTTGGGGTAGGGCCAGCCAGATTAACGCACACCCACGGTGCATCAAAGTCAGCAGCCGAATTTAGACTTATAGATTCAAACAAGATTGACCCTGGCTCCAACTTTCTCTCTCATATTGTGGTCATGTTGCTCCTCTTAAGGCTTCTGTTTCCTCCACAACCAGTACTTTCCCAATAGGACCAACGTTTTTCCTCTTCTTTAGCAAAGTCTTTCTTGGGCTCTGCATTTATTTTTGAGTCTGATCATCTGTTCCATTTCCACCCCCTCAGAAGAAACATGGATAATGTCCTCTGTGATGCCTCAGAATCAAAGGTGCTCCCTTAAATGATATCGGTCAAATGTTATTACCATCCTGCATGTAGATCTTTGGTCTTGAGTGCATATTAAGAAATACCATCATCTTTTACTGCTTCTGGCATGATTACAAATTAGTGCTCTTCTAAGAAAGCCCTAGAGAGCACAAAAATGAGGATTTTATTAAGAGTCGTCGTGATAGGAGATAGCTTGATAAAAAAGGATTGAACATTGGAACTGGGGTCCATTAGGAGCTCTGTCACCAGCTAGCTGCAAATATTCCAGCAAGTCTCTTAGTTTTCTGGTCTTCAGCTTCCTCGTGAAAAATGAGGTGTCTGGGGTAAATGATCTCTGCAATCCCTTCTAGTCCTACAACTCCAGACACAGAAAAGAGAAGGAGCACTATTTCATTAGTGTTCCTGACTCTCTTTATCTAGTAAGAGATTCTTATCACATTACAGTGTGATCTCTCTTTCTCAAACTGGATTTCCAGGAAGGTGGTGGAAGGCCCTTACAGGGTTAATTTACTTAGCTTTTGGTTTAGATTCCGCAGGCACATTGTGTCCAGCCTTAATATTTTACACTGTAAGCCATATCATCTTTTATCTTTTATTTATAGTGATCCTCATATTAATTTCTCAATAGCAGCTGGTGCGGCAGGAGGGACAAGTCATTGATCTTCCAATTTATCCTCTCCTCTTACATATCCTGAGGTCGAGGCAGCCTGGAGAGATTGATGGAGCCCTGGCACCCACCCAGCAGCTGTGTGTTCCTCATGCATGAAAATCAACCCCAGGAAACCGAAATTCGACAATTGGCAGCAATATCAGCCACCTCCGTAATAAATATAGCAGGGTATTCTTTAATAATTGAATGGGTGTCAGATTGGGTAATGGGAAACCGCCTGTATAACAGTGCCAGCAGGGCTTCGGACTGACCAGGATGTGGTACATTTTGGGATGCGGGTGCAAGTGGGGAAGGCTGCTTGCAGATGTCAGCCTCTCATATAAGCAAACATTCTTATTTCTCGATTCTCAAGCAACTCAAGATGGAGTGAGCAATGCTTCCTTGCTTTTCGGTAAAGCCAAATACTTTTTATGAAATATATATTGTTTAATTTTGCAAGAAAGATAAAAGATCCTTATAGGTCATGTTATTGCCCAACAATGTAAAAGGAAAGGCCCACTGAGCCACATCCACTATATTCATCACAGGTACCAGGTGAACACTTATGCACAGAGCTTTGAATCACTTACAGGTTTTCTCATAGGGACAAAGCACTAATTCTTTTTTTTTTTTTTTTAATGTTTATTTATTTTTGACAGTGGGGGAGAGAGAGACAGAGAGAGAGAGACAAAGAGAGAGCGCGCGTGCGAGCACAAGTGGGGGAGGGACAGAGAGAGAGGGAGACACAGAATCCGAAGCAGGTTCCAGGCTCTGAGCTGTCAGCACAGAGCCCGACGCGGGGCTCGAACTCACGAACTGCGAGATCGTGACCTGAGCAGAAGTCGGACGCTCAACCGACTGAGCCACCCAGGTGCCCCACCACTACTTGATTCTTAAAGGAAGGTCTTTATTCCTTGTCATGGCTGAGTAGTGACCTCCACTAGGCCTAGCTGTGGTCTTAGTGGACTCAAGCCCCTGACAGCAGTTTAACCCTGAGCTGGCTACCTCTTCCCCTGCCTGCCCCTCAGCTAACCATTCCTGTTTAAACTCAGGTGTGGGAGGCTTACTTGATCATCAGCTTTGTGTCTGCCTAGATGAAAACCCACCCGCTGAGGCCTAGCTCTCTCTCATTTATCCGTGGCTGGGAAAATGACTGCTAAGTATGGAATCAGAGTTTCCCGTTAGGCCACACAGATGACACTGTGGTGGCAGGACAGCAGAAAGCCCACAGGCGTGGCTGATGTGGAACAACGAGGAGGCAAAGCTTCCCCATTACCAGCCTGTGAAAATATCCCATTCCTCTTGGTTATTACTCAGCATGCATGCTATAGAGACACACATATTATCTCTGCATTTTTTTTTGATAATAGAGTGACTAATAATGCCCTCCAGGGATAAACTGGAGAGTCAAGCTGCTCAGAAATTTCAGGCACAGAACTGCCAGGAAACTATTTACTTCTAACAAAACATGTTACAGGGATTCTGAGTGTACATGGGGTTTGAGCAATGTTATGATTTTCACAGATAGAGCCTCACAAAGGGTTCCGCCCCGTGTGCACTTTATCTTCCTCTGATGAACAGAGGCTGAGTCGATCCCTTTCAGTGTTGAAACCACAACAAATACGTTAAATGGCTTAACCTCATACACGACCATTGTCTGAAATAAACAGACGATAAACGTGTATAATTCCAACAGGATTGCACAATTTATACATTTTTTAAAATTTTGTTTCTCTTTGTTCCTTCAGTTTAAATACTAATTTCTCTTTTTGTTCTCTAGTCAGGCTTTATTCCACACTTATTTACCGGTATTAATGAATAAAACTTCAAGTGGAACCTGGCTCATAGACAAAAATGAAGACTTTTAAAACGCAGTATTATCTTGTGCGGAACAAGTCAGACTCACTGAATATGATGAGTAGAGTTTCTGGACGGCACCTCCCCCCTCCCAGCGTTATCATTAGCAGTGTGGTAGAAACAGTGGTAAGAGTAACAGTAATAAAGTAGTGGTAGTAATGATACTGTGTGTTCCTACAGAATGTTAACAACCTTCAAAATATTTGTAAGTGAGTTGTTTCCCCGGACCTTCAAAATAATCCTATGTGGTAGGCAGGCTGGTGTTCTTATTCCTATGTAACACGTGAGCAGACCAAATTCCAGAGATATTAAGCAATCCACGCAGCTACGAAGCCAGACAGTTAGGTTCTCGGACTGCTAGCGTAGGTTCCTCGTTATGAATTAGTAAGACATATTACAAAGTAACAACACTAATAATCAAGAAAGAAGCCAAAACCACATATCCCCAGAGCTTTCCTCGTAAGAAGAGTTTGGAGGTAGCTCTTACTACACGAGGACTATTAGGAGCCAAAGGAGAATTTCTGGGTTCAGTAAAATGTGTCAATCTGGGAGGGGGAAGTGTAGGTAATTTCAAAAATGCAACCTGTAAGATGAAAGACATCTTGATATTTGCCCCAAAATAATTCAAATTGGGGTACTAAAGGGCTGATATGTCTTGAGACAGTTTAAAAACATACATTCCCTAAAGAAAGATCCTGCTTACCTATACTTTATAGCCTTAGCTGCAGAGTTTATGTGAACTATTTCTCCTACATTCCCATCTAAAATATTACTCTCTATGAGACAGGAACACTGAAATATATGACTCTTTTGAGGAAGCAGAGTTCTGGAGGATTTGGAGCCCATGCACATGAAAATCACTTAAGAGTAAACACATGAATGAGGAGGGTCAGGATAATTGATGTCTGTCACTGACTATTAAGGCATGCTTCATCCAGGAAGGGAGTCCTTTGCAGCCATAACTCTTCTTGCCACCTGTGATCACTTGCTGTGAATCTATGTGACTCTCCAGGTGCCTGCTCGGATCCGGCCTCCTGCAGAAGAGCTCTGAAGCCCTCAGGGGGAGAGCGGGTCTGCCTGGTGTCGGACCTATAACAACCTTGTCTCCATCTATGTGAATCAGGATTATCGGGCGAATGATTCAGGCAGTCAGGGATCCTACTCAGTAAAAGTTCAACCAGGTTAGCAAATCTTCGAAAAGTCACCAATAAAGATACATAAAATGGTTGGACGCAGCGCCTAAGGAGCCTAACCTTATTGCACACACAGTTATCTTTAGTTGAATTACATGCCCTTCCTTAAGATGCAGTCTGATATTATCAAATGAACAAACCTTAAAAATGCCAAAGTGAATCAAGCAGTACAGAGGAGTCAAAAAAAGGGAAAAGTGATGATCATTCAGATTCGAATGATTAAACACTAACTTGTGTCTTGAAGAGGGCCAAGGGGTCCCTGGAAGAAGAAAAAATAAGGAATGCTAAGGCAGAACAGCAAGAAGGAGTATTTACCACCACTAAGAATATTAATAAGAATCGGCATCACTGGTTACTTAGGAATTCAGGAAATTTTCTTTGCTTTATCTTCACTGAAAGCCACCTAACATAAATCCCAGAACTGCTGAGAAACATGCTTGTCAAACCTTTGCAACAGCTTGGGACTCTGCTATATAAACTTTGGGAGCCTATTAACTTGAAATTGAAAGCCCTTTGAAAATAGATGTTCTTATCTGTTTTGGCATATTCATCCCCTGTAGGAGAGTTGTGATTCAAAGAACTCAAAATAATAATATATTAAAAAAGAAAAAAAACAGCAGTTCAGGAAACAGCACTTCAAAAGGCTTAAATCTGGAAGCATTTCAAATACGAGGTTTAGGATTACCAGTATGGTTTCCTAATCTCCCAATTATTTGAGAATAAGGGCACTTTTATGTATCTCTTTTTGGAATCACTGGGAATATCAATTAAATGTAAGAAATTAAGAGAATTTCCCTTGAGATGTGGGAACGTATTATACATGATGGCCTTCTGCTAGAGGTTAACAATTTGTCTTTAATCAATCCAGAGAAGTTTTATAAATCCAAGAAATTTGATGGCAATAATTTAGGGCTCATTTAAGCATCTGTATCCTACAATTACCAGAATTGTGTTTATCATTTTTTTAATGTTTATTTATTTTGAGGGGGGGGAAAGAGATTGAAAGTAATCAGGGAAGGGAGGGAGAGGGAAGGAGGGAGGGAGAGAGGGAGGGGGACAGCGAGAGAGAGACACAGAGAGAGAGAGAGAGAGAGAGAGACAGAGAGAGAGAGAGACAGAGAGAGAGAATCCTAAGCAGGCTCCATGCTGCCAATAAACCAGGAGATATTTTCTCACATAAGCAATGTCATAAACAGCTTTCAGGGGAAGTTGAAGTAGCAACAAAGAAAACAGTAACATTGAAATAGCAACAAATAAAATAATAACAAAAAAATTCTTAGAGAACTTTAAGCTTTACAAATAATTTTCATGTTCATCATCTCATTTAATCCTTAAGTCAACTCCATGAGATAGGTATTATTTTCCTATTAGAAATTACTACCTCCTAAACCCTTAGTGATTTCACAAGAAAGGTGAATGCTGAGGTTGGGTTTTTTTCTTATGTGGGAAAGTTGGATGCTAAAATCAACAGGTATTTTCAGTTCAAGCCAGCAGACCAGAAAAACACGTTTACTTTCTGTTCCTCCTGGAAACCATAGTTAATAAAAGTATAGAAATACCAAAATTAATACCAATCAAAGCCAAGAGAATGTGGAAGTCACAACCACAGAAAGATTTTGATACATTTCTAGAAGACAAAAAGTGAAATGTAAGACCGATGAATGGAGGGATCAAGAAAGGGCTTCCAAAGAAGGGGCTGCACAAGGCCAGTGAGCTTCTGCTGAGCCCTGTTTATAGTAAACAGAAGAGAGAACAGGGGTTGAAACCAAGCAGACAAAAGTTATTTTAGGGGGAAAAAAAAGTTCACTTAACGAGTTTCATGGATCACTCAGTCTTCCCTCCATATTAACTCTGTATGAATTACCTCAGATTGCTGGTGGGCAAGACAAGGGAACGGGGAGGGAGTGTTCCATCACAGGGTGTCAGCTATGGTTCACTGTCCCTACTACCAATTCCATTCAAACTACACACCCCTGGCTTCATTTACTATACTGGAGATTAGTGCTTCATAAATTGTCAAATGAGAAGGAATCCTCCTGGCAACTATAATTTGCTGTTAGTATCAAAATATTTTTATTAATGATTAAATTAATCGCTCAAAAATATTTTGCCTTCACAAGTTCTGTCTCAACATATTGGCTTCTGCCAAGGCAAATTAGCTCAGAAGAATCATTGCCATCTAATATATTTTGCCTTTAAGGACAAGTAAGAGAATGGTCTATATTTCAAAACAGCATCCCTCCTGTCTACTCCCATTTGACAAGAAAAATCAAGAGGTAGATTTTTATGGGATGTCCTCACCCAAACTTCCTTGTATTGTCCTGAAGCCCCAACACTCATCATATGCTGAATTTGCCCCTTTGTCCTGGGAAATAAAAAGATGGAAATAACATGACTGTCATTTATTGTGTCCAAATATATCTGACATCATCATCTTTTTCAGAGTTCCTAGAAGAAATCTTTGCCCAACATTTGCACAAGTTTGCTATTTCTGTTCAAACAAACAACATCAAGAATTGTTCCTTGCTGAACTCAAATGATATCAAAGGGATTGTGGTTAAATGTCATATCTATAAATCATTTGTGCTCCCAGAGAGATTAGAAAGGGCTTATATTTCTCCTTTTTTTCAAGCGGCATTTGGGTCTGAGCAAAACCTTTTGTGTCCTACCAACCTCCAACTTGGTTGGGGATGGAACTCCAAACTGGCTCTAACATACTATAAAAGCTCTCATAAACAGACCACTGAAACTAATTTTATAAGATACAAACTATGACCAATGCTACTTTAAATATACAAAAAACTAAATACAGTAAAAGCCTCAGTTTGCGAGCATAATTTGTTCCAGAAACATCTTGTAATCCAAAGCACTTGTATAGCAAAGCCAATGTCCCCATAAGAAATAATGGAACCTCAGATGATTTGTCCCACAATCCAAAAATATTCACACAAAAATCATTATGATACTGTAATGTGATACAAAACAATAAAAAATATATAAAATATAATGAAACATAAAAAATCAATCTGCATTTCCCTTTGAAAACTTTCATGGCTGGTGTGAGGGAGAAGAGAGAGGAGGGCTGTTGTGTAAGATGACTTTCATTATCACTAATGGAGGTTGACTACACTACAGTATTAGTAAGCTCTTGTCATATACTGTATTTAATGGAACTGGCAATAAGGCAACAGAAGAAAGGGGCTATATCTGCAGGCAGCCTGACCTAGAATGAAGCAATGCATTCCAAAGCTCATTCTTGTATGGAAAAGCAAAGGACTGTCCATTGGTGCTTTGAAGTGACAAAAATACACGAGTTAGAGTCAGTTGTGGGCACCTCCCACTGCTCTGAAAAATCACTCATTTCTGCCAAACACTGGGACCCGAGACAGAGCATCTGAGCATGGGAGACCATCACCCACAATCCCACAGAGAAATAGAGAGAGACCGAGAGAGAGAGAGAGACAGAGACAGAGAGAGAGACACACAACCATTGGTTCAATTGTCATGTGACCTTTGACATCACATACTCCTTGTATTGCAAGACATCACTCATTTATCAAGTTAATATTTATTAGAAACGTCTACCCGTCTTGTGGAACACTCGCAGAACAAGTTACTCACACTCCAAGATTTTACTTGGTTCTGAACCTTCTGCATGTCATGCCCCTGATATGCAACATCAGTACCATGAGAGAGAAAACACTTCAATGAAGTAAACCAAAGTAACAAGATTCAAACTAGGCAAGGCCACACGTAGGCCAAGATTTTTCAAACCTTTTTCTTCATGCTGAAGTTTTCAGCTCCTAGACAATAATGCATGTTTCTCTTGCCAGACACCCAGGCATATCTCTCCCCTCTTGAGCATATGAATCTCTAGAATTATATTTAAATGCCAACAAGGTGAGGTGAAGAATGGACCCGGCTGGCATGCTCACAATGACCAAATTGTGGTGATGTGACTTCAATCCAATACATTGCTCCACTATTAACTTACAATAAATGACATGTTTGCTTTCTAGACATTAGTGAGATGCCTTATTAGACACATTCCTAGAAGGCCGGAGAAACTGGCTTCTAATCCATATGGAACTGGTGAATTCCCTTCAGGTAGACCACAAGGTATCGAGAATATAGTCTTTATATATTCACATATAATCTTACGTATTTGGATTCTTCAGAGTAGACCAAAGAGAAACTCTGGGCTGCAAAGCTCAGTTACAAATGTGGGATGGTGCTATGCTTACAACTGGCGGTCCCCGAGCCATGGTCTTCTGAGGCCAGAACCCACTGCGGCCCTGATTAATTTATGAATTGAACTTCTGTTCAAGGGAGGCCTGGTACTGGGCAGTGCCTATGCTCCCCATGAGTGTGGCACGGTGCGAAGTACCCTAACTACTAAGAAAAAGGGAAAGAAAAATGGTAACATACGATACATATACGGTAAGGAGGCGTCACAGTCCAGAGTAAGAGCTCTGGAGTCACTCCGCTGGGTTTGAATCCCGGCTAAGCCACCAGCACCTGCGTGACCTGAGAGGCGGTCTCAATGGTAAAGGTTTAGCCAAATTCCCGAAAAGGAACAAAGCAAGAACTTGCCTGCCACGAAGGGAGGTCTTGGGGCGCAGCATGCAGTCAGGTCAGGGTTTGGCGTCCGCTTGGAAGGGTGATGCTCAAGGCCTGGACAGCCCTAGCGAAGACGCACCTGGCTCTAGGCCTCACAGGGAAGCAGAGAGGGCCCCGGGGGCAGCAGGCCACCCCCCCGCAGTGTCGGGAGCTCCCGTGCTCAGCTTTCTTGAGAGAAGGGCTGGCAACACACACCCAGGCGCTGAGAGGCCCCACAGCCACCTCACTCCCCCACAGGCGCCACGCAGTGGCCCAGCTGCTTGTATACAACCGCCACCGGCAGCCTGAAATCTATACACCAGCCAAGGGCTGCCGGCTGCAGGCTGGAAGTCCAGACGCGGGAGGCTAAGGGGTGGGGCTTTGGGGCCTCGCCATTTGCCCTTTGCCCTTTGCTGAGGTCACTTGCCATGCTGCGCATGCGCGCCCCTGTTGGCGCCATCTTCCTGGGAGGCGGCACAAAGGCCCAGCTCAGTCCCTCAGGCTCAGTGCCTGTTTGACTAAGAAAGGAGTCAGAAGCTCAGGAGGCGCTCTCCACCTTTTTTACTCCCATCTCTCAGTCGTTTTGCGCACAACCAGCCCGATATGGGCAACCTGCTTTGTAAGTTTCGTTTCCCACCCCGCCCCCGCCGCCGCCTCTGCCTCCTCCGCTCCCGCCCGCCGCCTGGCGATGTGTGGCCCCTGCACCCCCCCTCCCGCGATGCTGTTCCACCACCTGGCCGGGACCACCCCGCTGCTCCTTCACGGGCCCTGGGCCCTGGGCGCAGGCTCTTCCACCGGAATCTTAGGCCTTTACCGGCTAGTTTATACATCCAGCCCAAGAGGCGGTACCCCATCCCGCAGGCCGCAGGTACCCCTCTGGGGATCCCTCCCTTGGTGAACTGGAGTCACTCTCCGAAAAAACCTGTGCTGTCTGCTCGTAATTCCATGATGTTTGGACACTCCAGAGCCAAAAGGATCCCTCCTCTGGGGCGCAAATTCACTCTCCCACGTTCACTATCTGAGAAGGTAGAGGAGGCTGTGGAGTCGGTACCATCCAGGCACCTCCCACTTTTGTGCCCATTTGGGGTGGAGGAGAAGGTCCAAGAAGATCCCAGAAAAAAGATGGAGGATCTTGCAGAGACCAAAGGTCAGAATGGTGGGAACAGGGTCCCCCATCACGTTGGGGACATACCATTAAAATCTAGTGCCCTGGAGACCGGTGGGCTTCTCACTTCCTGGCAGCACAGCCCCCCACCTTTGGACCTCCATCCTAATCCTCCAGAAGACCATTTGAGGGAGAATACCCAGAAGTCTCTGATGCACTGCCGCCGTGTAGCCTGCGCAGTCACCTCCTCACATGGCCCAGCTGGAAAATTGGTGCCTGATACAGATACAGCAGCACTCTCCAACCCACCCGCACGCTGCCCCTTACTGCAGGAGACATCAACAAAGGAAGTGGCGGGTGAAAGCCATCAGCCTGTTAGGGACACATCATACCTCTCCAGGAAGGAGATACAGGCTAATGAGCCTCCAGGCATCTTATCAAGGAGCTCTTTTTCCCCTGTATCTGCCAGCAGTAGGCCCTGCAAACGGAAAACATCCACGTCCCATTCTCGGCCACCACCACCGCCCCAGTGGTGGGGCCACGGCGAGTTGCCCCCACTTCCTAGGTTTCCTTGCAGAACTATTGACAAAAACCTGGACACCTTGAAGAATACCAAATGTCACAGGAGTAAGATCTTGGAAGACAGAAGAGAGATCAAAGGAGACTGCTCAGATGCTCAGTCTGCCACTTCTTTATGCCTACTTGCCTCAGAGACCGCTAACTCTCTGCTTTTGGCGAGTCGCACTTTGCAAGTCCCCATTCCTACTGATGACTTGGCTGACCAATCTGCCAAGCCCCCGACTGCCTCTGTCCCTCCATCACCAAACCTTGGTCAGGAGACAGCCCAGATGGTTTCTAAATCTTCTCCAGCTGTTCCTGCTGGTGGTGTTCCTCATCTTAGTTCCAGTCTCATTTGTGGAATTCCTGTGCAGAAAGAAGGCCCTCTTCAGCCAGTCACTGCTGTAACCTGTCTTATTTCTGACATCACCACACTTCCTAACACCTCAACCCCCTCCTTACAGCCACCCTCCTGCAACACAGAATCCCCAGTGCCTCTGTGTATACATTCCCCCCCTCCTATCCTACCCGCCCCTCTTCCAAATCCTTCCACACATAGCCCTGTTTCAGTTGTCCAGCCCATCATTTCTAAGACAGCTGCTTCTACCATCGCAGCCAATGCATGTACATCTACCTCCAGGCTCACTTCAGGTCCTGGTGTCGTCGACATGGACACCACTCCCCTTTCAAAGGCTGTTATTTTCAGATCTCCCCAAGGATCCGGAATGGGATCTCCTTCGTTTCCCCAGGGTCGTTGCAGTTTGAAGCAGAGGTGCCCTGCAGAGTCTCCAGTTTTCACCAGCCCACCTGGAGATCCGAAGACAGCCCTTCTTGCCAGTGTTGCCGTTTCCAGTAGCTTGTCCCTTGCGGATTCTGGAGTCACCTCCACTCCAGTAGGCAAGCCCTCTGCAACCTGCAACTCGGCCTGTAACAGCGAAGCCATGGACACTCCATCGCCATCTCAGGCTTCCATCTTCTGTTCCTCCCCTGAGTCCAGGGACAACCATTTCCCACTTAACATGGTGCTTTCTGGTTCTGCTAACACACCACCCCATGGCAGCACTGTGGTGGCCCACGACTCTATCCATTTACCGAAAAAGTCCTCCATCGGACAGACCTCAGTTTCCAACCACTCTGACCCAGGCATCACCTCTCAGCCCACAACTGGGCATCATAATGGGCAGCAGCCTGACAATTCTCACCTGTTAGGAACACCAGTAGCCTCAACACAAGCCATGGGCCCATCTGCTCTCGTAGCCCAGCCCCCCAGAGACAACGCAGTGAAGGCAGGTTTGGCAGGTTCCGCATCTATCACCACTCTCACTATCCAGCCGGCCTCGAGTGACAAGCCAGGCATCCTGCCCATTGGCGTATCTACCACAACAGGCTTTGGAGTTGCCACGGGGATGCCCAGCACCGGGGATGGTGGCTCACCGTTAGCTGACAGTACTTCAGGCCGACATGTGTTTTCGGGACGTGCGGCCCCTATGGGCAGTGGTGTGTACATCCCAGGCCCCGCTCATTCACAGGCATCCGGAGCATTCCACCTTGGGGCAGGACTGAACGGGGTACCAAGAACCATTTCTGCTCCAACTTTAGGTCAGACAACCTGGAATCGCTGTGGTGATGGCATGGCTGCTGCTGTAGGAGGAACAAATACCGTCCCAGTATTTGGACAAAATGCTAGTTCCACCTTGAATCCAGGCACTTGGGGCCCACCCATCCAGAACCCAGGTAGTGGAGCAGTGGGGCAGGGCTGTACTGTTCCCACAGGTGGAGACTCTACAGTCCCCACTACCCATAAGTGCCCCGGGGGCTCATCCCTACAGAGAAAACTTGCCTCATGTAGAGGAGATGCCACCGTGGAGAAGAGGACTAAGTCAAGAGACCAGGCAGCCTCCCCCTTAAATCTGAGCAGCAGGGGGCCAGCCATCAGAACCCCAGGTGATGGAGTAGTGGGAGAGGGCCGCCCTGTTCCCTCACGTGGAATCTCTAGTATTGCTGGTAGCCTCAAGGGCACCCAGAGCCAATCTGGACAAAGAAAACTTGCCCCACGTGACCGAGCCACGAGAACCGAGAAGAAACGTGGGTCAGGACACGTGCCAGCCTGCTTCTTAAATATGATCATCAGGGGGCGAGCCGTCCAAAACCCAGGTGATGTAGTGGTAGAGGGCCACGCTGTTCCCGCAGGTACACACTTCCGTGTTCCTGTTAGCCCCAAGGGCACCCAGACCCCATCTGCACGAAGAAAGGCTGCCCCACGTCACCAAGCCACCATCACAGAGACGAAACATGGATCAGGACACATGCCAGTCTGCTTCTTAAATCTGATCGGCAGGGGGCGAGCCGTCCAAAACCCAGGTGATGGGGTAGTGGGACAGGGCCACGCTGTTCCCGCAGGTACAAGCTCTCATGTTCCTGTTAGCTCCAAGGGCACTCAGAGCCCACCTGCACAAAGAAAACTTGCCCCACGTCACCGAGCAACCAGCACGGAGACGAAACGTGGATCAGGACATGTGCCAGCCTGCTTGTTAAATCTGATCATGAGGGGGCGAGCCGTCCAAAACCCAGGTGATGTAGTGGGAGAGGGCCACGCTGTTCCCACAGGTACAAGCTCTTGTGTTCCTTTTAGCCCCAAGGGCACCCAGACACCATCTGCACGACGAAAACTTGCCCCACGTCACCGAGCAACCAGCACGGACCCGAAATGTGGGTCAGGACATGTGCCAGCCTCCTTCTTAAATCTGAGCGTCAGGGGGCGAGCCGTCCAAAACCCAGGTGATGGGGTAGTGGGAGAGGGCCACGCTGTTCCCGCAGGTGGAAGCTCTCTTGTTATCGTTGGCCAGAAGTGCACCCGGAAGCCGTGTACACAAGAACTAAATGCTTCGTGTGGAAGAGCCACTACCAAGCAGAAGACACGTGTTTCAAGAGGCGTGTGTGTTTACCCCCTACAGAGCCCCTCGGACTTGCCTGGCCACACGGCCTCTGCTGCAGTTACAGGTGGCAGCACCAGCTCTGTGCTTGGACCCACTTGTAGTTCCACCGTCCTTCCACGCAAATGCGGTCCTCCCGCCCAGCATGCAGATGGTATGCATGGAGGGGACAACGTCATTCCCACGAACGTAGAACCTAGTAGTTCTTCACATCAGAATGATTGCGGCCGACCCAATGCAAACGCAGCAAGTGCCATAGCAGATGCAGACAGTATCACATCTATGATGGCAGGCCTCTATGTCAGCACCCCCCAGAAGGACACTGGGAGCCCTCTTACCCCTAACACAGGTGGTGCTCTGGGGAACAGTTCCACGCCTGCTACGACTGGATACACTTATGGTCCCTCAGCCACACAGAGCACAAGTGCCCCCCATAAGCACAGCGCTGGTGGTGCATTGGGGGATAGCGCCAGGAAATGTTAAACAGAACTTGGACTTGTCCTAGTCGGGTACTCCTCTGACTTTGGAGGATCAAACACTGTATGTGTCCTGGTAAATTGGGCCTGTGCTCTGGGCATGACTAGAGCACCTTCATAACCTGACTAGGACTTCACCTACACATTCCCTTCTTTTGTCACGAATAAGGACCTAATATTCCTCTCCAAATTGGATATAACTGGAAACTGACTTCTTTGCACCAGAAAGGGGCCCAACCCCTTTAAGTGAAACTTACCCTGATCTCTTCGTACAGAAAGTGTGTACATTGTGTGCATACATGTATTTGTGTTTAGACCTACACCAGAAAGACAGCAGATTCAAGAAGTTCTAGTGGAGAATGGAAGAAAGCTACATAAATCATCAACCGTGCCATCCCTGGCATGACTGTGAACTTGGCTGACCCAAGCTCTGGGCCAGTTTTCTCTGGTCTTGGAATGGGCAGGATACCACTGCTGCCTGTAGGGACTCCCTTTACCCCTACCTATTTGCCTCGATGGGCTTTTATCCTGCCCACATGTGTACTTAATGTACATGAAACTTTGTTATGAATCTGCCCTCGCTCATGTGTCTTTTTGACTCAGCAGTAGAGAAAGAATTAACCTGTGTGAATGGTGATGGGTTGAGCCAGACATAACTATGCTGAATTTTCTGCGTTGCAATGACTGGGATGTAGAAGTGACCACATCCTCTACCTGCACACACTGACTCCTGCAATCTACATTTTGAATGTAACGGATGACAATCCAGGGGGAAGTAAGGTCCAAAGGAGGGAGAGATGAGGTGACTCACCCTTGCCTCTTCCTCTGTGTTTCACTCTTCTCCCACCCCTTCTCTCTGACCTTACTAGAGGCTAGAGAACCTCTGATGTGTCAAAGGAAACCACTCAATGATTTTTTTTTTTTTTTAGAAATGTTTCAATGTTTTCTTGTGTGTCTTCTTATTTAATTTAGACTTAGGCCAGTCATTCTTACACATTCCCATATCACCCAGAGAGGATAGATTTGAGCCTGGAGGAACAAGGGGAGAAAGGGCACATACCCGCTCTGTAATTGTTGGAAATTTCAGTTTCTTTTAATGTATTGTGCTGCCTTAATGCAGCAGAAGAGATGCTCTTCAGTAAGTGGCCCAGCTCTGATCTAAATCACTAAAATATCAAATCACACAAGTTACAACTGTGCCCAGTTCTGGCTGACACTGACTTTTTTGCTGGATCTCCACTGGACTTAAAAAAGGCAAAATTCGCAACTGTGTGGAGCCTACATTCTAGGTGGATGGGAGCAAAAATACAAACATGCAAATTATCTGATAGGTTAGCCAGGAACTAATGTTACGGAGTATAAAGTAGCATAGGAAGCATTGAGATTTAGGCAGAATCACAGCTTTCAATTTAAACGGTGGACAGGATAAGCCTCGCAAAGAAGTTGGGATTTGAACAGGCTAGGGAGGTAAGAGAGGAGGACAGAGAAGATGTGGGTTGAATTCCCTGCACCATTTATTGGTTGCACGATGACAAACGGTAGAGCCATCCTTCAAGTGTCTCAGTGAACTCAATGCTTTTACATGGCCTATTTACCTTGCAAGATTTTTGGAAGGCTAAACTAAAATAAGGTAAGGAAGTCATTTAAATTATTATTGTTGTTTTGTTCTATAAACAAGGATAGATACATAATAGATAGATACATAGATAGATACGTATGTACATACATACATACATACATAATATATGGATGGAAATGGGAGACATATCTACACTTAATGAGTTCCTTATCAATAATGCTTCAGTTACCTCCACCAGGCAATTCGTTGCTAGAGGGTATCAGACACTACTGCCGTGATATCAATGAACATTGCTTTATTACCTTTCATTACGAGTAGCATCTCTCACAATTATATAGGATACCTATTTTAAAGGAAATAAACTACACAAAATTTCAACTAATCGACTAGACTTTTATGTTCTTTGGTACATTTTTGTTAAGCCAAACTTCTGTTCTTAACTTTTTTAATGACTTTGTTAAAATATAAGTGACATTCTATAAGCTGCACTAACTTAAAGTACACAATTGGCAAGGTTCTGAAATATGCGTATACATACCCATGAAACCATCAGCACAATCAAGAAAATAACATACCCATTGCCCACAAAAGTTTCTTTGTGTCCATTCATAGCCCCCTTCCACTTTTCCCCATCCTGCCTTTCCACATCCCAGGTGACCATTGATATGCTTTTTATCATTATAGATGCATTTGCATTTTCTAGAAATTTATGTAAATTGATTCCTACTGTGTGGAATCTTTTGTCTGGCTTCTTTCACTAAGTGTAATTTTTTTGTGACTAATTCATATTTTTTTGTGTGTATAAATAGTCTATTCTTTTGTTTTGCTGAGTAGTATCCCACTGTAGGTGTGCCATGTTATGCTTATTCCTTCATCTGTGGATGGATGCTTGAGTTGCTATAATTTCTAGCTATTAAAAAATAAGGATATTATGAACATTCACATACAAGTCTTTGTATGAACATATACTTTAATTTTTATCAAATAGATATCTAGGAGTTGAAGGACTGGGTCATGTGGTAGGTACATGTTTAACTTCTAAAGAAACTGAAAGTTTTCTGAAGTGATTACACCATTTTCCTTCCCACTAGCAGTGTATAAGAGTTCCATTTCCTACACTTCCTCACCAAAACTTGGTGTGGTCAGACTTTTCTAATTTTAACCATCCAATAGGTGTGCAGTGGCTTTAATTTTCATTCAGCTAATAAGTGATGATGCTGAGCAACTTGCCATCCATACATGTTTCCTAGGTGTGCTTTCTTTTCAAATATTTTGTCCATGTTTCTAACTTTTAAAAACGTTCTATATATTGAGTTTTGAGAGTTCTTTGTGTTCTAGACACACATCTTTTCAGATGTGACTTGCAAATATTTTATTCCAGTTATGTGGCTTTCCTTTCATTATCTTAATAATGTCTTTCAAAGAGCAGAAAGTTTGGATTTTGATGAGACTTACACAGTTTATCATTTTTTTTCTTTTATCACTTTTTTGGTTTCATCTCTAGGAAATCCTTCCTAACCCAAGGTCACAAAGTTTTTGTCCCATGCTTTCATGTAAAAATTTTGTAAATTTATCTTTTGATCTATTTTGAGTTAATTCTTTATATGGCATAAGGAGAAAATTTCATCCTTCCATATATGGCTATCTATGGTCAATACCCATGCACCACATGCCTCCAGTGGCATTGTCAAGACTATCCTTTCTCTATTGAATTGGCTTTACATCTTTGCTGAAAATCAGCGGTCCCTATATGTGTCCCTATAAGTGTAGATCTATTTCTGTTATCTACATTCTGTTCGACTGACCTATTATATCTGACTCTTGGTTATAATACATTCTTTCCCTGATTTCTTTTCAGTTACTCATGTAAATAGACTCCCAGTAATATAGACTCACCCTTTTACTACTCATATCTAGGTGTATTTTATAAAGCATTTTATAAATCAATAGAATTTGGGCTCAAACTAGGGTAACTGCCAAAAGACATTTTTAAAATGTTGAGATATAAAAACTATGTTTTCTACAGCCATCTAAACTCAATCAAATTCATGTTAATATGTCCCCAAAAGTTATTTTGCATGTGCATGGGGTGTAGAATGTGGGGAGTACGTAAGGGGTATATGTAGTCTATCCTAAAGATCATTATAGGGAGCAAAGAAAAGAGAGAAAATAGGAATATTCAAATTCTAAATGTTAAAATAAAATAATACATTTCTACAAGGGTTTGTGAAATTTACATTGAGATAAATAAGCAAATCATTATAAAACACAAAAATTTAGAGAATATTTCAAAATACTTTCATTTGCCAAATTCACTAAGATAGTCGGAGTAATAGAGAAGAATTTTCTGGAAGCAGCTTGTGCTTCTTTTTTATCCCTATAGGGTGATTAGCTGTATTTTATTCAGTGTATTGTACATGTGGGTGTGAATAAGATGGAACTTCTCTTAAAAAGAGAAACGAGTAAAGAATATATGTTGTCAACTTGTCTGAAACATTTTTCATGTTCTGACTCATTTTTCTTTGTATTGGTATTTCAAGAGTTTTTGTTTTATTAATTTGACTATTATAAAACCTCGATAACTTCACTGAAATCCCATGAAAATAATATAAACAACTGTAATGGAAATTGAAAAGATGATAATAGCAATCAGCACTGTGTTATTTCTTGTCAGTGTTTTTTATCACTTCTAACAGTGAAAAATCCCATATTAATTTGACTTTTTGACCTTTAGTCTTCACTTTAGTGGAAGAAGTTCTTTTGAGAAGAGATTTCTTCTCTTTGCTTATTATTTCTTTGCACTTTAAAACAATTAATGACCATCCTGTGATAGGATCATCTTAGAGTGGTGCAGGAGAAGCACAGTTGTGCCAACTATGTACAGATCTATGGGTTCACAAAAATTTAAAAGCTTGATGTTTGAATCTTGTGGAACGTAGCCTCAATTCTGAGAGAGAAATGGAAATATTACTGCATTTACGTTGTTTAAAATAAACTGACATAGGTACATGGACAGCATCTTCTATTCTAGGCACAGTTGGGATATTGGGTGAGGGGGATGGTGAACAAGAGCTATAAAAAAGTTCTTGTCTATAAGAAGCTTACAATTTAGTTGGGGAGATGATACTCATTGACTCAGTGAGGATAAGTCTGATGCGGTTAGTCCACAGGTCATACTTTGATAAAATTTTGCTATAGGGCAGACCAGCCTATTCTTCTATTAAAATCCTTAATTCAGTGTCTAATAAACCTGAATATCAGGCTCAGATTCCACTTTAGAAATATTCCCACGGGCGCTAACAGCCAACAATTTAATATGTTTCCTAAAGACCTGACCCAACAAACCAGAATTCTTGAGTTTAACAAGCATATTGTCCTCCTTTAAGAAAGCTTACCATTTGAGCCTTGTATGCTAAGTTCCAAGAAAATAAGATAGATAATAAGTGACATTCAAGTTCAGAGGTGGGAGAGAAAAGAGGCTCAGCTTAAGTGAAACATTTTGTTGAATTCTTCAAAGCAGTAAACACTAAAGAGCACATTACTCCAGTCAGACTCTGAAAATGTTGAGAAATAAGATGAATGTCTAAAGATGGAGGTCAAAATGTCATGCAGATTTAAGGGTGCACATAGGATGAAAGCAAAAAGATTGAAAAAGACATTCCAAAAAGAGAACATGTGGAGGGGTGGGGTGGGGGGAGGGGGTAGTGCAGGCATACTTGTATCAGACAAAATAGGCTTGAATCAAAAACCATCACAAAGAGTACAATGATAAAAGGGTCAATTCACCAAGAAGATATAACAATTATAAATATACACCCACTCAGCATCAGAACATCCAAATATATGAAACATATATTGACAGAACTGAGGGAGAGATAGACAACAACACAATACTGATAGGGGATTTCAATAATTCATAGGCTATCCAGGCAGATCAACAGAGAAACAGAGCACTTGGACAACACTAGAGACCAAATGGACCTAACAGACATATACAGAACCTCCCACCGAATGGCAATTAAACTTCAAGTGCCACAGAACATTCTCCAAGGTAGATCACATGTTAGATCACAAAACAAGACTTAAATTGAAGAAGACTGAAATCATACCACATATCTTCTCTGACCATAATGGAATGAGACTAGAAATCAATAGCAGGAAAAAAAAAAAAACTGGAAAATTTACAATATGTGGAAGTTAAATAAAACACTCTTGAACCCCCAACAGGCCAAAAAATAAATGAAAAGTTAAATTTGAAAATATCTTGAGACCATCAAAAGTGAAAAAAGAACATACCAAAAATGACAGGATACAGCAAAAGCAGTACAAAGAGAGAAGCATATAGTGATAAATGTCTGCGGCATTAAAAAAGACCTCAAATAAACAATCTAACTTTAAATTTCAAGGACTACAAAAATATTATACAATCAAAGTTAGCAGAAGGAAGAAAACAATATTGATTAGAACAGAAATAAATGAGGCAGAGAGCAGAAATACAACAGAAAATGAATAGAGAATAGAAAAAAACAAAAAAATCAACAAAACTAGGAGTTGGTTTTCAAAAAGATAATCAAAAGTGATAAATCCTTAGCTGGAATAAGAAAAAAAAAAGGGTTTGAATAAAAAAGAAAGAGGAGATACTAAAACTGATGCTGCAGAAATAAAAAGGATTATAAAATAGTCCTATGAACAATTACTATGACAAATTGGAATACCTTGAAGAAATGGAGAACTTATAAGAGTAAATCATGGAGAAATAGAAAATTTCAATCAGTAATCAAAAATTTCCCTGAAAAAGAAAAAGTCAGGACCAGAAGGATTCACTGGTGAATTCTATTGAACATTTAAAGAAAAACAAATACTAATCCTTCTCAAAGTCCTCCACAAAACTGAAGAAGGAGGAATACCTCTAAACTCAATTATGAGGCCAGCATTGCTCTGATGCCCAAACCAGACAAAGATGCTACAAGAAAACTGCAGGCCAATATCTCTTATGAATACTGATACACAAAACCTCAACAAAATACTAGAAAATCAAATTCAACAGCACATTAAGAGGATCATATGCCATGACCAAGTGGAATTTATCCCAGAGATGCAAGAATCGTTCAACATACAAAATTCAATAAATGTGATACACCACATTAATGTAACAAAGGATAAAGATCACATGAGAATCTCAATAGACGGAGAAAAAACAAATTCAATACCCTTTCATAATAAAAACACTCCATAAATTAGGAATACAAAGAAATTATCTTAACATTTTCAAGGCCATATATGAAAAGCCCACAGCTAACATTATACTCAATAATGAAAAAAAAAAAAAAAAAAAAAAAAACTTCCCCTCTGATATTGGAAACAAGGAAAGGATGCCCACTCTCTTTTCTTTTACTCAACATAGTACTGGAAGTAGTAGCTAGAGCAATTATGCAAGAAAAAGAAATATGAAGCATCTAAATCAGAAAGGAAGAAGGAAAATTATCTCTGTTCATAGATGACATGATCATATATGTAGAAAACCCTGAAGTTTTCACACATACACAGATGGAGACTTCACACTTACTGGTTTCAAAATGTATTACAAAGCTACAATCATCACCACAGTATGGTACTGCCATAAAGACAGATACAGAGGGGCACCTGGGTGGCTCAGTCCGTTAAGCATCTGACTCTTGGTTTTGGCTCAGGTCACAATTTCACAGTTTGTGGCTTCTAGCCCCGGATCGGGCTCTGCACTGGCAGCGCGGAGCCTGCTTGGAACTGTTTTCCTCTCTCTCTGCCCATCTCCTGCTTGCGCTCTTTCTTTCACATACAAAATAAGTAAATAAACATTAAAAAAAAAAAAAAAAGACATACAAGGACCAATGGAACAACAGAGAGTCCAGAAGTAAATCCATGGATTTATAGTCAAATTATCTTTGACACGTGTACCAAGAATGTACAATGGGGGGAAGGATCAGGTCTTCCACAAATGGTGTAGGGAAAACTAAATACCCACATTGCAAAATAATGAAATTGGTCCCTTATTTTAAACCATACACAAAATTCAACTCAAAATTAATGAAAGGCTTACATGTAAGACCTAAAACTATAAAACTCCTTGAAATAAAAAACAGGGGGAACAGCTTCATAATACTGGTCTTGGACATGACACCAAAAGCACAGGCAACAAAGGAATATATAGACAAGTGGGACTACATCAAGCTACAGGATGGGAAAAAATATTTGGGTTAATATCCAAAATATATTAGAAACTCCTGCAACTCAATAGCAAGAGAAAAAAAACCCACAAACACAAATAACTTGATTTTAAAATTGGACAAAAGACTTGAATAGACATTTCTCCAAAGAAGTTAGACAAATGGCCTATAAGTAAATGAAAAAAATGCTGAACATCAGGAATCATCAGGACAATGCAAATCAAAACTACAATGAGATATCACCTCACATCTGTTAGGATCACCATTATCAAAACAAAACAGAAAATAACAAATGTTGGTAAGGATGTGGAGAAATTAGAACTCTTGTACACTGTTGGTAGGAATGTCATCTGGTACAGGCACTATTGAAAACAGTATAGAGATTCCACAAAAAGTTAAAAAAAAAAAAAAACTACCATAATATGATCCAGGAATTGTACTTCTGGGTATTTATCCAAAACAACTAAAAACAGGATCTTGAAGAGATATTTGTATTCCCAGTATAATGGAGCGTTATTCACAATATGCAAGAGGTAAAAACAATCTAAGTGTCTATTGACAGATGAAGTGATAAACAAAATACAGTACATACATGTGATAGAATATTATTCAGCCTTTAAAAAGAAGGAAATCCTGCCATATACTACAACAAGAATGAACCTTGAGGACATTATGCTAAGTAAAAGAAGCCAGTCACAAAAGGACAAATACCACTTACATGAGGTATCTAGAGTGGTCAAACTCATAGAAGCAGCAAGTACACTGGTGGTTGCCAGGAGCTGGAGGGGAGGAAGAAATGGGGAGTTAGTTGGCCAATGGATATAGAGTCTGAAGATGAAAAGGTTCTAGAGATCTGGTATACAACGATGTACATATAGTTAACAATACTGTACTGTATACGGTACTCAAAACTTAAAAGAATTTATGAGGGGGGTTTCACGTTACGTGTTTTTTACCACAATTAAAAAGAAAAAGTCACTCAGGATCCGGTTTATGAGATAACATGTGTAGATGCCCAGGCCCCACACTTAGAATGGTCCCATGCTTGGTTTTGGGGTTGTCTTGGTATTCTTAATAATTTTATCTATCTTTAAACTTGTGTTTGTATGTGAAGCTAGTGGGACGATAGAATATGTGTGTGAGCAAAGGAGATAAGATGAACCATGTGTGTCTGTCACCATTCCTGCTGTTACATTCACATAATAGCTTGTACCTGCTTGTCATGTGGCTTCCACAACATGTTTATTTTGTACTCATTTGGAGTCTGAGTTCCCACGCATTGTGGGTCCACCAGAATTCTGTGTTCATGGTCATATCTGCAACTGAAGGTGTTAACAGTTCTCAGAGGCCACACTTTCCATTTGAACCAAAAGTTACCTCTAATGCAGAAAGAAAAGCAAATGTGTTTTAAGAAACAGGATTGGCCAAAAAATCTTATCTAATCCTTTCTTACTTAGTTACTTCCCAGTATTAGCCAACTACTTAGAATGACGACACATATGGAAAAGAGAAGAGAAGGCAACCCGTAGTTCCTTTTGAATCCTTCCTTATTCATTGGTAAGGTAAGCAAAGGTAGAATGTGTATTTATCAAGAAATTAAATAAAAACAGTTGAGTTAGGGGTGCCTGAGTGGTTCAGTCGGTTGAGCGTCCATCTTCGGCTCAGGTCATGATCTCACAGCTCGTGAGTTCGAGCCCCACATCAGGCTCTGTGCTGACAGCTCAGATCCTGCAGCCTGCTTCGGATTCTGTGTCTCCCTCTCTCTCTGCCCCTAACCCACTGGCATTCTGTCTCTGTCTCTCTCAAAAATAAACAAACATTAAAAAAAAAAATTAAAAAAAAACAGTTGAGTTAGTTTGTATAGGATTTCCCCTGTTCTGGTTTAAAAAATACATATGTGTATATATGCAAACTATAAAATAGGAATTGTGTAATTTTTCAGTGATTTTGCATATGAGAGAAATGTTCTTATATTTGCATGTAAAACTGACATTTCATGATGTAAACAGGAACAGTAAAAGTCACAATTTAAACCTTTATTCAGAAAAACATTACATAGCAAATTAAAAAAAAAAAAAAAAACACCAGGACAAGTTGAGAGAGGATACAGAAAAAAAGGAGAAAAAACTTTATATTTAAATACTATATTAATCTCCCAGGGCTGCCATAACAAAATACCACAGACTGGGTGGCTTAAATAACAGAAATTTATTCTTTCACAGTTCTGAAGGCTAGAAGTCCCAAATCAAGGTGCCAGCAGGTAGGATCTAGGAGAGAATCTTTCTTTGCCTCTTCTGGCTTCTTTCTGGTGGGAAGAAAGCCTCTTCTGGCTTCTTTCTTGTTGGGAACCCTTGGTGCTCTCAGCAGCAGAACCATATTGCCTCAGTGTCTGCCTCTCTTGTCCCATGACCGTCTTTCCTCTATTTGTCCGTGCAGCTCCAAACCCTTCCTCCGCAAAAGGACAGCAGGCATTGGATTAGGGGCTTACCCTAACCTAGTATGGTCTCATCTCAACTTGATTCTATCCGAAAAAAGACGTATTTGGTCACATTCACAGGTTCCAAGGGATGTGACTTTTGGGAGGCAGGCACTATTCAACCCAGTCTAAGTGCTTTTAATAGCACTTTGTCCTTGCATTTTAAACAAGGGGCCACACATTTTCATTTTGCTGGGACCCACACATGATGTCACCTTTTTAATGACAGCACCCATGTTGGAAAACCTGGTTTAACAGAGAGTCAAATGAGTCTGTTACCTGCACTCTAGAATTAATTATATGCTAGATTTATCCACTTTGTTGTATGCAGCAAGATGGTTCCAGACAAACCTATGTGAGAGGGGCATGCCCATGTAAGACCCACACCCATGCAGCTTAGGGGAATAGAGAATTTTTGCCTCACTCACAAGATGAAGAAAAGAAGACCTGAGCAAAACATGGCTGGTTATTCCTCTCAACCTTAGCAGTCAAATAGGCCACTTCCCCTGCCCAGCATCAGTGAGTAGAGGAATAGGAAGGTCAGTTACACTAATCAAATTCCTTTCACATGGAGGTACATTAGAAATGAAGAAGAAAAATTTTCACTAGCGCTTCCCTGCTTTTGCTTAATGCATTGAAATACACCCTGAAGTCTCACTGGTGGGCAAGTTAGATTTTTATCTCAGAAGTCTCTGATATGGGTGAGAAACTGCATTAATTAGATTAACTCCAAGGCTATTCATATCCAATGATGAAAACCAACCCTATCTTCTATTAGCCATCCTAAATTACAATTAACTACAGAAATTGGATGAGGTTAAATGACAAATTAAGATTAAATATATAAAGCCATTCTAATAATACAATCTGAGAATCATAGAAATGTCCCAAATTTGAAAGTAAACCCTTGTCATTATCAAATGCGTTGGGGAGAAATTAAGGACACAGACCAAACCCTCTTATAGATGAAAGTCTCAGTGTTAAAGCCCAATTTTGAAATCTTGTTTCTTTGTTATTGTGAGTAAAAGTCCAAAGTCCTAAACGTCCATAAATAATCCTCCCCAATGTCTTACGTGGTTCATTCTCAGTGGTAAGGGTTCTCAGTGCCTGAGTGGGACCGAGGGCTCCTTCAGTATTTGCTGCTCAGATTTCCCACTGTGACATGGCGAGAGGCCTCTTAGGGCTTCAGCTGTTTTACTGGTCTCTCATGAACCAAGCTTTTAATGAGGACAGAGAATTAAGAAATCTTGATTTTTCAGAACTAGCCTCACAACCAAAACATGCAGAAAGCAAGCCAACTCCCGACTCCCAGAACACTGAAACTAGGCAAATTTTTGTTCTCAGAATCCAGCACAGAAAGTGCCCAAAGAACACAGCAAAAACTCAATGGCATTTGAGAGAAAAATAAAGTCTCTTTGACTTCAGCCTCACGAGGAGGTCCACTAGTCTATGCTAGTTATCTGACGTTGTTGACTTGGGAAAGAGGATTCTTTCAGCATCAAGTGCACTTGGTACTATGAGTCTGCCACGGACAGGGCACAACACTGTGCACTGATCATCCGTAGATGCTTCATTTACACTTCTTTGATCACCTGTTGTTCACAGTGCATTACTGAACCGATGATGGGTTCTGTCTAATGAGGTTGCATCTGCAGTCTCTGACAGATTTTACAGTCCTGTGCCAACGTGGCCATTTTCACTGCCTCCTGCTATGGAATTGTGCAGACCATAGAAGGCTACCTCTTAGAGAACATTTCTTTCTCACACATAATTGACAAATCCAGAGTCAGTGGGTCCACATGGTAAATGGATCAGTTGAGCCTATGGCAAGCCATGTATGTCAATACTGACAAGTTTTATCAAACTTTCCCTACAATGGAGTCTTTGTTTCCATCAAGCCTGCTTAGGAAAGGTGTACTGAAAAGTAAACTAACGTGGGCAGTTGCCTAAGACTTCCCCGCCCTGTAAATTTCTGGGCGCCCTAAAAGTCCAGTGCCTAAAGATCCTCCTGGTACCTTTTTTATTCTGCTCCAGTCATTCTCTCAGCCACCTGCAACTCCCCAAGGCCCCTTTTCTTTAAGCCAGACCTTTAATAAGTGACTACAGAAACTGACACTCTTCATGCATTCATCAGTCAAAATCAAAGTATCTTATGGCTGATGGAGTGGGCTGAATGATGCACCCCCCCCCCAAAAGAGAGGCCCATATCCTCATTCTTAAAATCTATGATTGTTAGCACATTTGGACAAAAAGTCTTTGAAGGTGTAATTCACGTGGGCCCTGAATACAACAGCAAGTGTCCTTATACAGGAAGGGCAGAGGGGGATTTGAGGCAGAAAAAAGGCAGATACAGACACACAGTGGAGAAAGTGATGTGAAGACAAAGTCAGAGATTGACTGATGTGGCTGTAAGCCAAGGAAGCTAACGACCATTAGAAGCTAAAAGAGGCACAGAATGGATTCTCCCCTACATAATCTGTAGGGAGTAGAGACCTGCTGATACCTTTGGCCTCCAGAACCACGAGAGAGGAAACTTCTATAGCTGAAGCCAAGTTTGTGGTCATTTTTACGGCAGCCACAGAAAACTAACACAGCATGCAATAAACCTTTCTCAGGCATTAGTGGTTTACTGCCCAAACCTGCCTGACCTAACCTAAATATTTTCAAACTGTCAAAGGTCACAATGCCCTACCACCTAAGACAGACCAAGCACAAAGCCATCTTCTCTGGCAATACCAAAACACTTTCCACATGGACATTTTACTTTCCAAACTCTGTTCCTTTTTATTTCTCAGTGTTCTCGGGGAATGAACCAAATGTTAGCGTGCCAGAGTCCAGCTCCAGCAGATCCAGGGGTTCCCGAAGGATGAACGGCGTCGGCGAAAAAGTGAAAATAAAACAAAACTAAAACAAAAATAAAAATAAAAATCTAAAATAAAAAACTAAAATAAAAATGGACACAGACAACAGCAGTGTGTTGAACTGGCCGATTTATTGCAGTAAACGTGGCATTATATATGTTAATGATTTCCTTGTAACATACGTCATCTATGTTTTTCTAACATTACCCAATTCTAAAATTGTTCTTTTGTATAATCACCCAATAAGGAATAACATGATTGTTTTGTCATAACGTTCCCTCCTGCCCTTTGCTTATTGATTAATTTCTTTTATTGTTTTTATTATGTATCTATGTTTATCTATAATTTATAAAGTATTTGCTTTGTTGTTTTCACGAAAGGTTATTTATCTCTCAACACCTCAAATGGAACAGTTACAGGGACATGACCTCTTAGTTGTTTCCCTGAACCATTTGTGGTTTTGAAGAACCAAAGTGTTCGCCTGGGTCCGAGGTGCCAGGAAGGGGGCCAAGAGGGCCTTAGAAACCCACGCCTTATACATTCTCAGAGACACAATGCACCTAGGAACCAATGAACCATTCTGTAACTTAACCAACTAGGTTCAATCATCATCTGGAATGCCTCCTGGGGGCCAAGTGGGCCTAGGGGTCAGAGAGACCTGTGTCCACAGATACACTCCTTAGTTACCAGAGTGGGGCTTTCAAATCCATATGTCTCTCCTATACAGGCCCTCTTTGCTGGCAAAGGTATGAGGAGTCCCCATAGGGGATGGCAAGGGCGAAATGCAAGGCCGCACAATTTCTTGCGGAAACTTATTTCCTTTCCTACTGGTTCTTTTCCCAGGGGGCCTGTCGAGGGCAATTCCCCAACAGACTATACCCCAGGTAGTTTTAAGGCCAAATTACCTAAAAGCAGGAGTACAAGAAGCTTCACTGTCGGTTGGCCGCCTTGCAGTCACCAATCCGTCCACAGCCCGGGCTTTGGCACTCAGGCTGGGATGGCTCGGCTTCCAGCATTAGTGTCTGTCAATTGTCCTGGAAAAGTACAACACTCTTATTACACCTAGGTCTGGAGTAGGTTACAAAATAAAAGAGGAAAGATAAAGGTTAAAATATTCCTTTTACTATTATTGATAACCCAGGTTTGAGAACCCCAGTTTGAATGAGAGCTAAATTGCCCCATAAATGAACTCCAGAATCGGGCAGATTACCACCTAGTAATACACAGGACTGGAGAAACAGAAGACCCGCTCACACTCTCAAGGAAGAGAACAGAATTAATCAAGGCAAGCATGCCCAGTTAATTCTTCTTAAACTTTCTGTGTATGTCCTTTGACCACCCTAGAGGCAGAGTAAGTAAAGAAGCAGAGTTGAAATTACCTAATGAGCTCTCCTGACATGACTAAATTATCAAGAGTGGGGAAGGAACATTTGGTACTCCCCACCCCCACTTCAGCATTAAAAGAAAAACACAACCCCCTGCCCAACATTTACAATGTAAAACAAATCAGAAACTACTTTAACCCTGACTTACTATTAGTACACTAATAGCTAATCAGGAGCCTGGTGCAAAAACATCTTGATTAGCTGCTGATAAAACTCTTTGGAAGGGGATCGTCTACATGACTCAAAAGGAGAACATGGCCCTATACGCTTCAGGACTTTTTCACCAAAAATACATTTATTTACTATTCCAGCAAATATGGCCTGTGGCCTAGCTCTACCTTCATATCTGCTGTTCTTGAATTAGTCATAAAGACATGTATAGAAATAAAGACCAGATTTAAGGCCAGAATGTATAAAATAGCAAAAAAAAACCTGTAAGTGGAGTCAAGTACCACCACCATTTACCAAAGGTGAACTTCCAGCAGCAACATTAATGGTTTTTCTGTTACGTCTGTACAGTGATATATGTACATAACTATTTTTAACTTTTTAAAATCTCATTTTTATGGCTGACCACTGCACACCAAGTAACATGCAGAAGCAACATCAACAGATGAAAAAAGATAGTCCCGAGCCTCAGCAAGCGTCCTCATACAATGTCGTTAAAATACAGTGTAGCAAATGCAACAATCAAGCATGCAAAAGTGCAATGGTAGCAAAAAGGAGAGTGTGATCACAACATTAAAAGGACTTCACAATAATGTGTAAATTGAGTTTTGCAAAATGAAGTGGGTTTTTCAGGTGCACAACAGGGAGAAAGGAATTTGTGGTGGAAGGAAAAACATAATCCAAGATAGTGAACTGTTCAGATACTCCAGGAAAATGAAGTGGGGAATAGCAGGAGAAATGATTACAGGATTTAGACACCATGAATATCTGTAAGCAGAAAGCCACTTAATGATGACTCAACTGATAGACCACATCTGCATTTTAACAAGACTACTCTAATGGAAATTTCGAGGACCCATTCAAGGGGGGGAAGAAAAAGGAATTACTAATTCCTGCAAGAAACATTATGGGCCTGCCACAGAAACCAGAGAACAAATGAAAAGGTCGTCAAGAATCAGAACCCAATATGCTTGATGAATTCAAATCTGGTGATAAGAAGTCATGAGGGAGGAACAAACAATGGTAATCCCAAGATTTTTGCTTGTTTGAAGGATCAAATGATGAAGCACCTTAATATGCTCTTACCCACATAACAATGTACAAGGAGTCCTTAAAAGTTACAAAGATGGGAATCCTTGAGTGATCTTCCAGTGATCAAGTCCACTGGAATTTATCTGTTGATGGCTCTGAGTTCTCTTATTCTTCTGTTTCCGTGGTCTTTTCTCAAGGATTAAATTATCTGAGGATCTGGCTTTCAGTTATTATCCACAATTTGCTGGTTCTGGTATCTTAGTGTTAACAATTGTTCAGTCATTAAGAAACAGTCTATCATCTTTGTCTTTGTCATCTTTACATGCCTCCTTTTCTTGAAGTTTTTTTGCATCAGTTTCAATCACACATTTAATCTGTATTTTATTGTGGTAAAATATACATAATGTAAAATTTTGTTATTTTATTGTTTTCTTTTTTTTTTTCCTGGCGAGATGTCTTCTCAAGAGGTTGTACCATTTGCATTCCCATTAGCAATAGATAAGATTTCCTGTTGTCCCACATCCACACCAGGAAGTGGTATTGTCAGTTTGGGGTATTTAGCCATTTAACAGATGGGTGGAGCATCTAACTGGGGTTTTGTTTTTCTCTAATGCACCATGCATATCATTTTCCAATAATTCCCCAATGTTCAGCAACTTATGCATGCCTATTTCTCATTTACGTATACTATCCACTAAGGTGTCTACTCACATTGCCTCATTTATTTCAATTTGGGGAGTTTACTTTCTTATTGTGACGTTTTACTACTTCTTTGAATATTTTGTATGCATATCTTTCTTTAGATATGTGTTTTGAAAATATATTCTCCTAGCAAGGGGGCTTGCCTTTCCATTCTCTGAACACTGTCCTCACAGAGTGGATATTTTAAAATTTAATAAAGTCCACATTACCATTTTTTTTTCTTTCATGGACATGCTTTATGTGTTGTATATAAAAACTGTGCTTCATTCACACATTTAGTCTTTTTTTATGGTGGCAAAATATGCATAACATAAAATGTTAAGTGTTCAATTCAGTGGTATCAAAGTGCATTCACAATGTTGTACAATCATCACCACCACCCACCTCCAGAACTTGTTCATCACCCCAAAGTGAAACTCTATACCCATAAAAATAACAACATCCCAATCCCCACTCATCCCAACTCTCCAAAACCGCAATTCTACTTTCTGCTTCTATGAATTTGCCTATTCTAAATATCTCAGCTAGGTGGAAGCACACCTTTATCTTTTTGTGACTGACTTAACTCACTTAGCTAATAGTTTCAAGGTTCATCCATGCTGTAGCATTGATCAGAATGTCATTCCTTTTTAAGGCTGAATAATATTCCTGTGTGTGTGTGTGTGTGTGTGTGTGTGTGTGTGTGTGTGTGTCTAGATACAATAAACACATGTATTACAGGGAAATGTAAAAATACTTACTTGATATTGAAAGTCTGAGATAACTACTTTTCTGTTTTGAGGAAATTTGTCTCTTAATGATTATATTTTGCCGGGAGCTCAATACCACAATGGGAAGGAGGGCTTAACCCCTACCCTGACTCACTGAATCTCTCTTTCTTATGTGGAATATAGAAACCTGAATGTACTCTCTAAAAAAAAAGGCTATTCTGGCATAAATTTCAGATAGCAAGAAGAAACCCTCAAGAGGTTCAGAAGTTTAGTTCAGAGAAGCAACCGGAAATTCAGATGACTAACTGGCACTGATAGGACTTGCTTGATATGAAAACAGAACTGTAAATCTCACAAGATTAGGTGATCCTGTAAGAATTTCAAAACTTCCTGCTATTAATTAGCAATCCCGTAAGAACAGCCTCCCTTAAACATACTGATGATATGCTTCACAGCTTTATATTCAGCAGCCTATGTTTTGGCTAAATGAGCTTCAGAAAGAAACGGAAACTTGTGGTTTAGTTCCATCTACTTTGGAGCCTCTGGTTAAATAATCTGCTTCTGCTGTGCTCTGTCATCTTACCATCTGTAAAATGGAGGCAGCTTGAAAAACACAGCCACAGAAAAGATGTACAGCTTTATGCGCAGTTGTCTTCATTTGTTTATTTTTTTTTTTTATTTTTATTTTTTTTTGTGTGTGTGTGTGTGGTATATATGTTCTGTGTGTTTTAGTGGGTTGTATGTGCATGTATGGTGTATGTGTGCTGTGTGAAGTTCTTGTGTGCTGTTTGCTGTATATGTGTTGTGTTTTTGTTTGATGTGTCTTGTGTGTTACACACACCATATGTGTATGATATATGTGTGGTGTGCGGTGTTGGTAGTGTATGTGTGTTGTTTGTACATGTCAGTGCTATATGTGTGGTGCATTTGTGATGTATGTGAGGTATTCATGTCAGCTATATATGTGTTTCTGTGTTTGTTTTTTTTTATTTTTTAATATATGAAATTTACTGTCAAATTGGTTTCCATACAACACCCAGTGCTCATCCCAAAAGGTGCCCTCCTCAATACCCATCACCCACCCTGCCCTCCCTCCCACCCCCCATCAACCCTCAGTTTGTTCTCAGTTTTTAACAGTCTCTAATGCTTTGGCTCTCTCCCACTCTAACCTCTTTTTTTTTTTTTTTTTTTTTTCCTTCCCCTCCCCCATGGGTTTCTGTTATGTTTCTCAGGATCCACATAAGAGTGAAACCATATGGTATCTGTCTTTCTCTGTATGGCTTATTTCACTTAGCATCACACTCTCCAGTTCCATCCATGTTGCTACAAAAGGCCATATTTCATTTTTTTCTCATTGCCACGTAGTATTCCATTGTGTATATAAACCACAGTTTCTTTATCCATTCATCAGTTGATGGACATTTAGGCTCTTTCCATAATTTGGCTATTGTTGAGAGTGCCGCTATAAACATTGGGGTACAGGTGCCCCTATGCATCAGTACTCCTGTATCCCTTGGATAAATTCCTAGCAGTGCTATTGCTGGGTCATAGGGTAGGTCTATTTTTAATTTTCTGAGGAACCTCCACACTGCTTTCCAGAGCGGCTGCACCAATTTGCATTCCCACCAACAGTGCAAGAGGGTTCCTGTTTCTCCACATCCTCTCCAGCATCTATAGTCTCCTGATTTCTTCATTTTGGCCACTCTGACTGGCGTGAGGTGGTATCTGAGTGTGGTTTTGATTTGTATTTCCCTGATAAGGAGCGACGTTGAACATCTTTTCATGTGCCTGTTGGCCATCCAGATGTCTTCTTTAGAGAAGTGTCTATTCATGTTTTCTGCCCATTTCTTCACTGGGTGATTTGTTTTTCGGGTGTGGAGTTTGATGAGCTCTTTATAGATTTTGGATACTAGCCCTTTGTCCGATGTGTCATTTGCAAATATCTTTTCCCATTCCGTTGGTTGCCTTTTAGTTTTGTTGGTTGTTTCCTTTGCTGTGCAGAAGCTTTTTATCTTCATAAGGTCCCAGTAATTCACTTTTGCTTTTAATTCCCTTGCCTTTGGGGATGTGCCGAGTAAGAGATTGCTACGGCTGAGGTCAGAGAGGTCTTTTCCTGCTTTCTCCTCTAAGGTTTTGATGGTTTCCTGTCTCACATTCAGGTCCTTTATCCATTTTGAGTTTATTTTTGTGAATGGTGTGAGAAAGTGGTCTAGTTTCAACCTTCTGCATGTTGCTGTCCAGTTCTCCCAGCACCATTTGTTAAAGAGACTGTCTTTTTTCCATTGGATGTTCTTTCCTGCTTTGTCAAAGATGAGTTGGCCATACGTTTGTGGGTCTAGTTCTGGGGTTTCTATTCTATTCCATTGGTCTATGTGTCTGTTTTTATGCCAATACCATGCTGTCTTGATGATGACAGCTTTGTAGTAGAGGCTAAAGTCTGGGATTGTGATGCCTCCTGCTTTGGTCTTCTTCTTCAAAATTACTTTGGCTATTCGGGGCCTTTTGTGGTTCCATATGAATTTTAGGATTGCTTGTTCTAGTTTCGAGAAGAATGCTGGTGCAATTTTGATTGGGATTGCATTGAATGTGTAGATAGCTTTGGGTAGTATTGACATTTTGACAATATTTATTCTTCCAATCCATGAGCAGGGAATGTCTTTCCATTTCTTTATATCTTCTTCAATTACCTGCATAAGCTTTCTATAGTTTTCAGCATACAGATCTTTTACATCTTTGGTTAGATTTATTCCTAGGTATTTTATGCTTCTTGGTGCAATTGTGAATGGGATCAGTTTCTTCATTTGTCTTTCTGTTGCTTCATTGTTAGTGTATAAGAATGCAACTGATTTCTGCACATTGATTTTGTATCCTGCAACTTTGCTGAATTCATGTATCAGTTCTAGCAGACTTTTGGTGGAGTCTATCGGATTTTCCATGTATAATATCATGTCATCTGCAAAAAGCGAAAGCTTGACTTCATCTTTGCCAATTTTGATGCCTTTGATTTCCTTTTGTTGTCTGATTGCTGATGCTAGAACTTCCAGCACTATATTAAAAAGCAGCGGTGACAGTGGGCATCCCTGTCGTGTTCCTGATCTCAGGGAAAAAGCTCTCAGTTTTTCCCCGTTGAGGATGATGTTAGCTGTGGGCTTTTCATAAATGGCCTTTATGATCTTTAAGTATGTTCCTTCTATCCCGACTTTCTCAAGGGTTTTTATTAAGAAAGGGTGCTGGATTTTGTCAAAGGCCTTTTCTGCATCGATTGACAGGATCATATGGTTCTTCTCTTTTTTTTTGTTAATGTGATGTATCACGTTGATCGATTTGCGAATGTTGAACCAGCCCTGCATCCCAGGAATGAATCCCACTTGATCATGGTGAATAATTCTTTTTATATGCTGTTGAATTCGATTTGCTAGTATCTTATTAAGAATTTTTGCATCCATATTCATCAGGGATATTGGCCTGTAGTTCTCTTTTTTTACTGGGTCTCTGTCTGGTTTAGGAATCAAAGTAATACTGGCTTCATAGAATGAGTCTGGAAGTTTTCCTTCCCTTTCTATTTCTTGGAATAGCTTGAGAAGGATAGGTATTATCTCTGCTTTAAATGTCTGGTAGAACTCCCCTGGGAAGCCATCTGGTCCTGGACTCTTATTTGTTGGGAGATTTTTGATAACCGATTCAATTTCTTCGCTGGTTATGGGTCTGTTCAAGCTTTCTATTTCCTCCTGATTGAGTTTTGGAAGAGTGTGGGTGTTTAGAAATTTGTCCATTTCTTCCAGGTTGTCCAATTTGCTGGCATATAATTTTTCATAGTATTCCCTGATAATTGTTTGTATCTCTGAGGGATTGGTTGTAATCATTCCATTTTCATTCATGATTTTATCTATTTGGGTCATCTCCCTTTTCTTTTTGAGAAGCCTGGCTAGAGGTTTGTCAATTTTGTTTATTTTTTCAAAAAACCAACTCTTGGTTTCGTTGATCTGCTCTACAGTTTTTTTAGATTCTATATTGTTTATTTCTGCTCTGATCTTTATTATTTCTCTTCTTCTGCTGGGTTTAGGCTGCCTTTGCTGTTCTGCTTCTATCTCCTTTAGGTGTGCTGTTAGATTTTGTATTTGGGATTTTTCTTGTTTCTTGAGATAGGCCTGGATTGCAATGTATTTTCCTCTCAGGACTGCCTTCGCTGCATCCCAAAGCGTTTGGATTGTTGTATTTTCATTTTCGTTTGTTTCCATATATGTTTTAATTTCTTCTCTAATTGCCTAGTTGACCCACTCATTCGTTAGTAGGGTGTTCTTTAACCTCCATGCTTTTGGAGGTTTTCCAGACTTTTTCCTGTGGTTGATTTCAAGCTTCATAGCATTGTGGTCTGAAAGTATGCATGGTATAATTTCAATTCTTGTAAACTTATGAAGGGCTGTTTTGTGACCCAGTATATGATCTATCTTGGAGAATGTTCCATGTGCACTCGAGAAGAAAGTATATTCTGTTGCTTTGGGATGCAGAGTTCTAAATATATCTGTCAAGTCCATCTGATCCAATGTATCATTCAGGGCCCTTGTTTCTTTATTGACTGTGTGTCTAGATGATCTATCCATTTCTGTAAGTGGGGTGTTAAAGTCCCCTGCAATGACCACATTCTTATCAATAAGGTTGCTTATGTTTATGAGTAATTGTTTTATATATCTGGGGGCTCGGGTATTTGGCGCATAGACATTTATAATAGTTAGCTCTTCCTGGTGGATAGACCCTGTGATTATTATATAATGCCCTTCTTCATCTCTTGTTACAGCCTTTAATTTAAAGTCTAGTTTGTCTGATAGAAGTATGGCTACTCCAGCTTTCTTTTGGCTTCCAGGAGCATGATAGATTGTTCTCCATCCCCTCACTCTCAATCTAAAGGTGTCCTCAGATCTAAAATGAGTCTCTTGTAGACAGCAAATAGATGGGTCTTGTTTTTTTATCCATTCTGATACCCTATGTCTTTTAGTTGGCGCATTTAATCCATTTACATTCAGTGTTATTATAGAAAGATATGGGTTTAGAGTCATTGTGATGTCTGTATGTTTTATGCTTGTAGTGATGTCTCTGGTACTTTGTCTCACAGGATCCCCCTTAGGATCTCTTGTAGGGCTGGTTTCGTGGTGACAAATTCCTTCAGTTTTTGTTTGTTTGGGAAGACCTTTATCTCTCCTTCTATTCTAAATGACAGACTTGCTGGATAAAGGATTCTCGGCTGCATATTTTTTCTGTTTAGCACACTGTAGATATCGTGCCAAGCCTTTCTGGCCTGCCAAGTTTCAAAGGAGAGATCAGTCACGAGTCTTATAGGTCTCCCTTTATATGTGAGGGCACGTTTATCCCTTGCTGCTTTCAGAATTTTCTCTTTATCCTTGTATTTTGCCAGTTTCACTATGATATGTCGTGCAGAAGATCGATTCAAGTTACGTCTGAAGGGAGTTCTCTGTGCCTCTTGGATTTCAATGCCTTTTTCCTTCCCCAGTTCAGGGAAGTTCTCAGCTATAATTTGTTCAAGTACCCCTTCAGCACCCTTCCCTCTCTCTTCCTCCTCTGGGATACCAATTATGCGTATATTATTTTTTTTTAGTGTATCACTTAGTTCTCTAATTTTCCCCTCATACTCCTGGATTTTTTTATCTCTCTTTCTTTCAGCTTCCTCTTTCTCCATAACTTTATCTTCTAGTTCACCTATTCTCTCCTCTGCCTCCTCAAGCCGAGCCATCGTGGATTCCATTTTGTTTTGCATTTCGTTTAAAGCGTTTTTCAGCTCCTCGTGACTGTTCCTTAGTCCCTCGATCTTTGTGGCAAGAGATTCTCTGCTGTCCTGTATACTGTTTTCAAGCCCAGCGATTAATTTTATGACTATTATTCTAAATTCACTTTCTGTTATATTATTTAAATCCTTTTTGATCAGTTCATTAGCTGTTGTTATTTCCTGGAGATTCTTCTGAGGGGAATTCTTCCGTTTGGTCATTTTGGAGAGTCCCTGGCGTGGTGAGGACCTGCAGGGCACTTCCCCCGTGCTGTGGTGTATAACTGGAGTTAGTGGGCGGGGCCGCAGTCCGACCCGATGTCTGCCCCCAGCCCACTGCTGGGGCCACAGTCAGACTGGTGTGTGCCTTCTCTTCCCCTCTCCTAGGGGCGGGATTCACTGTGGGGTGGCGTGTCCCGTCTGGGCTACTTGCACACTGCCAGGCTTGTGTTGCTGGGGATCTGGCGTATTAGCTGGGGTGGGTAGGCAAGGTGCACGGGGGCTGGAGGGGCAGGCTTAGCTCGCTTCTCCTTAGGTGATCCACTTCAGGAGGAGCCCTGTGGCAGCGGGAGGGAATCAGATCCGCTGCCGGAGGTTTGGCTTCGCAGAAGCACAGAGTTGGGTGTTTGCGCGGAGCGAGCAAGTTCTCTGGCAGGAACTGGTTCCCTTTGGGATTTTGGCTGGGGGATGGGCGGGGGAGATGGCGCTGGCGCCTTTGTTCCCCGCCAAGCTGAGCTCTGCCGTCCGGGGGCTCAGCAGCTCTCCCTCCCTTTGTCCTCCAGCCTTCCCGCTTTCCGAGCAGAGCTGTTAACTTATGACCTCCCAGACGCTAAGTCGCGCTTGCTGTCGGAACACAGTCTGTCCGGCCCCTCCGCTTTTGCCAGCCAGACTCGGGGGCTCTGCTTGGCCGGCGAGCCGCCCCTCCGCCCCGGCTCCCTCCCGCCAGTCCGTGGAGCGCGCACCGCCTCGCCGCCCTTCCTACCCTCTTCCGTGGGCCTCTAGTCTGCGCTTGACTCCGGAGACTCCCTTCTGCTAATCCTCTGGCGGTTTTCTGGGTTCTTTAGGCAGGTGTAGGTGGAATCTAAGTGATCGGCAGGACGCGCTGTGAGCCCCGCGTCCTCCTACGCCGCCATCTTCCGGAACCCCCCTGTCTTCATTTGTTTAGAATACCAGTAACATTTTAACTATCACTCAAGGAGTGCACATGCTACTTTGAATCGTCTAGGACAAAACTCTGTCAAAATAAGAAAAGGAAAGGGCCAAAATAACTGATTTTCCCAAGGGGACACAATTATTTTATGGTATATCTGGGATAAGAACCCACATATCATCGGCCCCAGTGCATTGTTCTCTTATGGGTTTTGAACGATACAGAGAAATAAAACTCTTCTGTTATATGTAACTGGTGCAAGACTCGGCACGATAGGAATTGGAGAACTGCATATTAAGAAGGATCTGGAAAATTCTTTTTTTTTCTTTTTCCAAAAAACAGTTTTTAACATTTATTGATTTTTGAGAGACAGAGACAGAGCACAAGTGGGGGAGGGCAGAGAGAGAGGGAGACACAGAATCTGAAGCAGGCTCCAGGCTCTGAGCTGTGAGCACAGAGCCCGACGGGGGGCTTGGACCCACAAACCGTGAGAACATAACCTGAGCAGAAGCCAGATGCTTAAACGACTGAGCCACCCAGGCGCAATCTGGAAAATTCTTAAAACTAAATAAGCTATATACTAGATACATAGAAAACAGTGGTACCTGAAGATGAGTCAAGGAAGAACAAAAGGAGTTCTTGAAGGTGTATATGGGCTGCAGTTCCAAAAAGGACAGGTGAATTCCTGTTTCCGGCACTTTGGAGGTTCCACCCCAATACACAATATTAAAATAAAATAAACATTTGAACTAGATCATATTTAATTCTGCATGTTCATGTAAGCCAACAAAATATCCCAGGTATCATCTACATTGTCATTTTGTTTTTATCTTGAGTTTTCATTTCTAAAAGTCTTTCCAAACACAAAACAGAGGTTGGAGAAAGGTATATGGGAGGCGGCAGAGATAAAACAAGCTCATTTCACTTACCATGAAAATTAACATCCAAAGGAATTCTTCACAGCTGAAAATGTCCAAACAATTTTCATTTTAAGGCAAGGCTTCTGGAAAAATCATGCTGAAGGACTCATAATTACCCACATGTCCCTTATCTGTTTCCATACATATCACTATATATTATGGGAATTCTGAGTGGCAGAGAAGCATATCCTGGCTAAACATCTCCATGCCCATAATGCAGATATGATGGTCTCAAACCAACCTGAGGATATTAGAGCCCACTTTTTCCATTACTAATATTAATAGAGGACAAAACTTAATATACTTTTGCCTGTATAAGCTAAATCACTTCTTCATTAAAATGGATGGCCCATAAATAAGTCTGTAGTGTGGGCGTCATTGGATGCCAAATGAACTTTTGTGGGTTTTATTAACATCGTGGGTTTCTAGGGAGGATCTACTCAAAAACCCTGAGTCTAGTTTGACATTTGCAACTAAATTATCATGTAACCTTGAGCAAAGGGAGTTCATTATCATAAAGGAGGGATATTAATACTTCCCATCCCTACTTTGAAGGGCTCTTATAAAGTATCAAATAAGGTAACAGAGGTGTATATGAATGCACACATTCTCATTGGTATTTGTACATGCTTGAAAATAACTCTACAGAATGCACTATAAAAATCTTGATGATATGGATCCCCAGACTAGTTCCCAGCTCTCCCACTGAAACTATGTAAATTAACAAACACCTATGTATTTCGTTAGTTATCACAGAACTACAAATACTGCTTCTTGCAGTACCTTGTCCCAACCATCTGCCTTCCTCTTTACTGAATCCTCAATTCAGAAACCCTGGAGATTCGTTCATGAACTCATGCACACAATTATTCATTCAGTCAAAGAAAATTTTCTTCTCGGTAAACAAAACCTTCTCTAGTAGGTTTTACAGACATGTGGACAACACAGATGAATATCCCCTCTTTCTAAGTAGAGGGGGAGGCAAAAATAAACAAATGAGCAAATATTTAAACTTAAGTATAAACATATAAACAAAAACTAAACAAATGGATAAGAAACTAGTATATTAGGTAAGTGCTAGACAGCACTAGAAAGCAGGGAAGGGATATTGACATTATTAGTTGATGGGAAGAGGTTACAATGCAAAATTAAGCAATCAATGAAGGCTTTATGGGGAGATGAAATTTAAGAAAGAACATGAGGTGAATGTGGGAGACAGCAATGTACCTATCTGAGGAATGAATGTTGCAAGCAGAGGCAACAGGCAGATGGAAAGCAGTGAGGCAAAAGAATGTGCCTGGAATAGTCAAGGAACAGAGAGGATGTCAGGGTGTGGAGGATAGAGCGAACAAAGTAGAGAGGAGAAGGAAATGAACTCAGAAAGGAAATGGAGGCCCAGATTTCCAGGGCTGTGGAGGCATTTTGAGGACGTCGGTTTTTGTCTTGAGTGAGCAACTGAAGTGACTTGAGTGATATAATATGACCTAAGTTTTAACAGAATATCTCTGGATGCCATGTTGATTGGACACTGGAGACGAGTAAAGACAAGATCAGGAAGACCAATAATTAATTAATTTCAAGAAGGGAATTACCCAAGGATATACCTTCTACTCTGTGAATGTAGAGCAGGGGTTAGCAAATAAGGGTCCACAGATCAAATCGGGTTCTCAGCCTGTTTTTGTATGATCCGTGATATAATCATGGTTCTTACATTTTGAAAGGTTGTTGAAGAAGGAGGAGAAGAAGGTACAGAACCTGTACGTGGCCCACAAAGCCTAAATATCTAAAATCTGAAAAATGTGTTCCACCACCTAATAACCGGCTGCTAGTAGATCCTCAACAAAACTGGAAGAAGACATGAGTCACTTACTTGCTAAAAATATTACAAAGTGAATGGTGTCAAGGAACATTCGTGTCTTTACTCCTAATCTTCAAAAACAACAATGCCATTTCCACTGAGCTACTGAAAATACAGTCTGGTTTTCAAAACAATAAACGAGGAGATATTTTCTCACATAAGCAACATCATAAACAGCTTTCAGGGGAAGTTGAAGTAGCAACAAAGAAAACAGTAACATTGAAATAGCAACAAATAAATAATAACAAAAAAATTCTTAGAGAACTTTAAGCTTTACAAATAATTTTCATGTTCATCATCTCATTTAATCCTTAAGTCAACTCCATGAGATAGGTATTATTTTCCTATTAGAAATTACTACCTCCTAAACCCTTAGTGATTTCACAAGAAAGGTGAATGCTGAGGTTGGGTTTTTTTCTTATGTGGGAAAGTTGGATGCTAAAATCAACAGGTATTTTCAGTTCAAGCCAGCAGACCAGAAAAACACGTTTACTTTCTGTTCCTCCTGGAAACCATAGTTAATAAAAGTATAGAAATACCAAAATTAATACCAATCAAAGCCAAGAGAATGTGGAAGTCACAACCACAGAAAGATTTTGATACATTTCTAGAAGGCAAAAAGTGAAATGTAAGACCGATGAATGGAGGGATCAAGAAAGGACTTCCAAAGAAGGGGCTGCACAAGGCCAGTGAGCTTCTGCTGAGCCCTGTTTATAGTAAACAGAAGAGAGAACAGGGGTTGAAACCAAGCAGACAAAAGTTATTTTAGGGGGAAAAAAAAGTTCACTTAACGAGTTTCATGGATCACTCAGTCTTCCCTCCATATTAACTCTGTATGAATTACCTCAGATTGCTGGTGGGCAAGACAAGGGAACGGGGAGGGAGTGTTCCATCACAGGGTGTCAGCTATGGTTCACTGTCCCTACTACCAATTCCATTCAAACTACACACCCCTGGCTTCATTTACTATACTGGAGATTGGTGCTTCATATATATTGTCAAATGAGAAGGAATCCTCCTGGCAACTATAATTTGCTGTTAGTATCAAAATATTTTTATTAATGATTAAATTAATCGCTCAAAAAATATTTTGCCTTCACAAGTTCTGTCTCAACATATTGGCTTCTGCCAAGGCAAATTAGCTCAGAAGAATCGTTGCCATCTAATATATTTTGCCTTTAAGGACAAGTAAGAGAATGGTCTATATTTCAAAACAGCATCCCTCCTGTCTACTCCCATTTGACAAGAAAAATCAAGAGGTAGATTTTTATGGGATGTCCTCACCCAAACTTCCTTGTATTGTCCTGAAGCCCCAACACTCATCATATGCTGAATTTGCCCCTTTGTCCTGGGAAATAAAAAGATGGAAATAACATGACTGTCATTTATTGTGTCCAAATATATCTGACATCATCATCTTTTTCAGAGTTCCTAGAAGAAATCTTTGCCCAACATTTGCACAAGTTTGCTATTTCTGTTCAAACAAACAACATCAAGAAATTGTTCCTTGCTGAACTCAAATGATATCAAAGGGATTGTGGTTAAATGTCATATCTATAAATCATTTGTGCTCCCAGAGAGATTAGAAAGGGCTTATATTTCTCCTTTTTTTCAAGCGGCATTTGGGTCTGAGCAAAACCTTTTGTGTCCTACCAACCTCCAACTTGGTTGGGGATGGAACTCCAAACTGGCTCTAACATACTATAAAAGCTCTCATAAACAGACCACTGAAACTAATTTTATAAGATACAAACTATGACCAATGCTACTTTAAATATACAAAAAACTAAATACAGTAAAAGCCTCAGTTTGCGAGCATAATTTGTTCCAGAAACATCTTGTAATCCAAAGCACTTGTATAGCAAAGCCAATGTCCCCATAAGAAATAATGGAACCTCAGATGATTTGTCCCACAATCCAAAAATATTCACACAAAAATCATTATGATACTGTAATGTGATACAAAATAATAAGAAAATATAAAATATAATGAAACATAAAAAATCAATCTGCATTTCCCTTTGAAAACTTTTGTGGCTGGTGTGAGGGAGAAGAGAGAGGAGGGCTGTTGTGTAGGATGACTTTCATTATCACTAATGGAGGTTGACTACACTACAGTATTAGTAAGCTCTTGTCATATACTGTATTTAATGGAACCGGCAATAAGGCAGCAGAGGAAAGGGGCTATATCTGCAGGCAGCCTGACCTAGAACGAAGCAATGCATTCCTAAGCTCATTCTTGTATGGAAAAGCAAAGGACTGTCCATTGGTGCTTTGAAGTGACAAAAATACACGAGTTAGAGTCAGTTGTGGGCACCTCCCACTGCTCTGAAAAATCACTCATTTCTGCCAAACACTGGGACCCGAGACAGAGCATCTGAGCATGGGAGACCATCACCCACAATCCCACAGAGAAATAGAGAGAGACCGAGAGAGAGAGAGAGACAGAGACAGAGAGAGAGACACACAACCATTGGTTCAATTGTCATGTGACCTTTGACATCACATACTCCTTGTATTGCAAGACATCACTCATTTATCAAGTTAATATTTATTAGAAACGTCTACCCGTCTTGTGGAACACTCGCAGAACAAGTTACTCACACTCCAAGATTTTACTGTGTGTATATATACAATATATATTACTTACTATGTATAATATAATAGTATATATATAAAAATTTTTAAATATATATATATATATATATATATATATATATATATACTATTTTACTGATTATAGGATTCTTGGTTCTGAACCTTCTGCATGTCATGCCCCTGATATGCAACATCAGTACCATGAGAGAGAAAACACTTCAATGAAGTAAACCAAAGTAACAAGATTCAAACTAGGCAAGGCCACACGTAGGCCAAGATTTTTCAAACCTTTTTCTTCATGCTGAAGTTTTCAGCTCCTAGACAATAATGCATGTTTCTCTTGCCAGACACCCAGGCATATCTCTCCCCTCTTGAGCATATGAATCTCTAGAATTATATTTAAATGCCAACAAGGTGAGGTGAAGAATGGACCCGGCTGGCATGCTCACAATGACCAAATTGTGGTGATGTGACTTCAATCCAATACATTGCTCCACTATTAACTTACAATAAATGACATGTTTGCTTTCTAGACATTAGTGAGATGCCTTATTAGACACATTCCTAGAAGGCCGGAGAAACTGGCTTCTAACCCATATGGAACTGGTGAATTCCCTTCAGGTAGACCACAAGGTATCGAGAATATAGTCTTTATATATTCACATATAATCTTACGTATTTGGATTCTTCAGAGTAGACCAAAGAGAAACTCTGGGCTGCAAAGCTCAAGTTACAAATGTGGGATGGTGCTATGCTTACAACTGGCGGTCCCCGAGCCATGGTCTTCTGAGGCCAGAACCCATTGCGACCCTGATTAATTTATGAATTGAACTTCTGTTCAACGGAGGCCCGGTACTGGGCAGTGCCTATGCTCCCCGTGAGTATGGCACGGTGCGAAGTACCCTAACTACTAAGAAAAAGGGAAAGAAAAATGGTAACATACGATGCATATACGGTAAGGAGGCGTCACAGTCCAGAGTAAGAGCTCTGGAGTCACTCCGCTGGGTTTGAATCCCGGCTAAGCCACCAGCACCTGCGTGACCTGAGAGGCGGTCTCAATGGTAAAGGTTTAGCCAAATTCCCGAAAAGGAAGAAAGCAAGAACTTGCCTGCCACGAAGGGAGGTCTTGGGGCACAGCATGCAGTCAGGTCAGGGTTTGGCGTCCGCTTGGAAGGGTGATGCTCAAGGCCTGGGCAGCCCTAGCGAAGATGAACCTGGCTCTAGGCCTCAAAGGGAAGCAGAGAGGGTCCCGGGGGCAGCAGGCCACCCCCCCGCAGTGTCGGGAGCTCCCGCGCTCCTCTTTCTTGAGAGAAGGGCTGGCGACACACACCCAGGCGCTGAGAGGCCCCACAGCCACCTCACTCCCCCACAGGCGCCACGCAGTGGCCCAGCTGCTTGTATACAACCGCCACAGGCAGCCTGAAATCTATACACCAGCCAGGGCTGCCAGCTGCAGGCAGGAAGTCCCAGACGCGGGAGGCTAAGGGGCGGGGCTTTGGGGCCTCGCCATTTGCCCTTTGCCCTTTGCTGAGGTCACTTGCCATGCTGCGCATGCGCGCCCCTGTTGGCGCCATCTTCCTGGGAGGCGGCACAAAGGCCCGGCTCAGTCCCTCAGGCTCAGTGCCTGTTTGACTAACAAAGGAGTCAGAAGCTCAGGAGGCGCTCTCTACCTTTTTTACTCCCATCTCTCAGTCGTTTTGCGCACAACCAGCCCGATATGGGCAACCTGCTTTGTAAGTTTCGTTTCCCACCCCGCCCCCGCCGCCGCCTCTGCCGCTCCCGCGGCTCCCGCCCGCCGCCTGGCAATGTGTGGCCCCTGCACCCCCCCTCCCGCGATGCTGTTCCACCACCTGGCCGGGACCACCCCGCCTCTCCTTCACGGGCCCTGGGCCCTGGGCGCAGGCTCTTCCACCGGAATCCTAGGCCTTTACCGGCTAGTTTATACATCCAGCCCAAGAGGCGGTACCCCATCCCGCAGGCCGCAGGTACCCCTCTGGGGATCCCTCCCTTGGTGAACTGGAGTCACTCTCCGAAAAAACCTGTGCCGTGTGCTCGTAATTCCATGATGTTTGGACACTCCAGAGCCAAAAGGATCCCTCCTCTGGGGCGCAAATTCACTCTCCCACGTTCACTATCTGAGAAGGTAGAGGAGGCTGTGGAGCCGGTACCAACCAGGCACCTCCCACTTTTGTGCCCATTTGGGGTGGAGGAGAAGGTCCAAGAAGATCCCAGAAAAAAGATGGAGGATCTTGCAGAGACCAAAGGTCAGAATGGTGGGAACAGGGTCCCCCATCACGTTGGGGACATACCATTAAAATCTAGTGCCCTGGAGACCGGTGGGCTTCTCACTTCCTGGCAGCACAGCCCCCCACCTTTGGACCTCCATCCTAATCCTCCAGAAGACCGTTTGAGGGAGAATACCCAGAAGTCTCTGATGCACTGCCGCCGTGTAGCCTGCGCAGTCACCTCCTCACATGGCCCAGCTGGAAAATTGGTGCCTGATACAGATACAGCAGCGCTCTCCGACCCACCCGCACGCTGCCCCTTACTGCAGGAGACATCAACAAAGGAAGTGGCGGGTGAAAGCCATCAGCCTGTCAGGGACACATCATACCTCTCCAGGAAGGAGATACAGGCTAATGAGCCTCCAGGCATCTCATCAAGGAGCTCTTTTTCCCCTGTATCTGCCAGCAGTAGGCCCTGCAAACGGAAAACATCCACGTCCCATTCTCGGCCACCACCACCGCCCCAGTGGTGGGGCCACGGCGAGTTGCCCCCACTTCCTAGGTTTCCTTGCAGAACTATTGACAAAAACCTGGACACCTTGAAGAATACCAAATGTCACAGGAGTAAGACCTTGGAAGACAAAAGAGAGATCAAAGGAGACTGCTCAGATGCTCAGTCTGCCACTTCTTTATGCCTACTTGCCTCAGAGACCACTAACTCTCTGCTTTTGGCGAGTCGCACTTTGCAAGTCCCCATTCCTACTGATGACTTGGCTGACCAATCTGCCAAGCCCCCGACTGCCTCTGTCCTTCCATCTTTAACACCAAACCTTGGTCAGGAGACAGCCCAGATGGTTTCTAAATCTTCTCCAGCTGTTCCTGCTGGTGTTGTTCCTCATCTTAGTTCCAGTCTCATTTGTGGAATTCCTGTGCAGAAAGAAGGCCCTCTTCAGCCAGTCACTGCTGTAACCTGTCTTATTTCTGACATCACCACACTTCCTAACACCTCAACCCCCTCCTTACAGCCACCGTCCTGCAACACAGAATCCCCAGTGCCTCTGTGTGTACATTCCCCGCTTCCTATCCTACCCGCCCCTCTTCCAAATCCTTCCACACATAGCCCTGTTTCAGTTGTCCAGCCCATCATTTCTAAGACAGCTGCTTCTACCATCGCAGCCAATGCATGTACATCTACCTCCAGGCTCACTTCAGGTCCTGGTGTCGTCGACATGGACACCACTCCCCTTTCAAAGGCTGTTATTTTCAGATCTCCCCAAGGATCCGGAATGGGATCTCCTTCGTTTCCCCAGGGTCGTTGCAGTTTGAAGCAGAGGTGCCCTGCAGAGTCTCCAGTTTTCACCAGCCCACCTGGAGATCCGAAGACAGCCCTTCTTGCCAGTGTTGCCGTTTCCAGTAGCTTGTCCCTTGCGGATTCTGGAGTCACCTCCACTCCAGTAGGCAAGCCCTCTGCAACCTGCAACTCGGCCTGTAACAGCGAAGCCATGGACACTCCATCGCCATCTCAGGCTTCCATCTTCTGTTCCTCCCCTGAGTCCAGGGACAACCATTTCCCACTTAACATGGTGCTTTCTGGTTCTGCTAACACACCACCCCATGGCAGCACTGTGGTGGCCCACGACTCTATCCATTTACCGAAAAAGTCCTCCATCGGACAGACCTCAGTTTCCAACCACTCTGACCCAGGCATCACCTCTCAGCCCACAACTGGGCATCATAATGGGCAGCAGCCTGACAATTCTCACCTGTTAGGAACACCAGTAGCCTCAACACAAGCCATGGGCCCATCTGCTCTCGTAGCCCAGCCCCCCAGAGACAACGCAGTGAAGGCAGGTTTGGCAGGTTCCGCATCTATCACCACTCTCACTATCCAGCCGGCCTCGAGTGACAAGCCAGGCATCCTGCCCATTGGCGTATCTACCACAACAGGCTTTGGAGTTGCCACGGGGATGCCCAGCACCGGGGATGGTGGCTCACCGTTAGCTGACAGTACTTCAGGCCGACATGTGTTTTCGGGACGTGCGGCCCCTATGGGCAGTGGTGTGTACATCCCAGGCCCCGCTCATTCACAGGCATCCGGAGCATTCCACCTTGGGGCAGGACTGAACGGGGTACCAAGAACCATTTCTGCTCCAACTTTAGGTCAGACAACCTGGAATCGCTGTGGTGATGGCATGGCTGCTGCTGTAGGAGGAACAAATACCGTCCCAGTATTTGGACAAAATGCTAGTTCCACCTTGAATCCAGGCACTTGGGGCCCACCCATCCAGAACCCAGGTAGTGGAGCAGTGGGGCAGGGCTGTACTGTTCCCACAGGTGGAGACTCTACAGTCCCCACTACCCATAAGTGCCCCGGGGGCTCATCCCTACAGAGAAAACTTGCCTCATGTAGAGGAGATGCCACCGTGGAGAAGAGGACTAAGTCAAGAGACCAGGCAGCCTCCCCCTTAAATCTGAGCAGCAGGGGGCCAGCCATCAGAACCCCAGGTGATGGAGTAGTGGGAGAGGGCCGCCCTGTTCCCTCACGTGGAATCTCTAGTATTGCTGGTAGCCTCAAGGGCACCCAGAGCCAATCTGGACAAAGAAAACTTGCCCCACGTGACCGAGCCACGAGAACCGAGAAGAAACGTGGGTCAGGACACGTGCCAGCCTGCTTCTTAAATATGATCATCAGGGGGCGAGCCGTCCAAAACCCAGGTGATGTAGTGGGAGAGGGCCACGCTGTTCCCGCAGGTACACGCTCTCGTGTTCCTGTTAGCCCCAAGGGCACCCAGACCCCATCTGCACAAAGAAAGGCTGCCCCACGTAACCAAGCCACCATCACAGAGATGAAACATGGATCAGGACACGTGCCAGTCTGCTTCTTAAATCTGATCGGCAAGGGGCAAGCCGTCCAAAACCCAGGTGATGGGGTAGTGGGAGAGGGCCACGCTGTTCCCGCAGGTACAAGCTCTCATGTTCCTGTTAGCCCCAAGGGCACTCCGAGCCCACCTGTATGACGAAAACTTGCCCCACGTCACCGAGCAACCGGCACAAAGACGAAACGTGGATCAGGACACGTGCCAGTCTGCTTCTTAAATCTGATCATGAGGGAGCGAGCAGCCCAAAACCCGGGTGATGTAGTGAAGGAGGGCCACGCTGTTCCCGCAGGTACAAGCTCTCATGTTCCTGTTAGCCCCAAGGGCACTCAGAGCCCACCTGCACGACGAAAACTTTCCCCACGTCACCGAGCAACCGGCACAAAGACAAAACGTAGATCAGGACACGTGCCAGCCTGCTTGTTAAATCTGATCATGAGGGGGCGAGCCGTCCAAAACCCAGGTGATGTAGTGGGAGAGGGCCACGCTGTTCCCGCAGGTGGAAGCTCTCTTGTTATCGTTGGCCAGAAGTACACCCGGAAGCCGTGTACACAAGAACTAAATGGTTCGTGTGGAAGAGCCACTACCAAGCAGAAGACACGTGTTTCAAGAGGCGTGTGTGTTTACCCCCTACAGAGCCCCTCGGACTTGCCTGGCCACACGGCCTCTGCTGCAGTTACAGGTGGCAGCACCAGCTGTGTGCTTGGACCCACTTGTAGTTCCACCGTCCTTCCACGCAAATGCGGTCCTCCCGCCCAGCATGCAGATGGTATGCATGGAGGGGACAACGTCATTCCCACGAACGTAGAACCTGGTAGTTCTTCACATCAGAATGATTGCGGCCGACCCAATGCAAACGCAGCAAGTGCCATAGCAGATGCAGACAGTATCACATCTATGATGGCAGGCCTCTATGTCAGCACCCCCCAGAAGGACACTGGGAGCCCTCTTACCTCTAACACAGGTGGTGCTCTGGGGAACAGTTCCACGCCTGCTACGACTGGATACACTTATGGTCCCTCAGCCACACAGAGCACAAGTGCCCCCCATAAGCACAGCGCTGGTGGTGCATTGGGGGATAGCGCCAGGAAATGTTAAACAGAACTTGGACTTGTCCTAGTCAGGTACTCCTCTGACTTTGGAGGATCAAACACTGTATATATCCTGGTCAACTGGGCCTGTGCTCTGGGCATGACTAGAGCACCTTCATAACCTGACTAGGACTTCACCTACACATTCCCTTCTTTTGTCACGAATAAGGACCTAATATTCCTCTGCAAATTGGATATAACTGGAAACTGACTTCTTTGCACCAGAAAGGGGCCCAACCCCTTTAGGTGAAACTTACCCTGATCTCTTCGTACAGAAAGTGTGTACATTGTGTGCATACATGTATTTATGTTTAAACTACACCAGAAAGACAGCAGATTCAAGAAGTTCTAGTGGAGAATGGAAGAAAGCTACATAAATCATCAAGCGTGCCATCCCTGGCGTGACTGTGAACTTGGCTGACCCAAGCTCTGGGCCAGTTTTCTCTGGTCTTGGAATGGGCAGGATACCACTGCTGCCTGTAGGGGCTCCCTTTACCCCTACATATTTGCCTCGATGGGCTTTTATCCTGCCCACATTGTGTACTTAACGTACATAAAACTTTGTTATGAATCTGCCCTCGCTCATGTGTCTTTTTGACTCAGCAGTAGAGAAAGAATTAACCTGTGTGAATGGTGATGGGTTGAGCCAGACTTAACTATGCTGAATTTTCCGTGTTGCAGTGACTGGGATGTAGAAGTGGCCACATCCTCTACCTGCACACACTGACTCCTGCAATCTGCATTTTGAATGTAACGGATGACAATCCAGGGGGAAGTAAGGTCCAAAGGAGGGCGAGATGAAGTGACTCACCCTTGCCTCTTCCCTCTGTGTTTAGCTCTTCTCCCACCCCTTCTTTCTGACCTTACTAGAGGCTAGAGAACCTCTGATGTCAAAGGAAACCACTCAATGATTTTTTTTTTTTTTTTTTAGAAATGTTTCAATGTTTTCTTGTGTGTCTTCTTATTTAATTTAGACTTAGGCCAGTCATTCTTACACATTCCCATATCACCCAGAGAGGATAGATTTGAGCCTGGAGGAACAAGGGGAGAAAGGGCACATACCCGCTCTGTAATTGTTGGAAATTTCAGTTTCTTTTAATGTATTGTGCTGCCTTAATGCAGCAGAAGAGATGCTCTTCAGTAAGTGGCCCAGCTCTGATCTAAATCACTAAAATATCAAATCACACAAGTTACAACTGTGCCCAGTTCTGGCTGACACTGACTTTTTTGCTGGATCTCCACTGGACTTAAAAAAGGCAAAATTCGCAACTGTGTGGAGCCTACATTCTAGGTGGATGGGAGCAAAAATACAAACATGCAAATTATCTGATAGGTTAGCCAGGAACTAATGTTACGGAGTATAAAGTAGCATAGGGAGCATTGAGATTTAGGCAGAATCACAGCTTTCAATTTAAACGGTGGACAGGATAAGCCTCGCAAAGAAGTTGGGATTTGAACAGGCTAGGGAGGTAAGAGAGGAGGACAGAGAAGATGTGGGTTGAATTCCCTGCACCATTTATTGGTTGCACGATGACAAACGGTAGAGCCATCCTTCAAGTGTCTCAGTGAACTCAATGCTTTTACATGGCCTATTTACCTTGCAAGATTTTTGGAAGGCTAAACTAAAATAAGGTAAACAAGTCATTTAAATTATTATTGTTGTTTTGTTCTGTAAATAAGGATAGATGCATGATGATAGATAGATAGATAGATAGATACATACATACATACATACATACATACATACATACATGGATGGAAATGGGAGATATAATATATCTACACTTAATGAGTTCCTTAGGCAATAATGTTTCAGTTGCCTTCACCAGGCAATTTGAATAGGAGATCCCATTTTAACAGGAGCATAAAAGTGCCTACTTTTATGAAGTAAACACGTGGAAAAATACGATAACTGAGCCTAAAAATGCGCAGCATTGAGCCTAGTGCAACATTTATGAGATTAGCCCTGTAAAAACAAAGAACGCCAGCACATAGAGGCTGCCGGATCCCTCCAGGCACTCTCTGCCTGATTCATTTACTCTGAGTTGTTTATTACAGTTCCAGAGGATCAAAGCTCCTTCTTTGTGCTCTGTGACTACAGAGAATCATCTGCCCTTTGTAGTCAGAACTGACTCTCAGAAGCAGTGTTGAAATCCAGTTTGCTTCTAATAGTCCTGCACCCTCTCTCAGCCATGCCAGGTAATATTACCAGGGACAACTTTTAAACATTTATACTTCCCGATTTTTTTAAAGCCTTCAAGCTAAAAGTAATATCCTGATAAGACAAACAGCTAACAAATATGTGATAGATGTAAAGATTTTGAATTTATGTTTTTGGATTTTTTTAATATTTTGGAGAGAGAGCACAAGTTGGGAGGGGCAAAGAGCCAGGCACACAGAGGATCTGAAGCGGGCTCTGAGCTGACAGCCGACAGCCTGATGCGGAGCTTGAGCTCAAACCATGAGATCATGACTTGAGCTGCAGTTGGATTCTCACCCAACTGAACCACCCAGGTGCCACTTGAATTTCATGTTTTGATGCACTTATACAGTAGAAGCAATTTCTTTTTTTTAAATCTGTGCTAATGTCTATTTCTGAGAGAGAGAGAGAGAGAAGCAGAGAGAGGGGGGACACAGAACCTGAAGCAGGCTTCAGGCTCTGAGCCATCAACATAGAGCCTGACATGGGTCTTGAACCCATGAACCACAAGATCATGACCTTAGTTGAAGTTGGACGCTTAACCGACTTAGCCACCCAGGCGCCCCATAGAAGCAATTTCTAAATAAACAGAAATATTTTGTTTTTATGAAAATAATACATAAACATAATAACAACCTGAATCATATTGAGATGCCTCCATTTTCTCCTGAGTTCCCCTCTCCAGAGACAGGTTTTTGCTACTTTGATGTCTCCTTAATTCTAAACATTATGCTTATCTTGCTGTATCATGACATACTCACTTTAGACAATGTTTTTACCACTCTAACATTATGGAGGAAGATAAAACTCCACTACCACTGTTTTCCCTCCCTCTTCCTTTCCAGTATGTCGTATTCAATTAATTTTGCTGCTTCTCTCTGGTAACTTCATGTAATTTTGCTGGCTTTCTTGGTGAGGAAAGTAGCAGAAGGCTAAAAGCACTGGTTCTGGAGCTGGACTCCTGCAGTTAGAATCATTGTTCTTCAGTTTTTATTAGCTCTGTATCCCTGTGAAATTTACACATCCTACCTGTACCCATTGTTTTCTCATCCATAAACCAGAGAAAAGGATACCTCTCTACCTTAGGGATTGTTTGTGATAATGCAAATAATAATGCATTTGTAGCCTTTAGTCTCTAACACACAGAAGAACTCAAGAAACTTTAGCTATTATTCTTTATATCTTGTGTTATTAATTTTCGCCCTAATTTCATGATTTTCTCTATGCACAAGGCTGTGCCCTGTAGCCCCTCTACCTTTCCTTTCCCCTTGTATGAATCACCTTCTGTGAATACGTGCTTGCTTTTGTTTGTCTGTATTGTTAACATTGACATTTTGCCATACAGTTGTAGCAGAGTGTTATGTGTTTTATCCACAGGTTGGCTCTAAGGGTTGAAAACCAACAAACTGTATTGACGAAGTATTGCTTAGTTCTGGGGAAAATAGTGCGAGAGGATTGTATTTTCTGCTCTGTCAGTATAGTGCTCTGTCTTGTCTTTAACATCAGTTGTTCCAAATCATGCTACATTTTAGTTTGGTTTATACTTCTCGTGTATTTTAAATTATTTTTCCTAAAATTTGAACTATTTCTCTCTTTTAATCCTTGCACTATTTGCGCATTTAAAAAATATTTTATTTTCAAACTTGATATTATTTTCTTTACTTGGCTGGGTCCCTTCCTTCCTTCTCTAGAACCCTTGTACCTCCCCTCCTCAGTTTGGAAGCTATAACACTAAAGGATATGATCCCAGAAGAAAGGGGGCCAAAGGGACTACTCAGACTGTCTTTAGGCTAGGCCAGAAATGCTCACTAATCACTAATTATGAGAAATGCATCATTCTGGCCCCATCATCCTAATTTTGTAGCTTTGTAGAAGAAACAGCAGGATGGGTTTCAGCTAGCACTCCAGGTAGTCCACATTTCGTATTGTACCATACTGGACTAGGCCTTCAGTGAGAGCTCACCAAAGATCCCATATGTTTTATAAGATTAGAAATTTTGTATAGCATTTTGGGCTAAACCTCTTAGTGATAAGCAGGACTTTTTCCCTGCATCTGTTTCTCAAGAACTAAAAAGTAGCTTGTGAAAATTTTCGGTAGTTCCGACTCCTGGATACATGTCTTTCTTGCCCTAAATGCATCCATTTTAGAGACCTTGAAACTCATCACCTGTGATGAGCCTGTTCAGGCCCTTCCTGAGCCAGTCACTGCTAGGATCCTGGGGTGATGTGATATAACCAGGCTTCCTGGCAACAGTTCATACCTGAGCTGGAAATGTTCTTTTCAACAGTCCCAAAGACAGAGCATTGCCCTCAGATACCCCTTCCAGGTAGGAGAACTGAGCTCGCATAATCAAACAGGGGCTAAGAATTAGAGCCACGACGTGGATCTTTGGATTTTTGTCCGAGGCTGCCGGTGGGAGGAGGGCAACCAAACAAAGCAAGACAAAACAACTCCTGAAAGCTAGTCTCTCTTGTGCAAACAGTGCCTTTGTTTTATTTATTTATTTATTTTTTTTTTGGTAATCTTTATTTATTTTTGAGAGAGAGAGAGACAGAGCGTGAGCAGGGGAGGAACAGAGAGAGAAGGAGACACAGAATCCGAAGCAGGCTCCAGGCTCTGAGCTGTCAGCACGGAGCCTGACACGGGGCTCCAACCCACGAACTGCGAGATCATGACCTGAGCTGAGGTTGGATGCTTAACCGACTGAGCCACCCAGGTGCCCCAACAGTGCCTTTGTTTTAAATCCATGCTAAGCTGGACATCAGAGACTTTTTTAGAAGTAGATTTTCATATCATGGAGGACAAATGAAAGTTGATGGGCAAAGAGATGAGGGTGGGAGGCCTTAAGGTAAAGGGTTTAAAACAGAAGCTCAAGTTTCTAATTTTTCACTGGACTAAACCCAGGCTGTCATATAGAAATTTGGAAACACTGGTGAAACACCAAAACTAGCCACATGGACAATCATTCACAACTATTTTTCTGGATAGAAATATCTTGTGTGTCCCTTGAAAAGGCTTATATTGATTTCACCAAATACATATCTCAAAGTTATGACTGAAAGTTGAGAAAAGTGTATGCTCGGACTTTGCATTTATCGTTGCTCGCAAATACATTTGTGGTGCTTACACTGTGACTATAGTGCTATGGTAAGGACTTGACAAATATTAACTCACTTATCTTCATAATAGCAGTAGGTATTACTCATAATAGCCATTTCTGGGGGGAAAGCAGAGAGGTTAAATAGCTTGTCCAGTATCACACGGTAAGTAGATGACAAAACCAAAGATCTGAAACAAGGCCATTTAGACTTTTACAACTTTGCTGTGTTACCTTATTACAAACTGTGTTTAAGGAAAGGACTAAGTTGTCAAGAATGAACTAAAAGCAGAGGGGAGAAATGAGAAAATGAATGACAGCAGAAACTGAGGAGGAGCTAAGTTCAGAAATTTCTGGTGATGAGGCCTAGAAATAATAAGATGCTTGTTGGGATGTTAATTAAGATAGCACCTGAATCCACTGAAAAATGACTTTGTTTAAAGTTCAGAAAGACTGGTTGAATGAAGAGTAATAATAATAATAAAAGAAAGTAGAAAGGAAAATAATAATGTGACTTAAGTGAGGAGAAGGAATCTTTCCCCTCTGTTAGGAGAAGTGGGGGATTGTGGGGGAGTATAGAGATCTTTCTAGCAGGTGTCTAGGCGTTTTTACCAGGATGAACATGGACAAAAATGCTGACCATTGGGGGCGCCTGGGTGGCTCAATCGGTCACGTGTCCCACTTCAGCTCAGGTCATGATCTCACAGTTCATGGGTTCGAGCCCTGCATCTGGCTCTGTGCTGACAGCTCGGAGCCTGGAGCCTGCTTCTGATTCTGTGTCTCCTTCTCTTCCCTCCCCTGCTCACACTCTGTCTCTCTCTGTCTCTCAAAAATAAATAAAATGTTAACAAATACATATTAAAACAATGGTGACCATTGTACTGGTTTCAATGATCCCTCAAACCAAGCTTCAGTTTCCAAGAAGGACATACATTTACAGCATCCCTACTGTGTGTTAGACACGTTACTAAGTGTATTTCCAGTTACACATTTTTTTTTAAGCTTATTTATTTTGAGAGTGGGGTGGGGCAAACAGGGAGAGAGAGAATCCCAAGCAGACCCTGTGCTGTCAGCACAGATCCCAATGTGGGGCTTGAACCCACGAACCACCAGTCACATTTTATCTGGAATAACAGTTCCTGTAAGGTATGGGTTCCCTATGGCTGCCATAACAATTCACCACAAACTTGGTGGCTTAAGACACATTTCTTCTGTTACTGTTCTCGAAGTCGGAGGTCCAAAACCACTTTCACTAGGCTGAAATCAGAAGTTGGCAAGGCTGTGCTCCCTCTAGAAGCTCCATGCCCTTACCTTTTCCAGCTTCTGGTGGCTGCTACCATTCCTTGCCTTTTGACCACATTAATCTAATCCCTGTTTCATCAACAAATTCTCTTTAATTGTAGTAAAATCTCCTTCTGCCTTTCTCTTAGAACACTTGGGGTTATTTTGGGGCCCATCAGATAATCTGAAATAATATCTCCATCTTAAGGTCTTTAACAATCCCATCTACAAGATCCCTTTTGCCCTTTAAGGTGACATTCTCAGGTTCTGGGGATTAGGACATGGACATTTTGGGGCAAGGGTATTATTTTTCTGAGATGCAGGAAAAAAGTTTAGAGAAGTAATTTGTCCCAAGGTCTTATGATGTTTCAGAGTGGCAATTTAAATTCTGGCATGCTCGGGCACATGGGTGGCTCAGTCGGTTAAGCCACTGACTTTGGCTCAGGTCATGATCTTGCAGTTAGAGGGTTCGAGCCCCGTGTCGGGCTCTTTGCTGACAGCTCAGAGCCTGGAGCCTGCTTTGGATTTGTGTCTCCCTTGTCTCCCTCTCTCTCTGCCCCTTGCCCACTCATGGTCTCTCTCTCTCTCTCTCTCTCAAAAATAAACATTAAAATAAACAAACAAATAAATAACTCTGGCATGCTGACTTTAGGACACACTCCAAGCCAATATTAGCCTGTTTTTAGCCACTGTGTATCCTTGGTTCAGAGTCACACTGCATTAGATAAAAGGCTAGGTACAGTCTCCTTTTTCTCACTTTGTTCTCCTGGTGTATTTATGAACATTTCCCAGAATAAAAGAGCTCAGAAAGCTGCTATCCAGGCTTCCTAAGAGGAAAGCATTTACTGTTTGGTTTGCACTTGGTAATGGAGGGTTTTTTACTTTTTTTTTTAATGTTTATTTATTTTTGAGACAGAGACAGACAGAGCATGAACAGGGGAGGGTCAGAGAGAGAGGGAGACACGGAATCTGAGGCAGGCTCCAGGCTCTGAGCTGTCTGCACAGAGCCCGATGCGGGGCTTGAACTCACAGATGGTGAGATCATGACCTGAGCCGAAGTCGGACGCCCAACCGACTGAGCCACCCAGGTGCCCCATGACAATGGAGGGGTTTTTAAGTTGAATATGCCACCGAGGAGTGTTATCACTACTTAATATACTTAAATAACAAGACAACAATAACAAATACTATAGATGCAAAACAAAAAGTGTGAGGGATTTGTCTGAAGCCACCCTCGGGGACAAAGAGCTAGAACCAGATGCCAGATGCCCAACCTGAATGCATCCTATCCAGTCCTGATTAAGCACCTGTTCAAAGGGATTGTGACTGATCACCTAGCACTCTAGACCTTATACCCCAACTTCAAGATGGAAATTAGCTGAGGGATCACAGATGCTTGTACTCATCACTAACCCATAATTGGCTATCCCCGTCCTTGGTGGGAGAGAACTTGGCACTTAGAAACCCCTTCTCTGCTTGAGAAAGAGCAGAGCAGCCTTTGCTCCTCCGGCCGTGACCTACTGTGCTTTGCAAAGGTGATTTGGCAAGTGCAGCTGCAAACCGGTCTCCAATATCACACATCTATGGAAAATTCCAGTCAGGTTTTAGACCCAGTCACAGTACATTTTTCTGAGGATCAGTAATGATTTGCTGAGGATCAGTAATGCTCTCCGTATGCTGGCTGACAAGGGCATGATCTCTGTGCTTACTATACTCCATTTGTCAGCTGCACTCTGACACAGTTGTCCGCGGGATTCCTTAGGAATATTTGAGGTATTTAGGCACAATTTCAGGAGCTGCTCCTGCCTGTAGCCTCTCATTTCTTAATCAACATTTCCCCATTGAGACTATGAATAAATCAACCTCCGTAGGTTATCAGAGGCTTTCTTTCCTCTCTGCTGCATTTGAATCTCTATGCCCTATAAGGTCCCCATACCTGGGCATCTATTTCCCATCATCCTTATTTTCAGGAGTCAGGGCTATAAGGGTAATTGGCAAGTTCATTAGCTTTTTCATTTCTTCCCCTCTTGATTGTTGAAGAGTGATTTGCTAGAGACCGTGGGTTTCGATGTTTTGCAAGGCTCAGTGGTGCAGAGACAATAGTGGAATTCTGCCCCGGGGAGAAACACCCATTCTGTTAATTGTTCTTTTCTTATAGAACAGAAAATAAATTCATCCAACACACAGTTACTCGATGTTTCTCTAAGTGCATTGCACAGGACCTCGATTAGACTGGAAATACTCTGCCTTTTCTGTTGGAAAGTTCTTTGCATTCCATAAAATGAAGTCTGCACCATGAGAAATTGAGTTTAACCTCTCAGCTATTGATTGATCCATGAAGTTTGACTCCTTGAGATTTCCCCATCTTTACACTGTTGTGGAGGAACAAATGGCTGGGCAAATTCTTGGTCGGATGCTCATATTATATTTCCTAATTAGTCACTTGTCTTTTAACACTGTTTAGATCATCTTTGGCCATGTAGAATTTTTTTTAACTTTTACAAAGTCAAATCTGCGGTCTTTTTCTTTATGATCCCTCACTTTTGTGTTCCGCTTAGGGAAAGACTTCATCGTAACAAGAGTAGTACTCCTCATCCTACCTTATATTCTTGTATGTATTTTCTTACAATAAACTACCATCAAATGCATGCTATACAGGCAGTCCTTGCTCTGCACAGGACACCTATGCACGAATTTCAGCTACCATGATTTAGTTAAAGAATCCCAGGCCTGGAACAATACCATATATTAACAGTTAGAAAGTTTGCAAAAGTACAAACTTCACAGCCAGTCCTTCAGAACTCAAATCACTATGCAGATCACAGATGCGTGTCATGATCAGTGGTCACTTCTGTCTCTATCTGTCAGTGCTGGGTCACCGTGCATGGCATTCAGTTCACACAGAGACAGCAAAACGTATCGTTGGGCTGCTTCCTTGTCGTCCTAGTGAATGTCCATATCACAGTTCACAAAACTGGATAATCGCAAGCAGGGGCGAGGGGCAACAAGGAGAGTAAATGACATCAGCCAAAAGGTTCACATTCAAGGAACTCTCAGATATATTTCCCCACAGTGAAAGCACAAAAGATAAAATGTCAGAAGCTGATAACAAACTCACAATGGAGTGCGGGAATTTGCAAAAGCATGGAAGGGATTTCTGCTCTTTATGGTAAGCTGTGCAACAAGAGGAGGGCAATCACTGTGCAGACTAGTCTGGAGAAGTCTTTTCTCCTTTAAAATAGACTTTATTTTTTAGAGCAGTTTTAGGTTCACAACAAAATTGAGGAGAAAGTAGGAAGTTCATGTATACCTTCCACCCCTGCATAGACACAGACTCCCTATGGTCAACTTCCCACACCGGAGTGGCATATTTGTTACAATCGATGAACCTACATTGAAACATTATGACTCAAAGATGACAGACAGTCACCTTAGGGTTTGTTCTTAGCGTCCAGTATTCTATGGGTTTGGACAAATATATAATGACATATATCTACCTCTGTAGTATCATATAGAGTAGTTTCACTGCCCTAAAAATTCCCTTTGCTCTACATATTCGTCCTTTCCTTGACCCTAATCCCTGGAATGCTACTGATCTTTTTACCATCTCCGTATTTTTGCCTATTCCAGTATGTCACAGAGTTGGAATCATACATGGCGTCTTTCAGATGGGCCTCTTTCATCTAGCAATATGCATTTAAGTTTCTTTCGTGTTTTTTCATGGCTTGATAGCTCATTTTATTTTCACACTGAACAGTATTCCGGTGTCTGAATGTACCACAGATATTCATCCATTCACCCACTGTGCTGGCAATTAAAGCTGCTCTATACATCCTCAGGCAGGCTTTTATGTGGACTCCACTTTTCAACTCCTTTGGGTGAAGACCAGGGAGGCAAATTGCTAGGTCGTATGGCAAGAGTGTATTGAGTTTTTTGTTTTCTTTTTAATTTTCTTGTTTGAGTATAGTTGACACACAATCTTACGTTGGCTTCAAGTATACAACATAGTGGTTCAACAGCTCTACAGGTTATGCTGTGTTCACCATAAGTGTGGCTACCATTTGTCACCATGCAACAGTATTACAATATCATTGACTATATTCCCTGTTCTGTGCCTTTCATTTCCTTGACTTGATGCATCTCATAGCTAGAAGCCTGTATGTCCTACTCCCCATCACCCATTTTGTCCATCTATCCACCAACTCTTCCTCTGGCAACCACCAGTTGTTCTCTGTATTTATGGATCTGATTCTGTTTTCTGTTTGTTTATTCATTTTATTTAATAGTATGTTATTATTATTATTATTATTTTAATGTTTGTTTATTTTTGAAAGAGAGACAGAGCATGAGCAGGGGAGGGGCAGAGAAAGAGGGAGACACAGAATCCAAAGCCGGCTCCACGCTATGGGCTGACAGCTCAGAGCCTCATGCAGGGCTTGAACTCACGAACTGTGAGATCATGACCTGAACTGAAGTCGGATGCTTAACCTACTGAGCCACCTCGGTGCCCCATGTTTAGTTTTTATATACAACTACCAAACTATTTTCCAAAGTGGCTGTACCATTTTGCGCTCACTCACAAACTCACACTCAGTTTGTGTTTCTCCACATACTTGTTGGTAGCCATCATTTGGTGTTGTCTGTGTTCTGGAGTCTGGCCTTTCTCACAGGTGTGGAAGGTGTGGAAGGAGCAACCTTGCTATAATCATTTATTGGTTTCAGCAGTTTTCTGATATTTTTATCATTTTTTTTAAGTGGATGGTCATGCCATCTGCAAAAATGAAGACTTTTATTTTCTCCTTTTCAATCTAGATACATTTTATTTCCTTTTCTTATCTCATTGCATTAGCTAGAATTTCCAGTATAATGTCAAAAGGGAGTGTTGAGAGGAAACCTCCTTGCCTTGTTCCTAATCTTAGCAGAAGAGATTTTAGTTTCTCACCATTCAGTATGATGTTAAGGTAATGCTGGCCTCATAGAATGAGTTAGGAAGTATTCCCTCTGCTTTTATTCTCTGATAGATATTGTGGAGAATTGGCATAATTTCTCCCTTAAATGGTAGAGTTAATCAGTGAAGACATCTTGGCCTCATGTTCTTTTTTTTGGAAGTTATTAGTTGTTGATTCAATTTTAAAAATAAATATAAGTTTATTTAGATTGTCTGTTTCTCATTGTGTGAGTTTTCAGATCGTGTTATTCAAGTAATTAATCTGTTTCATCTAGGTTCTCAATTGTGCGGGCACAGAGTTGCTCATAGTGTTCCTTTATTATCCTTTTAAGGTTCATGGGATATGTATTGATATCTTTTTCTCCATTTCTTTCTTTTTTTAATGTTCCTTTATTTTTCAGAGAGAGACAGAGCACGAGCAGGGGAGGAGCAGAGAGAGAGGGAGACACAGAAGCTAGAGTAGGTTCCAGGCTCTAAGCGGTCAGCACAGAGCTGGACACGGATGACCAGATCTGAAGTCAGACACTTAACCAGCTGAGCCACCCAGGCGCCCTTCCTTTCCTCCATTTCTGATACTAATGATGTGTCTTCTCTCTCATTAACCTGGAGCTCTTTGATTTTATTTATCTTTTCAAAGAATCAGATTTTGGTTTTATCAGTTTGTCAATATCCTCTTTTCAGTTTCTTTTCTTTTTGCTCCAATCTTTACTGGTTCTTTTCTTCTGCTTACTTTGAATTGTATTCGATCTTCTTTTCCTGGTTTCCTAGGGTAGAAGCTTAGTGATTGATTTTGAGATCTTTCTTATTTTCTAATCATGCATTCAATGCTACAAATTTCCCCCTATACACTGTTTTTGCTGCATCCCGCAAGTTTTGATGTGTTCTCATTTTCATGTTGTTCAAAATATTTAAAACTTTCTCTTGAGACTTTTTTTGGCCCATGTGTTATTTAGAAGTTTGTTGTTTAATCTCTAAGTATTTGGGGATTTTCTAGCTATCTGTTGGTCTTGATTCCTAGTTTAGTTTCAGTGTGGTCTAGGAATAGATATTATTGTGGTAGGGTCCCCATCCTAAAGAATGTGGAAGAAAAAGAAAAAAAAAGAACACCTCAAGATAAAGGAAGGCAACCTGGCTATATGTATACATGACATCCCTCATGACTCTGTAACATGAGACCACCTAATCAGACCTCATGTTTGTGCATTACCATATATGGGAGACAAAGAAGTAGAAAAAATGTATAAAAAAACTATGCCACGTGGACTTCAGGACTCAGTTCTTTGGGTATGAACCCAATTGAGCCAGTGCCAGCATGAATAAAGTTGCTTCTCGAAAAGAAAAACCTCGGTGTCACTCTCTATGTGAGAATCCTGCTACACTATGATTTCTGTTGTTTTAAATTTGTCATGGTGTGTTTTAAGGCCCAGAATGCGGCCTGTCTTGGTGTATTTTCCACATGAGCTTGAGACATGTGTATTCTGCTATTGTTAAATGAAGTAATCTGTAGATGTTACATCCATTTGGTTGATGGTGTTGTTGAATTCAGCTATGTTCTTACTGATTTTCTGCCTGCTGGACCTGTCCATTTACGATGAATGGATGTAGAAATCTCCAGTTATAATAGTAGATTCATCTCTTTTGCCCAAAGAAAGAGATGTTTGTTTTGATTAGTCTTAGCATGGTACATTTTGTTTGTTTTGATTAGTTTTAGCATGGTATATTTTTCTCCATCAATTTACTTTTAATCTATATGTGTCTTTATATGTAAAGTAGACTTCTTATGGCTGGATCTTGTTTTTTGATCCCCTCTGACAATCTCCCTCTTTTAATTGGTATATTTAGACCATGGGCATTTAAAGTGATTATTGATGGGGCACCTGGGTGGCTCAGGTGGTTAAAGGACCAACTTGGGCTCAGGTCATGATCTCATGCTTTGTGGCTTTGAGCCCTGTGTTGGGCTCTGTGCTGCAGCTCAGCTCTGTGCTGCAGCTCAGAGTCTCAGAATCCTGCTTTGGATTCTGTTTCCCTCTCTCTCTGCCCCTCCCCTACTCACGCTCTGTCTCTCTCTCAAAAATAAATAAACATTAAAATTTTTTTAAAAATAATTTAAGGTGCTTATTAATATAGCTGGATTAATACCTACCGTATTTACTGTTTTATATTTGTTGCCCTTGTTCTCTATACCTATTTTTGTCTGCCACTCTTTTTCTGCCATTAGTGGTGTTAATTAAGCATTTTATATGATTCCATTTTCTGTCCTTTAGAAATCCAGACCTAATGCACTGGATGAAATTAACTGCAGAAAATAAGCCTTTAGTGATGTGATGTTATAGTGTGGGAGAGAAGAAGATTTCTAGAGTCCTACAATTAGATTTCAGTCTTGTAGTGAGCCTGTGCCCCTCAGCTATGAGACTCACAAGTGTCTCTCTGTTTTACCCCCACCTGTTGGCATGGACAGAATGGCTAAATAGGGCTGGAGTTAGGTACTTCCCTTTCTCCAGGTCAGGTAGACTTTGACAAAACCCCGAGAAGTTAGGCCTCTGGCAAAACAGCCTGTCTTGAGGAGAGGCCTTAAGAATGATGGAATGCTCTGGTGTACTTCAAAATTGTGCCTTTTCCCCTCCTCCTGCCAGAACCCGTAAGGGGATTTTTCTCTGATCTTCAAAATGACAATCTGGTAGAGCTCCAAGACAGAAACTCACAAAAGTATGGGAGCTTCCCTGGAGTTTTTAACTCAGCTTTTTTTTTTTTTTTTTTTTTTTTTTTTTTTTTTTTTTTTTTTTACAGTGAACCTCTAGCAATTCACCAATTACAGTTCAGGGTTTCCTACCTCTGTACTGGTTTCTATATAGATTTCTGGTCTTGGAGTTTCTACTCCAGTAAGTTGGCATTCTCCATATCTGCCCATTTGCTTCTCCAATTTTGTGGACAGTGATTGGCCCTGTGATCTCACTCTTGTAATGAATCTAAGAAGAATTGTTGATTTTTTAGTTTGTTCAGCTTTTTACCTATTAGGATGGAGTTGTGACTTCTAAGCTCCTTACATGCTGGACTGGAAACTGGAAGTATCATGAGGTTTTTACAATGAAATAAACTATGTTAATTCCAAGTATGTATAATGTTTTAATTACAGTATATTCACTAAATATAAGGTTTACTATTTTTTAAATTTATCTGTACCTTTATAACCAACAGGAAGAGAGTTTCTGGATTTTTAAAAAAAATTTTTTAATGTTTATTTATTGTTGAGAGAGAGAGAGAGAGAGAGAGAGAGAGAGAATGAGTAGTGGAGGAGCAGAGAGAAAGGGAAACACAGAATCCGAAGCAGACTCCAGGCTCAGAGCTATAAGCACAGAGCCCGATGCCGGGCTTGAACCCAGGAACTGAGAGATCATGACCTGAGCCGAAGTCAGACACTTAACCGACTGGGCCACCCAGGTGCCCCAGGAAGAGAGTTTCTCATGTTTTGTCAGAAAATGTTTAAGGTAATAGAACAATCATATTTTTCTCATTGATCATTAAGATCACTTCAAACAGATACACTTACATGATCATTTCAGCGGTTCCACAAATGAGGACAGCCTATACTTTATTTCTCCTATATTTTATTTCCCACGTATACATGGGTTCCTTTTCTGATTCAATGCTATATTGATGTATTGTTGCAGCTTAATAGATTTTCAGTAGTAATAGATTACTACTGAAACTTTGAAGTATATTTTGATATTGGATATGGACATTCCTTTCCTCATTCCAACTATTACTTTACTTTTACCAATCTGCTTTATGGTGACAAATCATACTTGGTCATAATGACATATTTTTTCAATATGTTGCTGGAATCCATTTGCTAATAGTAATTATTTTTTTAAGGTCTATGTATTTCTTTTGAGACAGAGAGAGAGTATACACGAGCAGGGGAAGGGTAGAGAAAGAGGGAGAGAGAGAGAATCCCATGTAGGCTCCACACTCCCTGAGCAGAGCCTGAAGTGGGGCTCAATCTCACAAACCATGCGATTGCAATCTGAGCTGAGATCAAGAGTCAGATGCTCGACCAGCTGAGCCACCCATGCACCCTAATATTAATTAGAACCTAAGATCTTAAAAGAAATGTACTCTAGCAACCTCTGTTTGCTTTTTTTTTTTGATATATTTTCCATGTCTGGTGTCTGTATTAGGGGTCTCTAGCTTTTTAAAGAATTGGAAAGCACCAATTTTCTCTAAGTTGTAGATCTTTAATTATGATTTTTAATTTCATAAAACTATTTGTATTTTCTGCTCAACATGTAAGTCAATATTGACTACATATAATTTATTCAATACTCATCCACCTTGTCTAGATTTTCAAATGTGTGCATATAGAGTTAAAGTGGTATTCTTTTGTAATAAAAAAATCTCTCTGCTTTATGGGTAAGCACATTTGTCATATTTTTCAAATATTGCTTACTTTAATGGTCTTTTTAAAGAACAAGATTTTGGTTTTATTTGTCAAGGTTACAGCTTTTCTTCCCTATTTTGGCTTTTCTGTTTATTAATTTTGTTCTTTTACTCTTTGGCTTTACCTTGTTGTTGTTCTATGTCCACTGTCCAATTCCTTCGAGAGCCATTTTCAACAACATAACCAACTCTGCCAGCTGTGTCATAGCCACTTCATGATATGCCATTAAAACTTAATCTCATACACTGGGTGAAGCCTCGGCAGCCTTATTTTGCTTTCAAAATTGTTCTCTGGCCTTAGACCCTTTTCCTGAATTAGCACTATCATCAGGGAAAATTCTAGTGGGCCTTCATGCTGCTTATAAGGCTTCCTTTTCCTCTAGTTTCATAATAAGAGAAAAAATGTTTCTTTTTTTGGTGTTGATCAAAAACTTAGCAAGACTCCTTTGCAGTCTATTCAAACCCAGAAAAATAAGCAAGTCTTCATACACAGGCTTACTGAAATGTCATAATTTAAACTATATATAACCTTGAACAATGGTCCTTTCAAACAGTCCATAGTCTTTCTGTCTAGGTGTCCAGAGTTTTTCATTCTACAACATCTTTTATGCATGGTCAATTTGTGTCATAAAGTCTTCCTCCCACTTCTGGCTATACAGTTGACCCTTGAAAACCACAGGTTTGAACTGCGCGGGTCTACTTACATGTGGATATTTTACAGTACAGCATTATAAGTGTATTTTCTCTTTCTTACTATTTTCTTAAAATTTTCTTTTCTCTAGCCTACTTTATTGTAAGAATACTGTATATAATACATATAAGCTAAAAAAGATGTGTTAATTGATTGTTTATGTTATCAGTAAGGCTTCCAGTCAACAGTAGGCTGGTAACAGTTATGTTTTGGGGGAGTTGAAAGTTATATGCAGTTTTGACTGCACAAGGCATTGGTGTCCCCTAACTGCTATATGGTTCAAGGGTCACCTGCATATTCAAAGGAAACATAATCATTATTTGAAGAGTTATCTGCACTCCCACGTTCATTGCAACATTATTCACAATAGCCAAGGTATGAAAACAACCTAGGTGTCCATGGATAGATGAAAAGATAAAGAAAATGCAATATATAGATATATAATGGAATATTATTCAACCTGAGAAGAGCAGGAAATCCTATCATTTTCAACAACATGGATACAACTGGAGGGCATTATGTTAAGCAAAATAAGCCGGATAAAGAAAGACAAATGCTACGTGGTATCACTTATATATGGACTCCAAAACATTAAATAAAGTCTTTCTTGGCCAGACATTTTTCTTTAACGATATCAAGTACCCTATATCATGTGTCACATCATTTTCTTATTGTTTGCACAAGGTTACAATCCCAGGGAGCCTAACATATTTACTAGTATATCTAGATTACAGTTTACTATTGTTTTTTTTTCTTTTCTTTGTAATTTATTCCTTCCACTTCTGGCACCAGAACCTCATTTTTCCTTTGGTGAAGTCCCTGTGACTCAAGTAGGTTGCATGTCTTTTTCCTACCCCTATAACTTGGACCTGATAAGTCAAAGTACTTTATACATACTCCATATGTCTTATATGCTTAGTTCTCTATTTTATATAATTTTTCCTCCAAATTTTAGTCTGGTTATTTTTTTAATTGAGTTTATTAATCCTTTCTTATGTTTGACTAATGTAATATTAAATCAATCAACTGAGTACTTAATTTCAGCTATTCCTTTTTTAATTCTAGAATTTTCCTTTGGTTGCTTTTCAAAGATAATTTTGCTAAAATTGTATATGTTGTCCATGGATTTTCTTGAATACAGGAATCATAGTTTTTAAATAATACCTTCATGGGATGCCTGAAGCTGACTGAGCCAGTTGACCATCCAACTTCAGCTCAGGTTATGATCTCACAGTTCGTGAGCTTGAGCCCCACATCGGGCTCTGTGCCGACAGCTCAGAGCCTGGAGCCTGCTTTGGATTCTGTATCTCCCTCTCTCTCTCTCCCTCCTCTGCTCACACTTGTTTCTCTTTCTCTCAAAAAATAAACATTAAAAAGTTTTTTGAAAATAATAACTTCATTGAGATACAATTTACTTTCCATACAATTTAAAATGTACAATTTAAATTGTGTTGTGCATCTATTGTCACAGTCAGTTTTACCACATTTTTATTCCCTTCCTCCTCCAAAAGAAAATGAAACCTATTAGTAGTCACTCACTCCCCATTTTCCCCAATTCTAGATAACCACTAATATACTGTCTCTACAGATTTACCTCTTCTGTACATTCCATACAGATAGAATCATACAATATGTAGATTTTTGTAACTAGCTTCTTTTATAGCATGTTTTCAAGGTTCATCCACATTGTAGCAAATATCAGCACTTCATTTCTTTTTATGGCTGAATAATATTCCATAGTATGGATATATCATATCTTATTTATCCATTCATCAATTAATGGACATTTGCATTATTTCCACTTTTTGGATATTAGAAATACTCCTGCTATGGCTATATTTGGGTGCAAAGTTTTGTGTGCAAGTCTAGAAAAAATTTTAAATTAATAGGCTTTTTTTTTTTTTTTTACTGATTTTTGGTTTACAGAAAAATTAAGCAGAAAATACAGAGGCTTCATAAAACCCCTCACCTCTCTGCCTAGTTTAACCTATTATTAACATCTTACATTAGTATAAAACATTTGTTACAGTTAATGAATCAGTATTAATATATTATTATTAACTAAACTCCATAGTTTACTTTAGAGTTCACTTGTTTTGTGCATTACACAGTTTCAGACAAATGTGTAATGACACATATCCACCCTTATAGTAGATTTACTGCTCTAGAGGGCCACCTGTGCTCCACTTATTAATCTCTTTCTCCCTCCCTCAACTTCTGGCAACCACTGATCTTTTTACTATTTCTATAGTTTTACCTTTTCTTGAACTTCATATTGTTGGAATCATGCAAGATGTAGCCTTTGAAGATGGCAATTTTCACTTAGCAATATCCATTGAAGCTTCTTCCATCTCTTTTCATGGCTTGATAGCTTTTCTTTTTATTGCTGAATACTATTCCTTTGTATGGATATACCAATGTTTATCCATTCACCAAAAAAAATCTTGGTTGATTCCAAGCTTTGGTAATTATGAAAAAAAGCTGTTATAAACATCCATATGCAGATTTTTATATGGACATTACTTTTCAACTTCTTTGGTTAAATTCCAAGAAGCATGATTCCTAGATCATATGGTGAGATCATTTAGTTTGGTAAAAACAAAAAAACAAAACAAAACAAAACAAACAAAACAAGACAAAAAAACCAAAACTGCTAAACATCTCGCAAAGCAGCAGTAACATTTTGCATTCCCACCAGCCATGAACGTGAATACCTGTTCTGCACCTTCACCAAGTCCTGCCACCACACGTTCTGCCAATACTGCTTCTCTCAGGCAAGTGTGCCTAAGGACCAGCACAGGCAGGTCCCTTCCCCAGAAGACCAGCAGAAACCCACATACATAACCACAACTCCAGGCCAGAGAGTTCTGCAAGGCTTCAGTTCTAGTGGAAGTAGCATCTGGTCTCATGTAACAAGCAGACAAGAGCACACCTAGTAAAACTTCGCCACACTGGCCAAGGACCAAACACTGTCCACTGCAGGCAAGATCTTCTAAAGACAACTGGCCCAAAGGATAGAGCAGCCAAAACATAGCAGTAGAGCTAATGCGGCACACATGAGAGACACTCCCTGAAGCACCAGGCCCTGGACACTATATGACCTCTTCTTCATAAAACCATTACTCTCAGGAGCAGGAAATAAAACAGGCTTTTCTAAAACACAGAAGAAGACAACGACTTGGACAAAATGCCAGGACAAAGGAATTCATCCCAAAAGAAAGAACAAGATAAGGTCATGCCCAGAGATCTAACCAAAACAGGTATAAGTAATATGCCTGATGGATAATTTAAAGCAACAATCATAAGGATACTTGCTGGGCTTGAGAAAAGCAGGGAAGACTTCAGGGAGGCCCTTAGTGCAGAAATAAAAGAGTTAAAAAACAATCAAAATGAAAAATGCAATAACTGAGATTCAAAACTAACTGAATGTAATGCCCACAAGGATGGGAGAAGCAAAGGAATAAATAAGAAATATAGAAGATAAAATAATGGAAAATAATGAAGCTGAAAAAAAGAGAGAAAGAATAATTATGGATCACAAGAATAGACTTAGAGATCTCCATCACATTTGACTCCATCTAACGTAATAATATTTGTATCACAGAAGTCCCAGAAGAAGAAGAGAGAAAAGGGTACAGAAAATTTATTAGAGGAAATCATAGCTGAAAACTTCTGTGATCTGGGGAAGGAAACAGATATCAGATCCAGGAGGCACAGAGCAATTCCATCAAAATCAACAAAAGCAGGCAACACCAAGACATATTATAATTAAATTTGCAAAATAAAACAATAAAGAAAACATTCTAAAAGTAGCAAGACAAAAGAAGTCCTTAACTTACAAAGGAAGGCTCATCAGGATAGCTGCAGATCTCTCAACAGAAACTTGGCAAGCCACAAGGGAGTGGCATAATATATTCAATATGCTAAGGGAGAAATATGCAGCTAAGAATACTCTATCCAGAAAGGATATCATTCAGAATAGAAGGAGAGATAAAGAATTTCCCAGGCAAACAAAAACTAAAGGAGTTTGTGACCACTAAAGCAACTCTGCAAGAAATATTAAAGGGGACTCTCTGAGTGGAGAGGAAAGACCAAAAGTGACAAAACTAGAAAGGAACAGAGAAAATCTCCAGAAACAATGATAAAGCAAATAATAAAATGGCACTGAATACATATCTATCAATAATTACTCTGAATGTAAATGGACTGAATGCTCCAATCAAAAGACATAGGGTGTCAGAAGGGATAAATAAATAAGACCCATCTATATGCTGCTGATAACAGACTCATTTTAGACCTAAAGACACCTGCAAATTCAAAGTGAGAGGACAGAGAACAATCTATCATGCTAATGAACATCAAAAGAAAACCAGGGTAGCAAAACTTATATCAGACAAACTAGATTTTAAACCAAAGGGTGTAATAAGAGATAAAGAAGAGCACTGTATCATAATAAAGGGGTCTATCCGACAAAAATATCTAACAATTGTAAGTAAATATTTATGTCCAACTTGGAACCACTCAAATATATAAAACAAATAATAACAAACATAAAGGAATTCGTTGTTAATAATAAAATAATAAAAAGGAAAATATAATTCCCCACTTGTAGCAATGGGAAGATCATCGAAGCAGAAAATCAACAAGGAAACAATGGCTTTGAATGACACACTGGACCAGATGGACTTAACAGATACATTAGAAATGTTACGTTCTAAAGCAGCAGAATATATACTCTTTTCAGGGGCACATGAGTCATTCTCCAGAATAGATGACATACTACATCACAAATCAGGCCTCAACAAGTACACAAAGACTGAGATTATACCATGCATATTTTCTGATCACAATGCTATGAAACTTGAAGTCAACTAAAGAAAATTTGGAAACACCACAAATACATGGAGGTTAAACAACATATTACTAAACAATGAATGGGTCAACCAGAAAATCAAAGAAGAAATTTAAAAATACATGGAAACAAATGAAAATGAAAACATGACAGTCCAAAACCTTTGGGATGCAGCAAAAGTAGTCATAAGAGGGAAATATATAGCAATAGAGGCCTACCTCAAGAAGCAAGAAAAATCTCAAATAAACAACCTAACCACCTAACCTTACACTTGAAGGAACTAGAAAGAGAACAACAAATGAAGCCTAATGCCAACAGAATAAAGGAAATAATAAAGATTAGAGCAGAAATAAATGATACAGAAACTATAATAATAATAATAATAATAATAATAATAGAACAGATCAATGAAACCAGAAGCTGCTTATTAGAAAAAATTAATAAAAATTTATAGACTCATCACCAGACTTATCAAAAAGAAAAGAGAAAGGACACAAATAAATAAAATCACAAATGGGAGAGGGGAAATAACAACACCACAGAAATACAAATAATTATTAGATAATATCATGAAAAAGTATATGCCAGCAAAATGGACAGACTGGAAAAAATGGCTAAATTTCTAGAAACATATAAACTACCAAAACTGAAACAGGAAGAAATAGAAAACTTGAATATACTGATACCCAGCAAAGAAATTCAATCAGTAATCCAAAATCTCCCAAGAAACAAAAGTTCAGGGCCATATGGCTTCATGGGGGAAATCTAGCAAACATTTAAAGAAGAGTTAATATATATTCTTTTTAAACTATTCCAAAAAATAAAAGAAAGAAAACTTCCAAATTCATTCTACAAGGCCAGTATCACTCTGTTAACAAAACCAGACAAAGCACTAAAAAAGAGAACTACAGGCCAATATACTTGATGAACATGGATAAAAAAATTCTCAATAAAATACTAGCAAACTGAATCCAACAATCCATTGAAAGAGTCATTCACCATGATCAAGTGGGATATATTCTTGGACTGCAAGAGTGGTTCAATATTTGCAAGTCAATCAATGTGATATATCACATTAATAAAAGAAAGGATAAGAACTATATGATCCTTTCAATAGATGCAGAAAAAGCACTTGACAAAGTACAACACCTATCCCTGATTAAAAAAAAAAAAAAAAAACTTAACAAAATAAGGAAAAAGGTTAGAGGGAAAAAAAACGTAATAAAGGCCATAAGTGAAAAACCCACAGATAATATTAATGGAGAAAAAACTGAGAGCTTTTCCCTAATGGTCAGGAATGTGACAAGAGGTCCACTCTTACCACCATTATTTAACATAGTACTGGAAGTGCTAGCCACAGCAATCAGACAACAAAAAGAAATAAAAGTCATCCAAATTGGCAAAGAAAAAGTTAAACTTTCACTATTTTCAGAGGACACAATACTCTATGTAGAAAGCCCAAAAGAATCCACCAAAAATTGCTAGAACAGATACACGAATTCAGTAAAGTTGTAGAATACAAAATCAATGTACAGAATCTGTTGCATTTCTATAGACCAATAATGAAGCAGCAGAAAGAGAAATCAAGGAATCAGCCCCATTTACAATTACACCAAAACCCATAAGATATTTAGGAATAAATCTAACCAAAGAAGTAAAAGATCTATATTCTGAAAACTATACGACACTGATAGAAGAAATTGAAGATGACACAAAGAAATGGAAAAATATTTCATGCCCATGGTTTGGAGGAACAAACATTGTTAAAATGTCTATATTACCCAAAGCTATCTATACATTTAATGCAATCCCTATCAAAATACTACCACCATTTCTCACAGAGCCAGAGCAAACAATCCTAAAATTTGTATGGAACCACAAAAGACTAGCCAAAGCAATCTTGAAAAAGAAAAGCAAAGCTGGAGGCATCACAACCCCAGACTTCAAGCTATATTACAAAACTGTAGTGATCAAGATAGTATGGTACTGGCACAAAAACAGACACATAGATCAATGGAACAGAATAGAAAACCCAGAAATGAACCCACAACTATACAGTCAGTTAATCTTCCACAAAGCACGAAAGACTATCCAATGGAGAAAAGACAGTCTTCTCAACAAATGGTGTTGGGAAAACTACACAGCAACATGAAAAAGAATGAAACTGGATGACTTTCTTACACCATACACAAAAATAAATTCAAATAGATTAAAGACATGAAAAGATGCTCAAAATCATTTATCATCAGGGAAATACAAATCAAAACTTCAGTGAGATAACATCTGACACCAGTCAGAATGGCTAAAACACAGGAAACAACAGGTGTTGGTGAGGATATGGAGAAAGGGGAATCCTCTTACACTGCTGGTGGGAATGCAAGCTGGTGTAGCCACTCTGGAGAACAGTATGGAGGTTCCTCAGAAAGTTAAAAATAGAACTACCCTGGGGCGCCTGAGTGGCTCCGTGGGTTGGTCGTCCAACTTTGGCCCAGGTCATGATCTCACAGCTTCTGAGTTCGAGCCCCGCATCGGGCTCTGTGCTGACAGCTCGGAGCCTGGAGCCTGCTTCTGGTTCTGTGTCTTCCTCTCTCTCTGCCCCTCCCCTGTTCATGCTCTGTCTCTCAATAATAAATAAACGTTAAAAAATTAAAAAAAAAATAGAACTACCCTACCATCCAGCAATTGCACTACCAGATATTTACCCGAAGGATACAAAGTTACTAACACGAAGGGATACATATACCCCAGTGTTTATAGCAGTAGTATTATCAGCAATAGCCAAATTACAGAAAGAGCCCAATTGTCCATCAACTGATGAATGGATAAAGCATGTGTGGTATTTATGTATATATATAATGGAATATTACTCAGCCATAAAAATGAAATCTTACATTTGCAATGTAAGTATTATGTCAAGCAAAATAAGTCAAGTCAGAGAAAGAAGAATACCATATGATTTCACTCATATGTGAAATTTAAGAAAATAAAAGAACATAGCAGGGGGAAAAAAGAGAAGCAAACTGAGAAACAGAATCTTAACTACAGAGAACAAACTGATGGTTACTGGAAGAGAGGTGGATGGGGAGATGGGTTAAATAGGTGATGTGTATTAAGGAGGCCACTTGTGAAGAGCACAGGGTGTTGTATGGAAGTGATGAATCACTAAATTCTACACCTGAAACCAATACTATACTGTTTGCTAACTGGAATTTAAATAAAAACTTAAAAAATATCAAATATATCCAGTATATCCAATGTCTCATCCTGCTGTGTCTGTTGTTTTTTTCCTTAGTTTTTGATAATTTAGCTTTTTTTTCCTGGTATGGCAAGTTATTTTATTTTATTTTTTGAATACCAGGCTTAATTTTATTTATTTGTTTATTTATTATTTTTTTAATGTTTATTTTTGAGACACAGAGAGAGACAGAGCATGACCATGGGAGAGGCAGAGACAGACAGACAGACAGACAGAATCGGAAGCAGGCTCCAGGCTCTGAGCTGTCAGCACAGAGCCCGATGTGGGGCTCGAACCCACGAACCATGAGATCATGACCTGAGCCGAAGTTGGACGCTCAACCGACTGAGCCACCCTGGCGTCCCAGTTTGACCTCATCTATAAAGCTAGTCTTCTGTCTTTGGGAAGGCTGATCTAGTTACAGTTTGGCCCTTGGGATTACCACTTTTTTAAAAGTCTGATATCCCCCTGCTCCCAAGTACCTTTTACTTGTTGAGCTTTAAACTTCATTGTTTCCCCAGCCCTATGAGATTACCTGAGATACGCTCTGCTTGTCAATTTCTTAGATGTTGCTTTTTGCTGGAACTCTTGTCACTTGGCTTCTGTGCTTACTATCTTTTGAAGTCCTTGGCTTCTCAGGCCAAGGACTGAATTATTTTTGAAAAAAATTCAAAAGTTTTGAATCAGCAAATGCCCCAGGAGAAAAGCTGTGCCAAATTTCAAGCTTCTGCTTATGTTTTCCCTTCTCTTCAGAATTTGGCCCATATATCTTTGCTTTTTTCTAACATTCTGGTGCCTACAAACAGATGTTCTCTTTCTCTATCCAGTTTTTCTAACATTTCTCAGCCCTCACTAGATCTTATTTTCATTATTGAACTATCACCTCAATTTTTCAAATTTATGAGTTTTATGTTTAAAGTTATTTTTTATTTTCTCTGTTAATTAAATTTCTATAGGGACCTGTTTACCTGATTGTTCAATCTAGTTCCTGGGTTATCAGTGGCATGTAGGTAAGATGTCATCACGCAGGCTAAGTACATTGGGGAAAATTACAGGTGAGTGATTTGTTCTTTTTTTATTTTTCTTCTCTTTATTTACTCTGGCAACCTAAGTTGGCTTTTTTTGATTTGACCTAATTGCCCAAATAAGAAACCCACAGAGCAAAGACTTGACTTTAACAAATGTCCACATATCAGGAGGAGCCAGATGTGTGACAAGTCTCTCTGTGTGAGGGTTTTGCAGCATTTCTCAAGGTCTTTCAGTTGGCCTCTGCCAACACTGTTCAGGTTGTGGAGATTTTCTAGATTCTGTAGGGCAAGAGTCCCTACTTGCAAACCAGATGAGTTCTTTTCTCTTTTTCAGAGCTCATTTGTGGGCTGGTGGCCTTTATTTCTTCTATTTCCCCATCTAATCATATTTGCTCATCAATTCCACAAAGCTCTCAAAGTACCTTATCCCTCCCTCTCTCTCTCTTTTTCTTTTTATCAACACTGTTAAATATTAATAATGTATTTGCATATTCCTTTCTTAATTACAATGGAAAATTGGAAGAGCAAATCACCAAGTATGAGCCCCATTGACCTATGACTCACATAACATCTCTCCCCTGGGCCTAAGCTTATGATATCCATTTGGTTTTCTTAAAAGATCTTCTTATAAGATGTATTTCTAAGTTCATAATGATTTAGCTAATTCCTGAGTTGCGTGACAATTAGAAAGTAGTCATTAGTACTTTAGAGGTACAGCTTAGACTTAGGAACCAGAACCAAGGACTGGAAAACCTATTAACCAGTAAGTTTCATTTGTGCTTTTATGTCTGACAAGTGCTAAGGGTGAATGAGAAGTGAGGGAAAAGCAGATTAATGTAATGTAGTATCACAGATTCTTGCACCGAAAAAGAAAATGGCATTGTTTTTGGTTCAAGTCATTAAAATCTGCTTTTGTAAACAATAATAACACAAATGGAAAGCCAACACTAATTGATGGGAACTGTGGGTAATCAATTACCAGATCAGCGGACACAGATTACACGTGCTAGGGAGTTTATTAAAAAAGAATTCCAAAAAATCAGTGAGTTCTTCTGAGAAGCCTTCTGATAAGAGGTAGGGTCCTGGTTGAGTCTTAAACAGTTATGTAAGAAGAAGAACAAAGGGCTGTCAAGGCAGGGAACCAGCAGTGTCAGGAATGAGCATAGATGGTGAATGAAATAAGGAGCAAACCCGATGACCACAGCAGTGGAGTGTTGGGGAATAGTGGCGGCAAGGCTGGCTGAGATTGGTTAAGTAAAATAGAATTAGACCAAACAGGAAATGGGTGGAAAGACAGAGGCTGTGGTTATGTCCCTGAAGGTGTAGATCAGTGTAATGATTTTTAGAAAGCAGTGGTGCTTTTACATGGTATGTTTGTTTTAATTAAGTAGGCCCCATGCCCAACGTGGAGCTTGAACTTATGACCCTTAGATCAAGAGTCACAGGTATATTTGGTTTTAAATAATTAGGGGCACACAATAAAAGAAACACACTACTGATGTACTTGATATGTGCCAAGTTACCAGACTTAAGAGAGTACATGCTATTTCCTAGTATATGGTGCATGGTGATAGAGGTTAGTCTAGGGATTACTTCTGAGGGATATAGGATGGGAGGAGGTGACAGAGGACAGATCAGGGCACTAGAAGTGTTTTATAATACCTTGACCTGGTGTCAAATGCATGGGTGTACAAAGATGTAAAAATTCACTTATGATCAGTGCAATTGATGTTTATTGTTTCCACTTATACCTTTAAAAAATCCATTAGGAGAGTGAGGGTGTCAGTTGAGTGAGGAGAGCTTTACCTTAGTCAAGGAATAGCCAAGATATTAATGCAATAATAACTTATAATGTACTCACCATGGAATAGAATGTCACTATTGGAAATAAAGGGCCATGCGAGTAAGAAAAAAGATCAACTTTGGATGGTTGGACGAGCTGGATAAGTTAGATGACTCTACTTTATTTTAAGAACTTTGGCAGTGTTTGGATACCTTTGAACAAAGGAAGGAAATACAATTTTATCAAGAATATGCTACGTGTCAATCCCTGATCTATGTTTATACACGTCACCTTATTTAATACTGTGTCTTATGACCATAAGACAGTGAACATGAGAGGTAGCTGGTTTTGACACTAGAGGTTAAGAAAACAATTAGCTCCTATTCATGAGAAGTTTGAAGTCAGAGGAAAGGAATCTGGCAGAAATAAGTGGTAAATGCCCAGTGCCGTGAAACATACTTCAGAACTCTCAGTAACTATGGGAGAGATGAAGACACCAGAATTCTTGAGTTTTTTAAGGGGCATAATGAGACAAATAAAAGCAGAAGGCTAAAAACCGTTTCTTGCAAAGTGACAAATGTTAGGCCATTAAACAGTGAAGTATCATGAGAAAAGAAATTATATGCTTGTCCCAACCCTGAAATACCCTAAGTTCTCTATCAGCATTTCTCAAACTGGCCTTCCACAAAATACAGTTCCATTAAGCTGATTGGGGGTTTGCTCTGAAAAAAAGGTTCAGTTGTCAAGTAACTTTGACTAAGACGGAATTAAACAAGTTAATTACATTAACTCTTTCCTTCAAAACTTCTCAGAGTCTATAGTGCAACAATGTGTACGTTGAATATCACGAGGGGATGTGGTACACTTTTTTTCCCCCAGATGCTGTTGCCTCAGAACTACATTAATATCATTTAAAACCAGTGTTCTGCAGGACAGAGATTGTGAAGTGCTTCTCTCGGGTCGCCTGGGTGGCTCAGTTGGTTAAACGTCCAACTTGGGAGATTGGCTCAGGTCATGATCTCACGATTCATGAGATCAAGGCCCGTGTCAGGCTGTGTGTTGACATCGCCAAGCCTGCTTGGGATTCTTTCTCTCCCTCTCTCTCTGCTCCTCCCTCACTTGCTCTCTCTTTCTCTCTCTTCTCTCAAAGTAAATACATGCTAAAATAAAAATAAGATTTTAAAAAAAGAAGAAATGCTTCTCTCCCCATGTAAAAATCACATGCTGTTCCCAAAAGCCATTCTTCCCTCTGCCTTTGCTCACATTGTTCCTGCCACACGAAACACCCCACATAAGGCCCACATGCCAAAATCCTACCTATCTCTTAAAGTTCAAGATATTAGGAAAGACCTTTATTACTAAAAAGGCAGAGAAAGAAATCCATTGATCTACAGTCCCTGTGTAAGAAAAGAGAAAACCTAAAACCATGCCATAGTGACCTTAATTATGTGCGAAGGTATTGTGTTACTTTGTACTGTGAAAGTCATTGTGCTGCAATATATATGGATATGAATGTTTGATCTTTAACAGGACCAGATTAATTATTAAACAAGCCATTGTGTTTGGCTTAGCTCTCAACTCCAGGGAATATTAAGGTTAGAATAGTCCCAGATGTTAGTCAGGCTATCCACATCATATCCCAGATGAGGAAACTGAGACCTTCATAGATTGGATAATTTATATTGACAAAAGGAAATAAGATATTGGCAGATTTATCTTCTAGATTAAGCATTCTGAGAATTCTGAGAATTCCACGGACACTGGAAAAACGTGTTGTTTATTCATCCTTTCCTATTGTACCTACTAAGAGAGGTGGTAGTCAGGAGTTATTCCAAGGAAAAAAACTCCTTTAGAGACTCCCAACTTATATACAAAGGGAAATCCATCATACATATTATTTAAGTTAATGGAATACAATTTATCAGCTACATTGGGAAACTGCGAAGCTAGGTTTCTATAGGATTCACATGTCAGTTTGTTCCAAGGGCCCCCCTTCATTCATGTTCAACTGAGTTGATGGTTACTGAGCACCCAACCCAACTGAAGTTAGACTAAATCTCTATCTGTCACATCTCTATTCTTTGGTGACTTTGACCAGAATTATTTCTCTTACATTTTGACAAATACAAGTATTTAAAAAGGAGTAAGTTTTTGCAAATTCTTTTGCCTGGATGTGGGGGGTAAGGAGGATTAGTGGATTAGAGCACTTCTAGATTTAAGCACGGTCAGACTGAAGAAGAAACGTCTTATGCCTGCAGTGAAAGAAAACTAACTAAAATTATATTTAAAAAATTACCTTTCAAATGTTCTGAAATGATGATAGGAAAAGATAGGATTCAGTAGGCAGAGAGGGAAAGGTTAGGACCTGAGGTCCCTGTGTGCGGGGGAAAAACACATATTTTGGAACAATGCTGGGAGTGTCTGAGGACAGCAAAAGTCCCCCTGGCGTAAGGTTCCTCTTAAGAATGTGATAGACACCACCTATTCTTCCTCAGGTTTCCCTCAGGAATTTGACAAAAGACCTAACTAAAAATAAAACGTATTTTATTATAAGAAGTGATATGGCCAGGGGCGCCTGGGTCACTCAGTCGGTTAGGTGTCCGACTTCGGCTCAGGTCACGATCTCACAGTTTGTGGGTTCAAGCCCCGTGTTGGGCTCTGTGCTGACAGCTCAGAGCCTGGAGCCTGCTTCAGGTTCCGTGTTTCCCTCTCTCTGCCCCTCCCCTGCTCATGCTCTGTCTCTCTCTGTCTCTCAAAAATAAATAAATGTAAAAAATAAAGAAGTGAGTGTGGGACCCAAGAAATGTAACAAAATTCCCGTACCCCTGGACAAGCAGAGCAAGACTAACTCCATTTTGTGCTACACCCACCATCTCATGTATAACCCCCATATGACCTACTTATTACTTAAAACACTCCCCCACCCTAGTCAAGCCGCTGAGCACACTCTTACTGGAAACCGGCTTGGGGAACCCCTAACCGACAAAAAATGTAAACCCTGCCTTTTGCTCACCAAACTTGCGTGCCAATTCTGACCAGAGTGATAGGCTAGTTCAAACAGTTACTATAGGGTAAACTGTAATTCAATTGGCCACATGCATGTGGACTGACATGAATGTGCAACTTTCTGTGTGTGTTACAATCTCATTGGCCACTGGCCCCCATAAAACTGCTATGCCTCTTAACCTAGGGGTCCAAGTCCCTGCTCCGCTGTGTCGGGTATACTTGGGCCCAAGCTCGAGCTTGCAAATAAACCCTCGTGCGTTTGCATCGGTATCGGCTCCTTGGTGGTCTCTCGGATTCGAAATCGGGGACATTACAGTGAGAGGGCCATAGGCCACCCCTCCTACAATGCAACCGAGACAATCAGGATGGACAACCCAGCACCTAGAGTTATCAAGCCAATAAGGGTGGGACCTGAGAGGGAAACGGTGGAGAGGGGAGGGGAGGGCTGATGAGAACTTTATAAAACAAGGAACCTCGCCTATAGCACCAGATAGTCACCTTCAAGTGCCCCCTCTCTGTAAAGAGAGCTTTCATACTATTCTTCCTTTCTGATCTTATACTCTAGTCAACTCTTGCCTGCTGCTCATTTTGCATCCACCTCTTCATTCTTCGAAACAGTGAGACAATGAACTCCTCCTTTTGAGGTAAAGAATCCTGCAACAAAAAGATCACAAAGTAAATGGGTATGCCAGGAAGTGAGGAAAACAACCAAAAATATTTTCTAAGAACTTGTGGATAGCAGTGAAAAGGACAAGGAAAGTGGAGACCACAGGAGTACTGAAGATCTTTTTGCTTGGCCATAATAATGGAGTCAGAAAGAGAATAAAACAAGAGTGACAGATCCAATGGGAAAGAGAAAGCAAGGATACAAAAACAAAAAAGGAAAGCAGAAAAATGAGACAATGTAGGTAGAGGGAAGAAAAGAAGAGGAGAGGGGGGAAGGTAGGCCAGATGACACTCAGGAATTAACATGACACACTTTTAAGATCCGCCAACAATGGCCACGGTCATTACCCTCAGTTAGTTTGCAGTGTGTGTTTCAAAGACATGTATAAATAGAAATTTTCATTCAAATGAGATAAGTGCCAAGATAAAGGTATTTACAGAACAGTATGGGAGAATCAAGTGGGGCATGCAGATTAAATCTTGCCTATAGAATCAAGAAAGTCTTTACAGAGGAGATCTTCAAAGCAGATGACTCAGGGCAGGGGTTGGGGGAAGAAAAAAACAGACAATAAAAGATAGGAAGAGAGAGGTAAAGAATAGGGAAAGGAGTTTAAAGAAGAAAAGTGGGGAGCACAGAGAAAATACCACAGGATTGTCCTGAGTTCACTGAATGATTGCGGAACATTCATATTTTGAGCATTGCAAAATTTGTGGTTAAAGACAATAGCTATCTTTCTTATGATATGCCAGTATGTCACATGTATTATTAAATATTTACTATTCTAGATTTCAAATAGAAATGTTGAATAACTGCTGGCCAGTGGCAGGACAAGGATTTGAATGAATCCATTCTGGTATCTAAACCCACACTTTATTTAGCAAGCTCTAGAGAATAAAAAACAAAACAGAACAGAACAAAACAAAACAAAACAAAAATCCAAAAATGAAAGACAGAGGGTGACCATTAAAAAAAGAGAGAATAAAGAAAAATAAAAATAGAGGTAAACAGAGTTATACATTTAAAATAGGTTAATTAAGGGGTGGGTGCCTTGATGGCTCAGTCGGTTAAGTGTTCGACTCTAGGTTTCAGCTCAGGTCATGATCTCATGGTTTGTGGGTTCAAGCCTCGTGGTGGGCTCAGCATTGACATTGCAGAGCTTGCTTGGGATTCTCTCTCTCCCTCTCTCTCTCTGCCCCTCCCCCACTTGCACTGTCTCTGTCTCTCTCAAAATAAATAAACTTAAAATAAAATAGGTTAATTAATGCTAGCTGGAGATAAGGCATCCACATCAGAGTGACACCAGCGTTGCAAGACTCTCAATCCACATCCTCCCAATGCACAGCAAATTCCATCCAAGGCAGATGGTTCTGGAGGACAATTTTCTTGTGGCTCATCCCTGCTTCCTTCCAAATTTTCTTCCTCTTATCCCAAAGCAGAATTATGGAAAAAATAAGAGTTAATCAGCTGCGAATTGATTTTGTTTGTTATCTAAGGACCCTATCATTCCACAGAGGTGTCAGTTTGATTGATTATACATTTTTAAGACCATACTAAAGGACCGAGAACAAGATGTTTCCATTATTAAATGCTTACCAGAGTCATTGCACTTACACCTCACCTAATTCGTATAGTAGTATTCTACACATTGGTACTAACTTCCTGACTTGGCAGATGAGGAAGCTAAGGCTGGGAGAAGTTTCACCACTTACTCAAGATCACACAGTTGATAAATGATAGAATAGCTTTAAGTATCCAGAACCATATGACATTCGGTAGCCCAACACTTTGGAGTTTCCAGGAGCTGAAAGCCCAGGGAGATATAGTACATGGGACAAGCTTTCAAAGAGCTACAACTCCAAGTTTAAACTACAATTGTTTTCAGGTATTTTAAGTAAGAGAGGTCAGTAAGGTCAAAGAGTTTTGAAATAAATTAAAATAATTTGAAAAATTTTGTCAGAGCTACATCTTGACCTCCAGTTTAGAAAAAAGACTAGCAACTGTTTTGCCAAATGAAATAAGTAAAGCTATCTTAGGCAACTTCCAGAAAAAAAACCCCACAAATCATTAGAGTGTCATCCACAGTGTTTAGGAACAAAAGGTCTTTTCTGGCCATCCATCCAAATTTCTAAGGTCCCTTCCAAATGCATGCATCTAGGATTCTGAAATTAAAGCTCCAAATCATGACTGAAAATTCCTGTGGCTATTGTCCTTAGCCCTCAGGAACGTTCCAGGAGCAATGCATTGTCTTATTATTTACTATATGGAGTCCTGGCCCCTAGGTTTCAGAGATTTCATGGATTTTCTAAACATGACATCATATGCAATGAGAAAAAGAAGCATAATTTGATCCTTTCTGTAACACTGAACCACAAAACCTGAGGCTACTAATGCAGAAACTCGAACACCATAATTGTTCTGCCATTCAAACTCATTCTAAATTATTGCAAATGGATACCTGGAGACTAAAAATATTGTCTTACAGGTTTTTAAATTTGTAGAGCAGGACGTATGGTTAATTAAAACCTTTTAGTCCAATATTCTTATTTTAGAAAGTGAAAAACTTCTAATGTGAAGGGTGATGGTGCTGGTTGTGTAATTCTCTTGATTCTTAGGCCTCTTTCCCTTAAATGTAAGGGGATTTATATTACTGCTCAGTCAAGGAACTCTCTGTAGGATATTGGCTTTGGTCTATAAAGGAAAGATGATTAGTACCTGGATTAGTACATGGCAATGACAAGGAGATACCCTCCCAGGACCTGAAAAAGAGAGATAATTAAGGGTGAAACTATGGGATCAATACATTTTTTAAAACGGAGTCGAGAAAGACAAAGTCACCTAAGTGTGAAAGAATGACTCTCAGGGCTGTGCATTTTGCCTGTACTCTGATTAATCAGTGGAGTTATTTTATTAATATATATGGAGAAAAAAGATGTCATTAAAAAATTAAGAATTAGTCCCCTATAAAAATGTAGAAAAAGTAGAGCACCAGAGGTAAAAATTGGCCCTGCACATCAAAGTGCTAGCCAGGTGAGAGTTAAATTAGTCAGCGGATTCGAAATTTCTCCTGTCTTTGACCACGTCATTTTGACTATCATAGCACAAAAGATGAGTGTTGGCAATCCTGAATAATACAGTCTTTGGGAACCGTACTAAAAGTGTAAGGTTATTCTGTGATTATCTGGTTTAATAAGGATAATGGATCTAGACCACATCTCTGTAGAATAGATACTTCTGCTATTAACCATTCTGATACGAAATTAATCCTATGATAGAGAATTAAGACTTAACGGAATTCAGCCTGAGGTTATGACTGGGGACACCATTAGTTCCCTCTGGAGCTTGGAGTGAATTTGGCTTGAACCTCAAGACTTTGGAAGGTTCTATTGCGGATCTGGTATGGAGTGGTAAACTGTCCCTTGACAAACATTGATAGGCTGGGATCCAGGCCAATCATTGTCTGATAAGAGGCCCTGGGGTGATCTAAAGTTATGCGATAGTTTGGAATCTCTTCCATTATCCCTGAGCTTCAGGAAAGCCACATTCAAATGGATTAATCTGGCCTCAGCTGCATTGAGGTGGAACCAAGCAGGGTAGGGGAGAACAACATCCCCTCCCTGGTGGCCATGACCTGAAGTTACAACTGTTGTCACTGGAGAGAGCTAGCCAACCCCAGTGGAGAGATCTCACAAGTTTTTCTCTGACCCGTGGCTGTGGTGTAGTGGCAATGCTAAGCAGCTGGGTGAAAGGAAGTCAGCAGAATTGTCCCCGGGCACATGTAAGGAGTGGGGGCACATGGAAAGAAGTGGGGGACATTTGAGTGGGCTCATTTCTGTGATTGGGAGGTAGGGTGGAGGGGCCATAGATTTATAAAAAGGATGTGAAATTCACTTTAAATCACAGACCACACTCTTGCTTACACAAACATATTCCGGCCACACAGAACCTCTTCAGGTTTGCTTCCTGGCCTAGAATGATTATATTTTCCTTTTCACATGGCTTGCTGCTTTACATCCTTTTTGCCCTCACCGGGTGCTATCTCCTCACTGAAAATTTCACTGAGCCCATGAGCACATGCCCAAATAGACACTGCCTTCCATCTTATCACCCAATTTGTTTTGCTTTAATTCTTTGAAAACACATATTTTCATTGTCAATTTTGCTTCTACTTTGTCTTCCTGAAAGATGATGTCCATTTAGCTTCTGTAGATTACTCCGGGGCCCAGCATAGAGCCTGGCACCTAATATCCATATGCAAGAAAAATATTCATTGAGTCAATGAATGACTAGGTTACAGTTTATATGAGTGTGATGTCATTAGACATCAGATTTACTATTTTATTTTTTTTAAATATTTTTGGTAATGTTTATTTTTTAGAGAGAGACAGAGAGTGAGCAGGAGAGGGGCAGAGAGAGAGAGGGAGACACAGAATCTGAAGCAGGCTCCAGGCTCTGAGCTGTCAGCACAGAGCCCAACACGGGGCTCGAACCCACCAAACGTGAGATCATGACCTGAGCCAAAGTCAGAGGCTTAACCAACTGAGTCACCCAGGCGCCCCCAGATTTGCTATTTTTTGCTTTCATGCTCATCTTTTAACTTTGTTTTTGTAAATTTTATTGAGGTATAATATACATACAGAAAAGTTCATGAATCCTGATTGCTTTTGACATCCAGATCAGCTCACCCTAAAGGGAGAGAAAGTGCAGTTTAAAGAGATACAGAATGTTGTAATTTCTTTTTTTTTTTAATGTTTTTTACTTATTTTTGAGAGAGCATGTGAGACTCGGGGAGGGACTGAGAGAGAGAGGAGAGAGGGAGACAGAGGATCTTAAGTGGGCTCTATGTTGACAGCAGTGAGCCCGATGTGGGGCTCGAACTCATGAACCGTGAGATCATGACCTGAGCCAAAGTCAGACACTCAACTGACTGAGCCACTAGGTGCCTAGAATATTGTAACTTCTTTATTTTTAATTTATCTTTACATTCATAACTTGGCATTCTATTTTCATACATTATTCGTGTTTGCTAGTTTAATGTGAGTCTTTCCCTGAGAATAGAAATTGCATTCAACATCCTAAAAATTTCATGTTTCCAAGTCTCAGAACTGAAGGAAAGACCATGAGCTTTGGTAAATTCATCCTGATGACAGAATACAGCCTCAGATGAGAGAAGGCCTTCTTTTATTCATATGTTTCTACACAACTCATCTTGCATTGATTTCTTATTTTTAACTTTTAAAGAAAAGACCAAGTATTTATCACAGTTAACATGGGACAGCTCTGTAATAAATATATATTTCATCTACATTAAATATATTACATATTCAATTAGTAGAAATGTATGATGAATCGGGCTGCAATCTTTATTCCATCTAAAAACTATCTTTAAAAAAGTTTGAGGGGCACCTGAGTGGCTTAGTCGGTGAAGCATCCAACTTGGGCTCAGGTCATGATCTTGCAGTTCGTGCATTTGAGCCCCAAGTCGGACTCTCTGCTGACAGCTCAGAGCCTGGAGCCTGCTTCAGATTCTGTCTCTGTCTCTGTCTCTGTCTCTGTCTCTCTCTCTCTGCCTCTCCCCCACTTGTGCTGTGTCTCTCTCTCTCTCTCAAAAATAAATAAACATGAAAAAAAAGCTGGAGATCATAAATCAGATTTCACTCTTCAATATGAAAGATTTCATGCACAGAAATGATCACACAATACTTTCATAACTCCACCACCTTTTTTATCCTCTGGTCCTTATAATAATTATTGAGAGCAATTTTGACATCTTTAATCAAAGGGACGGTACCTTCATTATGGAAACTGTAAGGAAAATATCCATAAGCCCGCTTTTCAAATTTGTATTTTTTTTTTCATTCTCATTTCATTCTCCATAGAGATTAGAACTGATGCATCAGTAGTCATCAACTACACAGGGTAGAAATGAAAACTAAAAGCTGAGAAAATGCAACATTTCTCACATTGTAATTAGGAAGTCAGTATTTCCGAACCTTATAATGTTATACATCATAAGAGACACCTAAAGTCAGTTGAAGTCAAACCACTGTCTTTCATCCATAGATAATTAAAATGACCCCATGTTTCAAGACATAAGTCAAGGATTTTCAGGAGTACAGTAATCTTTAATGGCTAACCTTCAGGAAATTTTCTTTGCAACCTGGGAAAGGTACTGAAAAGAAGCTTATGGACCAAGAAGAGAATTTAATGGGCTCTTAACCCCTTTCAATTGAGGTACAAGATGTGGGATTAGGAAATGGAGCAACTATTTAAGTCTCTCCATTCTATTTTTCACTCAGCTCAGAAAGAGTCCAGCTAGCAAAGCACAGTCACTTGAAATTGTACGTGCATCCTTATTCCCTTGAGTATCGAACTTTCACATTTATGAGAGTCTTATAGAGATATTTCTAGAAGCTAAAATCTCATCTTCCTACCTATAAACTAGCATGTTGCGATAATATCAAAAAGACTGATTTTTAATGTTATAACAGTATCAGAATACTACATTGAAATATATGAATTTCTGCTGTGCTGAGAGTGCTATAAAATTAAAATGCCAACTTTAAATTGTCAAAGAGTTAATTTCCTGACCTTGACTCTGTTTAATTGTTACTAATGTGTGTTATACTAATTAAACATGCCTCCTCAATAATTATATGAAGAAGCTGCAAAGCTTTTAAGACTCCTGCTAATCCAGCACCCTCTGCTTGCTTGTTTCTAATTTGTTCATTTTAACATACCAATTATGCGAATTAGAACAAATAAACATGTGAAAAATCTCTCTTCTGAGACGCTGACCTCAAAATGTTTTGAATCAGATGGAACAATCCCCGTTCTGGCTTAATTATTCAATTTCTAGAGTAGATTAAAGGATTAAAAGGCTGATTTATTTAATTGTGAATAAGCAGATATAGCTTGAGGTTTTGAAATTTTTATTGTGAATTCTCAAGCACTAAGTATTGTTGTCCTGCTCAATCCGAAGAGGACTGAACTCAAGTAAATGTGCAATGAATCAATAAAGAAAAAAGAACAAGACTATTTTACACATACAGTCTGTTTATGGCAAGCATTAACAACCCCCCTAAATATCATAGTACCGTTGAGGGGAACGAACGTACGGTATTGCATCGTATCTTTTTAGAGTAAAGAACTTTTAACACACAGTCCTTTTATTTTCTGTTGTCTGATAATATCTGTTGTATATATCGCTCTGTTTAGATCTATCCTTTTTTTTTTCCAGGGCTGTATTCCCCACTGAGATGGAGATGAATTTCTTTTAAAGTTTGTAAAGTAGAATATATCCGGAATTGCTAGATCTCCAGCCTTTCCAGGTCACCTAGCAGATAATGATCGTTATCTCCACTTAGTGGATTTAATGGTGCACTCTCCTGCCCAGGGCCCCTACACAAAAAGGGTGGCACACTTTTTTCTCCTATATCCTGATACACAGTGGAAAAATCAAAGCTTCCCAGGTAGCAAAACTTCCCTTAGCCCAATAACTGAGTCAATATCTATGGGAAACTGATTCAATACTTTTTATTGTGTTTCTTTCCCTTTTTGATTATAAAAATATAGCATGTACAGTGACAGATTTGGAAACTCCAAAAAGTAATAGTCACATAACTCTACCATCCTGAGGATCCATGATACATAGTTTAATATTGCTTCTACTCCCCCTAGCTTCTTTTTATTTTTTAACATGTTCAAGATCATAACATACGTACTTTGGCAGCTAGTTTAGCTTCCTTTAATATTATAACAGCATTCTCTGATGACATGAATAACGTATGAACGACATAATAACATTTATGATTTTAAGGCTATAGACCAGTCCACTACATATGATAATGCATAAATTTTTGTTAATTCCTCTACTGTTGTGCAGTGAGATTGTTTCCAGTTTCTTGGGGTTATATGTAACATTACTGTGGATACTGCTATATATAAATTTTTGCTAGCAAACAATGTATTTTGATTTTTTTAAGTTTATTTATTTATTTTGAGAGAGAGACAGAGAGGGAGAGAAAGGCAGAAAGAGAGAGGGAGGTATAGAATTCCAAGCAGGTTCCACACTGTCAGTGCAGAGCCCAAAGTGGCGTTTGATCTCATGAATAATGAGACCATGACCTGAGCCGAGATCAAGAGTTGGACACAAGTGACTGAGCCACCCAGGTGCCCCAGTATTCTGTTATTTTTGAATAGGGAATGCCTATATATTTATATTTACTGGCCATATGGTGAGTTTTCATTAGCTGCCCTAGGCATCATCTTCCTGGAAGCAGACATATATGACTGAATAAAAAGGATCATTAGACGTTTCCTACACATCAGTGTGGTTGGCCTAAGTGAGACAGTAGTAGCCATCCCTATGGTTTCCTTCCAGGAAGCAGCAATTATTTCCGAAAATATTGGCTAGAATTCCTAAATCTCTCTCTCTAATTATGAATTCCTATCTAAGTCCTTATTTCTTGTAAATCACCCCTATTGAATTCCAAAATATATATTGAGCCCCTCAGAATATATCTTTTCGTCTTCTTCACCTGTATGTCCTAGTAGTATATATTATGTTCCATAACATTGCAAAGAAATCAATTCCTCCTTAAGGAGTGTCATAGTGAAGCATATATCCCTCTAGTAATGAAAAATTTGATAATGCTAATAGTTGAGGTAAGCTGAAAAGTGGTCCCCAAATATATCTGTATTCTGTACTAATCCCAGAAAACTGTGAATGCTACTTTATTTGACAAAAGAAACTTTGTGGGTCTCGTTGAACTAAGGATCTTCAGATAGGAGGATTATCCTGGGTCACCCCCGGGACTCGATAATCCAGAACGATGTGATTGCCCTTACATCATCCTTAGAGGGGGGTCAGAGTCCGAGAAGAAGGTGATGTGCTGGTGGAAGCAGAGTGTTCTTTACAGATGGAAAAATATAAATGGCCACAAGCCAAGGAGTATAGGTGGTAATAGAAGTTTTAAAAAGGCAAGGGAACAGATTTTCCCTCAGCACTTCCACGAGGAACTACTGACACCATGGTTTTAGCCAATGAAACCGATTCTGGACTTTGGACCTCCATTGTAAGAAAATAAATTGGTGTCATTCACATTTTTTTAAATGTTCATTTATTTTTGAGAGAGAGATAAAGAGAGACAGACAGAACACAAGCGAGGGAGGGGCAGAGAGAGAGGGAAACACAGAATCGGAAGCAGGTTCCAGGCTCCAAGCTGTCCACACAGAGCCTGATGCGGGGCTTGAACCCATGAACTGTGAGATCATGACCTGAGCCAAAGTCAGACATTTAACCAACTGAGCCACCCAGGCACCTCAAATTGGTGTTATTTTAAGCCACCAAGTTGGTGATAATTTAAGCAATAATAGGGAAGTAATCCAATAGTTATCTATGTTCATTCATGTTAGAAAATCTGGTAAAGAAGGAAATAGAAATAAACCATGAGCAAATCATAGTTAACATGTTGGTGCATTTTCTTCTGTATACATCTTTTATCAACATATAGATCCAGCTGCACACAGACAAATACATAATGCACGTATGCACATATACACCCAGAATCATGTATTCTAGGGGCACCTGGCTGGCTCAGTCTGTGGAGCATAAGACTCTTGATCTTGGGGGTTATAAATTCAAACTCCATTTTAGAAGTTGTAGAGATTACTTAAAAATAGAATCTAAAAAAAAGAATCATATTTTATTGATCATCTTATATTGTACTTTCTTCATGTAATAAAATAATTTTGATTCTCAAGTTATTAATTTTATTACTTAATATTGTATCTATTTATATAGCATGATATACTTAACCAATTCCTTATTTTATTTTATTGTTTTTAAAGTTTATTTTATTCATTTATTTTGAGAGAGAGAGAGCAGGGGAGAGATAGAGAGAGAGAGAGAGAGAGGGAGGGAGAGAATACCAAGCAGGCTCCTCGCTCTCAGTGCAGAACCTGATTTTGACCTGAGCCAAAGTCAAGAGCCTGGAACTCAACCAACTGAGCCAATGAGGCATGGCTTAACCAACTCCTTATTTTAGGCCAAAGGCTATTTTTTTTAATTCTTATGTTAAATATGTGTATATATTGATATATCATAATACATATTATTTTTCTCATATTAAATAATGTTGAAATCAACACCATCATAAATCTTTGTCCGCCTCTGATTATTTGCTAAAGTTAATTCCTAGAAGTATTCAAAGGTTATATATGTTTTTAATATATTTGATACAAGTTTTTCCTTCAAAAATTCTTTCTCAATTTACATGTTGTCAAGCAGGGAATTAGACTATCTATATTTGCCAACCATTCTAATTATTTTCATCTCAATATGTCATTTTGAAAGGAAAAATGGTTTATTACTTCTATTATTTTTTAAGTTTTTTTTTCTAGAGAGGTTGAACATTTCTTTCATCATTATTGGTAGTTTGTACTTTTTCATCTGTGAATTTCCATTCATAACCTATGCCTGTTTTACCATTGAGATATTTTTTATTATTTTGTAAGAGTGCTTTAGATAATTATAGTACTAATAATTTTATTCAGTATATAACATATTATTTAGATATATTCTCCCTTTTTTTTAATTTACCATGATTTTGAATGTATGCTCTTTGCTTTTACAACCTAAAAACCCTAATGTAAGGAAAATGTGTGTGTGTGTGTGTGTGTGTGTGTATATATATATATATATATATATATATATATATATAATTTTATATAATTTTATATCATGGCTTTTCTTTAACATTAAGCTCTTAAAACCATTGAAAAGTATGAGGAATTGTTCTTTTTTCATTTATTTAATTCTCTCCTTTCTAAAAGAAAATAATGACATCTTTCTCTTCCTTTCCCTGCCCTGTTTTTTTTTTAAGTTTATTTATTTTGAGAGAGAGAGAGGGAGAGAATCTCAAGCAAGATCCATTTTGTCAGCTCAGAGCCATACACGGGGCTCAATCTCAAACCGTGAGATCATGACCTGAGCCGAAATCAAGAGTCGGACACTCAACCAACTCAGCCACCCAGGCGCCCCAGACCCCTACCCTTTTTGAACAACACAATTTTAGAGATATTGTTGGACTCAAGAAAGGCAGGCATCTACTTGAGGTGGAAGCACCAGCAGCCCAAGCAGGGAGGGTATCCAAGCCCAAGAAGAATGAGAAGGGCAAATGTGGCAAAGGGCTCTCCAGAGCAGTGTGGCAGAATGTAAGCAGGGTAAGGAAGCTATCTGTTAAGGGCAGCCTGCTATAGGCAAGCAGACTGCCACTGGGATGAAGAGAAGAGAAATCGTGTCGGTTGATTGCCTGCCATGAGGTGTGAAACCCAGGCTTGGTAAAGAAGGATCTTGCAGGGTAGCATATCCCTGTGTGGGGCATCAGAGTACAGGTGGGGTGAGAAGGGTGCTGACCAGGTGTAGAGAGTTAGAGCACTAGTGGGATGAAGAGGGATCTCCAGGGGTGGGAATGGCAGCAGCATTGGGAGATTTGTTCCATACTGGGAGATTAATCACATCAGTAGATTAAAGGTGATGGGGGTCAGTTATCTCATTACTGGAGAAGACAGCTACAAATACAGAAAGGGAGAAACTAGTATGAATTCTTCAGTGGTGGAATGCTAATAGGTGTCAGTATGTGCTCATTGGTTTCAGGTAGATAGATTAGAATAGATGATAGATAGATAGATACATAGATAGATATGTAGTAATATCTACATACTAGGTTTGTGAATACAAACCTAAAGATCTCTGCAGCCCTTTCCACAGAAAGAAAGAATCTGGGAACAGCAATAGCCTAACAGCAAGGAGGGCACCTAGCACCCAGGTCTTGATTCTACTAAAAGGAATCTGGACACCTTAGTTGAGGTGAGCTGAAAAGTGGCCCCCAAATATATCTGTATTCTGTACTGATCCCACAGCTGGGGGAGAGAAATCACAAGATGGGATCAGAATATACTCTCATGTCAGAATGTAAAAGTGCTTAAAGAATGATAGGGACACATCAAAGGGACTCAGGAGCTAGGTCAAAGGGGCTCCTACCTCTCAATCTGGGACAATTTGAGCTTTAAAATAAATATAGAAGGGCACCTGGGTGGCTCAGTTGGTTAAGTGCCCAACTTCCGTTCAGGTCATGGTCTGATGGTTCATGAGTTCCAGCCCGGTGTCAGGCTCTCTGCTGTCAGCAGAGAACCTTCTTGGAAGTCTCTGCCTTTCTGCCTCTCCCCCATGTGTGCATGCATGTGTGTGAGCACCCCCCCCCAAAAAAAATAAATACAAACATTAAACAAAACAAATAAATATAGAAACAAATTATAACCATTGAACAAAATAGAGTACCATGAATCTATATCAATATAAATAAATAAATGAATAAATAGAAGGTTTGATGGAGAACAGAATATTTTTATTGTTCCTAAGTACCTTCCCGACAATATTTATAAATTACAAAAGGAAAAGTGATAACTTTAGAATGGAATAACCCGACCAACACCAGTTTAATCAACTTATCAAAGGTATATATTATTAGTAAGGCAAAGGAAAAATGTGTGTATCTGACACGATGAGATAAAATGAGAGCCAGTTATTTCTAAAATAGTCTATCCAGAAATGTGAAACTTGACTCTAATGTGAGGAAACACCAGACACATCCAAATTAAGAGATATTCTACAAAATAAGTAATATATAATTTTCAAAAGTGTCGATATAGAAAATACAAATAAAAAATGAGGTACTGGGATGCCTGGGTGGCTCAGCTGGTTAAGCATCCATCTTTGGCTCGGGTCACGATCTTGTAGTTCATGAGTTCCAACCCCGCATGGGGATAGTTGCTGTCAGTGTGGAGCCTAAATCAGATCCTCTGTCCCCCTCTCCCCCACTTGCACTCTCTCTATCTCTCTCAAAATAAATACATAAATACATAAATAAATAAATAAACAAATATTTAAAAAAAAAGAATGAGGTACTATTTCAGACTGAAGAAAAATGAAGAGACACGATAAGTAAATGCAACATGTAACACCCCTTTGCTGACTGAGGAAATTTGACTGGGGTCCAAAGATCAGATCATGATGATATATTAATGTTCATTTCCTGATTTAGTTTGTTTTCAAGAAATATACTCATGTAATCTGAAAATAATAATTTCATATTTTCCTTTAAAAATTTTTCATGTCCTATTCCATTGACCAGAGCTTTTACAAACCTTTCTCTTCAAATAGTCATTATAATAATAGGCATTTTCGCATTACTTATGACTTCCATGAAATTATCTCTGATGTTTTCAGCTGTAAAAAAATACTGGATGTTGGCATCATACTAAGGATTTCCCTTCCTATTTCTTCCTATTTTTCTATCATAAAAAAGACCAACTGTTTTTCTGTATCTATTGAGATTAATATATTTTTTCTTGTTTTGACTTGTATGATGTGAATAAGTATAATAACATATTTACTTATGATAAATAATTTATATATCCCTGGAGTATACCTTAACTTGCTGAAGTTTATTCGTAGTTAAGTATACTGCTGAGTTAGATTTACTAATGTTTTCTTAGAATTTTTCACCTGTATGCTGGGCTGCCTGGGTGGCCCAGTCAGTTAAACGTCTGACTCTTGATTTCGCCTCAGGTCATGATCTCACGGTTGTGAGATCCATGCTGGACATGGAACCTGCTTAAGATTCTCTCTCCCACTCCCTCTGTCCCTCCTCTGTTTGCACTATCTCTCTCGCTCAAAAAAAAAAAATATTTCCACCCATAGGTAAAAAAATTATCTGTATATTTAAAAAATTTTTTTTATGTTTATTTATTTTTGAGACAGAAACAGAGCATGAGTTGGGGAGGGTCAGAGAGAGGGGAAGACACAGAATCTGAAGCAGGTTTCAGGCTCCGAGCTGTCAGCACAGAACCTGACACGGGGCTCAAACCCACGAACCGTGAGATCACGACCTGAGCCAAAGTTGGATGCTTAACCTACTGAGCCACCAAGGTGCCCCTCTATATTTTTAAAATTGTGCTTTTTACCCAATGGGCTTTTTTTGAGAAAATGCTAACAAAATAAGATTTATAACATCACTCAGTTTTCTATGTGCTTAAACAACAATTGATGTATCACTCCATTTTATAGTCTTTTCTGCTACCCACATTATAAGTTTTTCATTTTATTTTTAATAATCCCTTTCTCTGAATACTTTAGATTAAGAACCAGCAAACTTTTTCTGTAAAGGGCATATAGTAAAGGGCTGTGTGACTTTGCAGGCCAAATGGCTTCTGTCACAGCTACTCAGCTCTGCCCTTGAAGCACAAAAAGAAACATAGACAACTCAGAAATGAATGAGCACGGCTATGTTCCAGTAACCAGCTTATTTACCAAAACAGATGGTGGGCTGAAATTGGCCACTAGACTGAAGTTTGCAAATCCCCGCTTTATTTTAGATATTCTTTTTGTAACTTCTTAAATGAAATTTATAATTTAAAATTTTTACTCTTTTTCTGTAATCTTTAAAACACATAGAGACATTTATTTTCCTCTGAGTAGAGTCTTGGAAATCTCTCATAAATTTTGATATGTAAAGTTCGCACTGCTGACATTTTCCTGCATATTATATAATTTACATTTATATTTTCTTGTGGTCTAAGAATTATTTAGAAAAGTTGTCCGTTTAACTTTTAAATGCTAGAAAATGAAAAAGGCTTTGAAAATAGGGTCATGCATAAAAATAAATAAGCACAACTAAGTGGCATTTTAGGGCGGGCAATGGCACATGTCATTCAGGGCAAATGTGACAGGCTCAGGGATTTAACTCATTGTCTTGTGCTGCCCGAGCTAGAGCTATTTGGATACATAGTGGCCAAAAAGAATTCCGGTGTAGATGTTATTAACTACCTAAAAAAAGTACTGGATGATGCCAGTGGGGTGGCCACAGAGAATGGTTTTAGATTAAGAAATTCTCTGCAAGAATATGTAAAGAAATGCTCCTGGAAATAGAGAGTCATAACATAATCCTGCAAAATGCAGAAGACAGTCAGGTTATTGCGTCTTGTTAATTTTATTTTGCTATTATTTTCTTATATTATGGTCAGAGAATGTAACCACTACAATGGCAGCATTTTGCAAGGTTTTGGACTGTCCAAAACCCTTAGATTAGTACGCAACCAGTTCTTTGCAAGTGTTTTATGAGTGTTGGGAAAGAAATGCTAAATCTCTGTAGGACAGTGATGTATTAATGAATTTATTTATGTGTTACAGATACCTCCAGGATGATACAAAATGTATTTGTCTTCCATTATATTCTTTTCAACTTCTTTTGGATTTCTACCATCTGCACATTTTGACTATTTTACCTATTTTGCTATTGGTTACTTTTATGCAAAGAACACAGCTTTTAAAATTTTCTTTGAATATTGTCCCTTTCATCAATAATACAGTGTTGTGGGTGCATTTAATATGTTTGACATTGAATTTTATCTTGTTTGGCATTAATGTTGCCACCTTTACTGTCTTTTCATTTCAATGAGTGTTGTCTATCTTTGCCCATCTTTTGCTTTTAACTTTTGTGAAGATGTTTTGAGTGTATAATCTTCCTTTTCTTTTAGATGGCGCAGTTTTATAATCTTTTCTTTCGGTAAAAAAAATGTTGATGTGAGTTTTTCCCTTTAATTAAACTAATTTCCTACTGTTAAACTTATTTGGTCATTTTAACCAAGAATTGAGGAGAGAAATAGACACCAGCACTCATGTGAACATGTTACCTTGAATTTAACTGATAATCTCTTTTTCTACCATAAACGCATGCAGGTTTTACAGACTCAATCTTTTATTTCAACTTCTGATTGGAAATTCTCAGACAAAAATCTCATCATTGGTTTTTGACGAATCACTCACAGCAAGATTTACATACAGAAGCCTAATAATGGCTGGTTGTCAGTGAATCAGGTTTATGCATTGTGTGGTCTTTAACATCTCTGAGTAGGTTATTAATAAACAGTTATGGGGGTGGAAATAAAAGCACTGGATATCTTACAATTTTTTCCCCAAATCTTGAAAATTCTCGCCTCCATCAAGTATACTCCATCAAGTTACATACATTTCTGCTACCAAGAGCGTACAATGGGACAAGAGAGCAAATCAGAGGTGTGAAGGAAAGCGAGTGGTTTTCTTTAAAAACATGAAATATCAAGACCCTCAGGAAACACTAGGATAGACAAGAGAAAATAAATCCAGCTTTTTTTTTCTTCTCATTCAAATCAAACGTAAAGGAAATTGTTGGCTTCTCCCTCCTCCATGGTATATATTTTCACTTAATTATTTTCTGTAACAGTGACCCAGACTGAGCCACCCTCTGGGAACTGTCCATCTGCTCGGAAATTCACAAAGCAAGCCCCATGAAGGTTAGCTGTTAAAAGCTTTATGGATAAGAACTGAGATGGTTTCTGGTTGTAAACTCTATGGCCACATCATCGATTTAGTGGCTCTATTCTCGAATTCTATGCGAGTTGAATTATGGAGACTGAACTTGTTCTGCCTCTGCCAGACCATATTCCTCTAACCTTTCTGAACATGATGATGTCTAGCTCCCACATTACAATCTCAGGAGACTGTGTTTTTTCCTAAGTGTGTACCTAATTCTTATAGGAGCTCAAAAGATTAAAAAAAAATGTGAGCAGAAAGAGAGTAATTCAGAGCTATAGCCACAATTCAAAATAGAGAAAATTTGTCAATTTACTGTGTTCTTTTATGACTTTCTGCTATCAGGCTATTTCCTTCATAAAAAAAAAAAAAAGAAAGAAAGAAAAGAAAAGAAAGAAAGCTCCCAGATGCATAAAGTGAATGTCACTAAGGCACACTATCTCAAGGTACTATAGTGCTGAAGAGCTCTGGAATTCCTGAAGAGGTACGCATTCAACAAAGGAATTGCATTAGGGGAGGCAGCAAGCTATAAAACCCTGTTTTCCCTTTTGGAAAGGTCATTATGGCAAACTTTTCCTCCTTTATGATAGGAAGATGCAATCAAAGGGCAGATTCCTAGACACTAACACTGTGATCCTATTGCCATGATGAGCTCTCCCCGTCTGAGGGTCTAGTTGGCGGGGGGGGAAGGGATGATGACCCACAAGTTCAATATATGTTATACATAAACAGTAATGCAATAACAGTATCAAATTTTTTTGTCAGGCAATTAAACTTTATGCCAAACTAATTCAATTTTGCTCCTGTTTTATTAAGTCTTATGGAAAAAAAAAAAAAGAAATCTGTTCTCACTGGTAAATCACAAGTTTCACAACACATTTCTTAATACAAGCTCCTTGTTCTGCTATTTTGATATATTAAATATCCAGCAACGAATTTCTGGGGTCATAAATCTACAGTGATAAAATTAATCCTATTGCTGAAGACAAATAAATATTTTATTGCAGTTTTATGAGCTTTTGTTCCCTCTTCACTTGCAAGGAGATGTTGTTTAGTGGTACAAAGACATTTTGCTTTTGTAAAATGTGCTAGAAACAATATAGTAATAATAGAATTCACATCTACAAAACTTGGTGTGCACCCTTAAGATTGAAAGTCAGGCACATCGGTCCCCCCCAAATTTATAAAGAATAGTTTGCCAATGGAAAATATCCTGTCGCTATGTTCAACTCGATTTATATTCTGAAATCTTTTCATCTCAAGTATGGGCACTAATTCTTTTACATGACACTTTTGTTATTGTTGTTACTAGCAAAAAAATTTGAGTTGTAGAAGGGGAGAAAGTGCAACAAACCAAATACTCACCAAGATGTAATTCTTCTAATTTTTCAGATTGTGCACACCCTGGAGGTTACAATGAAAGTTTTATATGCAGAACGGAGTGTAAGCAAGAGTTGTAAGGATTAGGAAAGGGGAAAGCTCCAGGGTAAACTGGCCCTCTGACATCTGTAGAAACTTTAATAGGGTTGCCTACTTTCAGAAAACCTTCCACAAAAACATAGAAATTTAGTATGGAAAAAAATCAAGTAGTTTATTCCCTCCCATATACAATCGTTAAAAGGAAACAGGTTTAGAAATGGTAGATTACCTACCCTGAAAATATTTTATGCCAGAACTAGGACCAGACTTGAGTAATCTGCCTGCCAATCCTTTAAATTTAGCAGTTTAAAAAAAAATAATAATGCATTAATTGCTAAAAATTTTACAAGACAATTTGCAAATTTCAATTAGGCAAAAAATCCACAAGAGTGTTATCCCATGAGTACTCCAATCTAACCTGTTCATCATTCACTTTGGCCTTTCTAAAACGACCTTTGCTGTTTCTTTTCTTTTTTTTTTTTTAATATGAAACTTATTGTCAAATTGGTTTCCATGCAACACCCAGTGCTCATCGCAACAGGTGCCCTCCTCAATACCCATCACCTTTGCTTGAGATATTGCTTACTGCTTTCCTAGGTTCATAATCTTTCACTTCAGATACATTTTCTTCTTTTATATTAAAATCTTTTAAATGTTTTATGTATTTTTGACAGAGGGTCAGAGCGTGCGTGGGGGAGGGGCAAGGAGAGGGAGACACAGAATTGAAAGCAGGCTTCAGGCTCTGAGCTGTCAGCAGAGAGCCCTGACATCAGGCTCGAACCCTCGAACCATGAGATCATGATCTGAGCTGAAGTCAGCTACTTAATCGACTGAGCCACCCAGGTGCCCCCAGATACAACCTCTTCTTGAACCAATCCCCATCTCTCCAGGCTCAAATCGTGCAGGCAGAGAGACATAATTAGAAATGAGACTATTCAAAAGCACTTTTATCTCTGGCAAGAAGTAATGTGTATATGCCGACTTCACTTTATATTCTAGCAAACTGCAAAGAATACCAAAATAATTTGCAAAGCACCGTGTAGATGAAAGAGATGGGATATAATAATAAATAGTGGGGGTGGGGGGAGTGAATAGGGTAGGGAACTTTCACTTCTAGCCAAGACAAAATACCAGAGACCTGATTAACCTTTCCCACCAGAAACACACAAACAATAAAAGGAAATAAAACGTATGAAACACACGATTTTGAGATCCTGGATATCAGGCAATGAAGGAAAGTGATCCTTTAAAATGAGAAACAAAAAAGGCGAGCCCTAAAATTTCCCCAGCCCACTGACCTGAGAAAGAGTCCAGGTTGTAATGCATGAGGGCAAACCCAGGTTGCACCCAGGAAATTCCTTGAGTTGAAAAGTTGGTGTTGAGAGTCTGGAGGAAGATCGCTAGAGGTCCCAGCAAAGAGTATCAGAGAAAAGAGAGGTGCCCAGAAAGAGAACTCTTTAATAAGAACCAGCCAAACACTATATTCCCTAGTCTCTTTTTTTCATCTGCTTTGGCCAATGAGATAGAAGGAAATGCTATATGTAGAACTTAACAGATAAAGAAGACCTTTTACTACTGGCTAGAAATTTAGTGTGATAGTTCGTTAGAGCAATCTTCTTGGACAATGAAGCCAATGTGCAGAACCACAAACATCTAAACCTTTGTGTCTTTAACCCATAGTGATAATCTGCAGAGACATCCACCATTCTATTTGGGGTTCGGCTGTTCGCCCACACAGGTTCCCAAGGTCACATAAGTCAATTTCACATACATCATCTGTTCACATCTGAGAGCTCTCTTTCTTGTTACTCACCTTCCTTACCTGCGCATTGGGCACATTGGAGAGAGAGTATTCTGTTGCTTCTACAACATAACGTTAAGATATGGGAAGCTCAGTGGAAAGGTAGAAGACCTTTACACAACAGAGCATTTTTATTCTTGTAACATGCTGTCTCTGTAAGATCTACCTGGGAACTGAGACATAAACCTACTTGGGGATTTTCTACCCTTCCCTCAACCTTTCTGGTAAACAACCCATGCAGGGTGGCACAGCGATCTTACCTAGGGGACCTACTACTGTTGATTTCTTTTCTGTCTCTTGTTTTTCTTAGTGGGCAGCAAGAATGTTTTGCTCTTACTAAAGTATTATCCAAAAATACTTTGTCTATGCCTGGAGCCATTTCTATTTCAACAAGGATGCAGGTTTTTGAAAATCGGAAGTCAAGAGGAGACAATACATTTGACCCTGATTTCTATTGTTAAATCCTTTCCTTGATTCACTGAGCAGAGAAAAAAATGGCTAACATAAAAAAAGAAAGTTGGAAATTTCAGGAGAAATGAATCAGGGAAGATATGAAAATATTATCCTCCCACAGTAGATTTCATCATCCTCAAGCTCTCCCCCTGGTTTTTGAACTCATGGGTGTTCTGATCTGGAGAAGGGATGATTAACAATTTTGGCAGCTTTCTCCTTTTGTCTTTTTAGAAAATGTTCCTTTTTGTTTTCTAATAAATAAAAATAGTTTATAATGAGTGCTTAGCTTCCCTTACAGTGAAAAGTTGCCCTTTCTGCTCTGGTGGTGAAGACTTTCAGACATACTAAAAAATGAGGCATGAAACAATCAAGTGGAACTCACTTAAAAAAGCAGGGAATGACAATGCTCAACGAAAGCCCATGCAGATGGGATGAAGAAACCACAACATCTACAAATGCACGGAAGATGAACATGGTGTGGCAGAGACATTTAGGGAACTCTGGACCCATCATCCAGGAATGGAAACTCTGAAAAGAGCTAAGGAAAAACAGGTTGCACAAATCACTACTTTAAAAGAAAACATATGAAAGCAAAGTAACTCATTCCTTTATTCTTCTTTTTCTTCTCAATTACATTTGGTTTTTACAGAAGAAAGGAACCAAGCAAGCTTTCACCAGTAGCCACCCTCTCCCCACCCTACCATCCCATAGTCGCCCTCTTCAGTAAAAAGATCATGTGATTTGCTGAGCAATTCTAAAGTCATAGCAGGGTAATATTTTGAAATGTTACTTGACATGTCTTTGTCCAAGTTTTGTTGTGCTCATTGACTGCCCTACTGTCAATGGTTGGGCCATTCTAGCAGCTTTCGTTATGCCTTGCCCTTCAGGGTAGGCAGGAATAAGCAGCCACATTCTTTGTTGGGTTATTGAAAACTTACTGAAAAGGCAATTTATTGAAAATAAAAACCTTTGTGATTTCTAACACTTGTGATTTTTGAGAGAGCAAGTCATTGTGGGTTTAAGAGGTTTAAGCAAGTGTTTGTGGATTTAACACAGCTTTTATTTAAAAACAGAACAAAACCAAAACAGAGTATGGAAGATATGGGTTGATGAAATGAGAGCTGTTTTCCCACCATACGGCAAAAAGAGAGATAGAAACATTTCCTGGACTAGAGTAATGATCTTGAAGAGGACTAGAAACTAGGGCTAGAAAAATTAAGCGTCTGGCTTGGGTCTCTATTCTCTGTTTATGCCCATGTTTAGTACCTGCCAACACTGTGGTTGAAACTTTAATTAACAATGGAAATAAGAAAGCAGAAAAGACTTATGTCTCGATGCCCAACTGGAAGTCTTGGAAGAGACGGTCTCCCAACATGAATGATGATCATAATAGATTACAAACGCTCTGTTAAGATAAAAGCTTTTTGAACAATAATCAGAGATAGAAAAAGTATTTAAATGTAAGGATGTATAAATAGTGATAACATCTATACAAAATAATACCAGGTCAGAAGCACTTCTAGAATAGCGATGTGAGGAGCTCTGTAGATCCTCTCCAAGTAAACTAAAATAACATGAAAAGCTAAAAAAAAAAAACCTTTTAAAGCCTCTGAAAGTCATTCAGTAAGTGGAGAAATATTTATTCAACAAAAGCTAAATCTTGGCAGCAAGAACAGAAAGAGTCAGTAAATTTGAACCATGACTTGCTGCCTTTGTCTCCCCAGGTCAGAATGATGGAAGCTCTAAGCATGTGAAGCTAAGAGGATGAGGTGCTCTTTCACTACAGCTCCAACTCTAGTGTTAGGGTATCTCCCCAAGAGGGGCAGGCTACCAGTATTTCTCATCCCTGCCTCTCCCAGCTCCATGTTGCAGAAGCTCTATTCCAGCCAAAAAAGGCACAGAAGTTAAGGGTCGTTTTTCTCCCCCAGTCCCTTGTCATAGGAAGTTCTTTACTAGGCATGAAAGGCTGCGAATACTGGGTCCTAATCATCCTTGACCCATTTCATGTGTATAGCAAAGGTTACATGATAAGAGAAGAAAGCCAAGAAGACCAGAGGCTTTCTTTGCCTAGAACTCTGTTCATAGAACATGGACGTCCCTGTAAGTGAAATGGGTTGCTGTCTTCACCCCACCTCTGGAGCACTAGCATCCATGTTCTTCCCAGGGGGAAGAGGAAGGTCATAAGGACAAACTATCCATAGTTCTCCCTAAAAGACGCACTTCATATGGAACAGGGTTTGGAGAAGTTCAAGTTTAAGGGCATGATAGAAAACAATGGAGATTTTGACAGTGAGCAATTAGTAGGGGGCTTGTGACTCTGTAACAGCAGTAAGAGAAAAGACACAACAGCCAGAAGGTTAACAGAAATAACTGAAGAAAGAAGCAGCAAAGAAGGGCTCTCCTGGGATCGAAGGAAGCCTTAAGGTTTAGCCTCAAAGACTCTTCCTACAAACAGGAGTCAGACCATTTCTGTTCAGACAGGATTGGGTCAGGCTTCAGAGTCATTTATTTATCAGCGGGGTGCCAAAAACAATAGAGAAATCAGCTAGAAATGAGCGTAGACTAACTGCTGGGTCTGATACAAATACAGGCAGACAGAACCAGTAGCTTAAGAGGGAATTCATGGAAAGAGACAGTCAAAGTAAAACCATTGTCAAGCCAGTGGGGTAGAAGTTCGGGTACCTGTGTACATGGCCACAGTTGCACTCTCTGAGAAGCAACATCAGAGGTGGCACATTTTGGGAAAAATAGTTTTCACTCAACTAGTTCAGTCATGTACCCCCAAAAATAAACAAGTAAGCAAACAACAATGACAGTCCTGGAGGTGGAGTGACAGTATCAGAGTTGCTACAATATATTACCAAAATATCCAGTTTTGAACAAAAAAAATGGTGAATTATGAGACAAGCAAATAAACAAGAAGGTGTAACGTACGCTCAGGATTTAAAAGGGTAAGCAACAGAAACCGCCTCTAGTGGAGCCTGAATGTTGTTCTTAGCAGACAGTAGCTATTATAAATATGTTCAAAGAACTAAAGGAATCCATGCTTAAAGAATTAGAGGAAGGTATGATGCTAACGTCTCATCTATTAGAGAATATTAATGAAAAATAAAAGTTATAAAATAAACCAAAAGGAAATTCTGGAGTTCAGAAGTCTAATGACCAAATTACAAAATGTGCTTGAGGGGCTCAAGAGTATACAGAGAGAAGAACAAATCAGTAACCATGAAGCTAGATTAATAAGGATCATCCAATCTGAGAGCAGAAAGAAAAAAAGAATGAGGAAAAAATAACAAGAGCCCTGGAGAAATGGAGCATCCAATTAAACACACTAACATACAGTTCATCCTCATTATTCATGGATTCTGTATTTGTGAAATTGACTACTCGCTAAAATTTATTTGTAATCCCCCAAATTAACATCCATGGCAATTTTCAGTCATTCACCGACATGTGCCGAGCAATGAAAGATTTGAGGCACCCGGCATACACATTCTCACACACATTCTTTTCTGTTTTTAATGTTTTTTAATATTGAGAGACAGAGAGAGACAGAGCATGAGTGGGGGAGGGGCAGAGAGAGAGAGGGAGACACAGAACCTGAAGCGGACTCCAGGGAGCCAGCAGCACAGACCCCGACGCAGGGCTCGAACCACAAACCGCGAGATCATGACCTGAGCTGAAGTCGGATGCTTAACTGACTTAGCCACCCAAGCGCCCCTCACACACATTCTTAAACACATTCCGAGGTCACTGAAGGCAACGTGCTGCCTTATTGTTTAGGCGTTCATATCTTAAACAGTGTCCTTTTTGATGTATATTAAATGCCAAGTCTTTTGCAGTTTTGTATTTTTGTTGTGATTTTGCATTTTAAACTCTCTTCAAGTGTAGTTCTAGAGTTCTGTTTAGTATCCCTTAGCACAAGAAGGCTGTGATGTGCCTTCTTAGAAAATATGTGTTAGATAGGCTTCATTCAGGCTTGAGTTACAGTGGTGTTTACCATGTGTTCAACGTTAATGATTCAACAATGCATTACATTCAGGAAAAAGAAGAGGAAATCTGCTATCTTGTAATGGGACTGCTTCAGAAAGTGCTAAAGTAATATGTATAGTACATAATGAAGCTACGGAAAAGGTAGAAAAGCAGCTAAATTTGTGGATTCAAGAATTGATGATCAAGAAAAAAATCTTCTTTTAAATTTTTTTTAATGTTTATTTTTGAGAGAGAGAAACAGAGAGAGACAGAGCATGTGTGGGAGAGGGGCAGAGAGAGAAGGAGACACAGAATCTCAAACAGGCTCCAGGCTCTGAGCTGTCAGCACAGAGCCCAACGCTGGGGCTTGAACCCATGAACTACGAGATCATGACCTGAGCTGAAGTCAGACACTCGACACTTAACCGACTGAGCCATCCAGGCCCCCCAAGAAAAAGATGTCTCTTATATCTTTAATATTTGAGGAATATCTGTCTTGCACCTGAGAACATTTAAGGAATAAAAGATTCATAAATGTAGCTAACAACCCCTTGTATGGTTTTGTGGACCATTTGGATGTGGGATTTGATCTATTCTCGAGATTTCATTTGAGAACTCTTTATGGCTGGCCTAGAAGTGGCCTACAGCCCTGATAATAATAATTCAGATTAGTATTTGTGTCACAGCACCCAGATGTGTAATAATCTCCAGAGTCTTAAATGTTGCTTCACAGCTATAGTTCTAGCAAACAATTCAATAAAGTATCTTCCAACAAATATAGAAGAAAGTCTGAAACTTAAGTTGAAATGATCATTGACAGAAACATTATACACAACCATGACCATAAAAAATATACAGATATAGATTTATCCTGTGTTCAGATGATAATAGAGTCTTCCTCAGCTAACACTGATGAATTAAGAAAAGGAAGGGCTGAAACCTGATACCAAAATGATTTTCTGTTCCTGTGTGGTTTTTAAAAAACGTTTATTTATTTATTTTGAAAAAGAAAGAGAGAGAGAGAGAGAGGGAGAGCTGGAGCCCATGAGTTGGGAGGAGGACAAAGAGAAAGGGAGAGAGAATCCCAAGCAGGTTCCATGCTGACAGCACAGAGCCCCACGTGGCACTTGATCCCACAAATCATGAGATTGTGACCTGAGTCAAAATCAAGAGTTGGTCGCTTAACCAACTGAGCCACCCAGGCATCCCATCTATTCCTGTGTTAAACAATACTGGGGCTAGGCATACTTCCTCTGACTCCATTAAATAATATCAAGAATAAGCAAAGTAAACTTAGGTACTTGCTCCAGGAAATACTTGCTCCTGGGAGATAGGACTATAAACAAACAAGAATAGCTTACTTACAGAGACTAACAGCTTTACTCATCATACCCACTTCGAGACCCTCACTTCTCTGCGCATGCCAATCGAAAATAGTCATTTCATAAACTCTGCCCAGTCCCAACCAGTTCCCCTCCTGGTAAGACCCAACTTAAAATTCCCCCTTTCATACTCTAAAAGTATACAAATATTACCCACCTCCCAGATTTTCCCCTTCCGAAGTGTCACAAAGACTCTGTCAAAGTTGTAGTTTCCTTTATTGCAATAGGTCTAATAAACTTAGCTTTGTTGGATTAACAGAATTTTCTCCCGGTCTTTCAGAGAATTGACAGTTGTCATACTGATTTTTATATCCTATTAGACAAAGATAGGCTCTTAAGCTCTATTCTCTGGGTATATGTCAGGAAGTGCCAAAAAATAATTGCCGCGTTTACCAGACAGAGAAACCTATTGAACTGAAACATTGCCTTATATTTTTACTAACAGCTATAGTGCAAAAATAAAAGCGTTATATGCTCATGCTTTTGAGACTACAAATATTTTGTTTCATTGCTTTTTAATTAATGTGGAAACTATCTAACATGGAAAAATGAAACTCAGAGAATCATATCAGCCCAGAGAGAAGAAATAAAAATTGCCAGGTTTTAGGAAGATACAGTTTAAAAAGAAAAAGAGAGACCATGTAGAAGGACTTTGAACTAAACCATTCATGATGTGATAAGTAATCTGTTCCTAAGAGGGGCATAAAGATATCTGAAGGCACGGGAATGTATTTATTCGTTCAATAAATATGTTTTAATAGCTACTACAGGCTGAATACAATTTTTGAAATTGTATGGCGGTGTAAGGCGGTGAATAAAACAAACATGTTCCCTAACTACATGGGACTTGTGTTTTAGTGGTGAAAAGGCAATCCTTAAAAAGGAAATATGCACATATATATAGAATTACGATTTTTGGGAAGTACTAGGAAGTAAAAGAGACTCAAAATAGACTCAAAGGTACCGGGAAATTAAGTAACCTTTGTGGAAGGCACGGCATAAGATTAAGTTGGGATGTAGATTTTTTTTTTTTTTTTCTATTTTGACTAGAAGGATTAGGGCTAAATTTCCTAGCAGTTGGAAATGTGCAAATCTCCCAAACACTGAGAGCAGAAATGAAAGCAAAAGCAGATTTTTCAATTGTCTTACATAATGGGAAGTAACAGATAACAGGAATGAGATCTATTTTATCAGTCTTGAATCCAATGATGCACTAGGTTTGGAGAGAAAGGATTGAGAGTGTGTAAAACTGCCACCACTAGAAATTTCTATTCTCGTGTACCATTTTCAAACACTTAGGCAAAGTTATTGCGAAAGAAGTTGGAATTAGGACCTATTATGAAACCCTAAAGGAAACCAAGTTTACTGGTATAACAATCTAACTTACTGATTTAATTACACTTATCAGTAAATGCATTTCACATTGCTTATCTAAAATGTCCAGGACATAACTTGTTGTGTATTAATGAATTTCGATATCTTACCTCCAAAAGAATGCACAAATAGGATAAAAAGCATTTTAGCATGAAATGACACACAAATACACACACACACACATTCACCCAATCACAATTTAATGCTTTTAAAAGCGTTTAAATTTTTTAAAAACTGGACCTTATATGCATGATAAATGACAGGTGCTTTATAAGATGTTCAGTAAATCCCACCATTCAATAATGCCACTTACAAAGGAGGAAATTACAGCTGAAAAATGAAATAAATTCCCAAAGGTCCACAGCTAAGTAATTGGGTAAATGAGTTTTGATGTCAGGCTTGTTTGGATGCAAGAGCGCGTGCTTTCTTTTCTTGGCTACTTGTTCTCACGGAGTAATGCTGAACTTAACATTTGTCAAAAATTCCTAGGTATGATCCACCAGGATATAAAAGTGGGAGAAAGTAAGACCCAACCTATGATACCTTTAGGCAAACAGCCTACCACAACATACAGAGTTTTCACTGCCATATCAGCAAAACTCAAAAAGTTTGAGAACACACCTTTGATCTGCAAATTGTTGATAGAAGTGTGAATATGTGAAATTCCTAAGGAGGTAAAGTTGGCAGAATCTATTAAAATGACAAATACAGAAACCTTGGAACCAAGGATTGTAAATTTGAGCTTGTCATGTCCCCGGCCTTCTGGGAAAGGAATCCTTTTCTGATCTTCTGTCCTGCTCTTTCCTACAAGCCTGCTCAGTATTTTCACCAGCTTCTCGGTAACTGGATTGGTGGTCTTCTGGATACACTTGTCACCTAGAACCATGTTCCCAGTAGTCTTGACCTTGATTATTTCCTAGAATCTCTGGCCACCCTGCCCAATTCACTTGATAAGACTCCTTAGAGACACTTGCCCGAAAACAGTGTGAACCCATCATAACCTTTTCATGATAAGCAGTGGCTGTGGGTTACTGCTCCCCAGTAGCCAGATTTATAACCCTCCCTCCAACTCTGTTCCCTTTGTGCAGTGCGATGGACAGATTGGAGCATACTCTGCAACTGGGTTTGCTCAGTAAAAATACCGACTCTACTGCACCCCATCAGGCACGACACTAACTCACTGAAGTCAAAGAAAGGAATATTTTTGAAATATTTTCTATAAGGTTAAGTCCTCTGCTAGCAAACTTCTGCATATATTATCTGATTCAATCTCCATTGCAGACCTGTAGTGTAGCTATTATTATCTTCATTTTCTGTTGAATAAACCAAGACCTAGAGACAGTACCTTTTTAAGGTCATATGTTAAAGATTGAGCTGGGATTAGAGCCGTGATCTTCACTTTCAATCCAGTACCATTTTTTAATTAAACCTCATGGCCTCTAAACCACCTCCCTTTTAATCAGAAAGGGATATTCAATCAAAAGTCAAGTTTCCATTTCAGCAGCTTTAATGAATATAGAAGATGTTTTCTCTATACAATTTCATGACTCCTCAGATACTATATAAATTCATTGTCCAATGGCTTTTAATATCTTTTGTATATTCCTTTGTGTTGTGTTACATTGGCCTTTTGTTTTTGTTTTTTTGTTTTCCACCACATCAAATCTAGGTCTAAGTCAAAACATGATTAATTTCTTCATTTATGAAATATCCTAGAGTATTTTTCTTTGCAAATCAGTTATATGCTATGCCTTTTGTAGGTCTGAAACACAGCCAATCTCTGTATTTTGGCAGTAGGTGACTTACGAAGCCCTACAAATGGAACTTGCCATCTGTGTGATAGCTGAGGATTTCGGGCTTGATTTGTCAAAAAGATATTTAATCTGTATTGATAAGTATAGGTTTATATAGTCATTTTTAACTTTTATGAGTTTAGAGGATATCTCTGTACATGACTTTGCTCTTCATCTTGGTTTTTTGAATTTAGATTACTCCTGGCTCTTAACACAAGTCCAATTGGTGTGGTCTACTCCATCTTGTCTATCTACCTTGTTTGAGACACTTCGATTTGAACTGCTCCATTTCCACTTTAGATTTTCTCATTAGTGTTAAAGTTACCTTTCAGATAACTGAACTTCTTTTGTTTATTTTATCCTTCAGTCTTTCATTCAATAGAAATGTGGGCAGAGATGTTCCATTCACAGTGTTAGGGGATTTAGCTTCATCTTATGCATTCCTTTTCACAATGAGGTGTTTTAAATATTTTATTCCCATTTTAGATATGAGAACACTGAAGCTTAACCTACTGATGGCATTTTCGTGGGATACATGTTGTTGCAAACTTCCTGGACTTTATTCCAATGTTGTATCTTCTGTATTGGATACACAGTGACATGATGTGCTATCAGAAGGCAGAGGGTAAATGCCACATTACCTGGGTCATCAATTAAAAAAAATTTTTTTTTAACATTTGTTCATTTTTGAGAGACAGAGTGTGAGTGGTGGAGGGGCAGAGAGAGAGGGAGGCATAGAATCCGAAGCAGATGCCAGGCTTTGAGATGTCAACACAGAGCCTGACATGGGGCTCAAACTTGAGGACCACAAGATCATGACCTGAGCTGAAGTCGGATGCTTAACTGACTGAGCCACCCAGGCGCCCCCCCCCCCCCACCCAGGTCATCAATTTTACTTTAGGTATATTATGGAACAAAAAATAAAATGTTTGAGTTTGTCAAAATAAAATAAGAAACTGAAGAAATTTAAAGCTTGCTGTTAATTATATAAATTGCTCATATTTTTTTTTTTTTTTTGCTATAGGGTGTACGTACCAGATAAGAACTTAGGTCAGCCACATTAAAGAGAAATCTGAAATATCAGTGGCTTGTATGAGATAGAGGTGTTATTTATTGGGTAATGAGAAGTCAAGAGTGAGTTAGGGAGTCCAGTGTTGGTGCAGGCTGTCGGGAAGCACCTTCTGCCATGGTGCTCAGCCAGCCTACACGGGTCACAAGATGATTCCTACTCTGTATCATCATTGAATCTATATTCCAGAAATAAAGGAGTGTGGAAAAGACGAAAGGATAACAGACAAGCCAGCCAAGTTTGTCCCATTTTAAATGTCTCATTGGAAGCACCCAACAAAATTTTCTTTCAAATTCGTTGGTGAGAACTGTTTCACATGGGAAATGTTAGCTACAAGGAAGGTTGGGAAAAGTAAGGTTTTTTAGCTGGACAATTGCCACACCCAATAAAATTGGTATTGTGTTAGTAAGAAAGTAAATGAGAAATGGATATTGAGTAGGTAACAGTTGCCCACCCAAGTAATTGAATGTGATGGTTAGAGAAGTTTCCATTATGCCTTGGAGACATGTCTGTTGGTCACCACAGAGGGCCCACCCTAAGAATTGGGCCTCATAGAAATGAAACGAGTTTTAGTTTCAAGTTTTGGGAAGGACCGATTTACAATATATACCATCTGGGTGGCCCTTCGCCTTGCAAAATCTATTGACTGCTACTTCAACTCGCAAGCAAATGATCGATTTAACCCCCTATAAATTAAGCTTAGACTACTCATGTCTGAAATCGCCAGAGATGTTCAAGCTACGAATTCTCCATTTTCTGCTGACCTTGTGAGTGGTCTGTGCCTGCTTCTTGTTGGAGCATTTACACTAAAATTGTTCTAATTTCTGAGAATTTGAATGAAAGAATTCAACTGTTGAGTGGCTTTACCTGGACCATGAAAATACCAAATGCATTTTAGTTAGGAGAACTCTACTGTGGACAAATGGACTCAGAAGAGCCCAAATTGGCTCAGTTATGGTGCTCTGAGGTCAGAGCAGCAGTGCCTCGGAAAGTATTTGTGTTTCCCTTAGAAAATTAAAATCTCCAAACCAAGAGTCCTCAGGTGCTTTTGAATATTCTTATTATTTAATTGCATTGTGGTTGGTGAACCCAGGCCCTGCTGATGAGAGAGAAGATAGCATCTTGTTTTTCAAAAATCTATTATGTTTATGTCAGAATAGAAGGAATACTTTTCATTATACAAGTCCCAAGATTCGGATGTTCAGCACCAAACTCTGTGATGTGCTTAGACCTGGCGACTTTAGGGGAAAACAAATGTCACTTTTCTTTTTTCTTTTCATTTTTTTTAATGTTTATTTTTGAGAACGAGAAAGAGAGAGAGAAACAGAGCATGAGCAGGGGAGGGGCAGAGAGAGAGGGAGGCACAGAATCTGAAGCAGGCTCCAGTCTCTGAGCTGTCAGCACAGAACCCAACGCGGGGCTCGAACCCAGCAACCGTGAGAACATAACCTGAGCTGAAGTTGGACGCTTAACCTACTGAGCCACTCAGGGACCCCTGAATGTCACTCTTCACAGTGGAGGCGGGATTCGGTTACATTTCCCAGATGAAGCCCCCACTATAATCTAGTGTTTTCAATTTACCCAAATCCCACCAGAAAACATAGAATTTGAAGGGCACAGGAAATACGTGGAGTCAAAGTAGTTAGACAAAAACCATTATGAGGCTGAAAACTCCATAATTAACAGTGTAATACTTCATGTCTCACAGAAACACAGATAATTAAAATGGACCAACCACTAACAACTCAAAGGAACAAACAAGGCGAAGATGGCCTCACAGTGCCCCCTAGCAAACATTGCTAAATTCCTCTTTGTTATCATAAATCTGGGATAAGCTATTTTGAAGGCACAGTCCAGACGTGTTGTTCCTAATCACTATTGAAAGTTTGAAAATTATGAAGATATATGTTGATGGGCACTTAATACTAAACAAACAAAACATAATAATATTCTTTGATTGTAATCTGCAACTACATACTTATATGACTGCTGTCTTTCTTCCTTCCATCTGTCCTTTCCATTCTTCCTTCCTTTCTTCAGTTTAAAAAAAAAAATTTTCCTTAGCCTGTATTCTTGAATGTGAAGCACAATAAAAGTAAAAGCAAAGCTAATAAGATTTCAAAGCTGTTTTTCTCTCTTCCAGAAATTCACATGTGTTAACTTGGATCATCATTCAATTCTGCTAAGCCAACTCTTTTTATATGGGACTAGCTGAATTTTACAGCCTATTCATCTTACACCTTTTAATTAAATGGCCTCTACCCAGTGCCCGGTCCTTAGTCCACTGTCTTACATAATGTATCTGCTTGCATTTTTCCTTCTGATTAAGAATAAGAAATGGTTATAGGGAGTGGAGTAGAAATATGTGAGGATTGCAACAAGGCAAAGCAATTTCATTTTTCACCTGGATGTGTCCTGAGCTTTTCATTCAGGTCAGCTGAGCTTCTAAATGCCGTGAGTGATTACTAATTCTGCTTGGTTTTCCCAGCAAAGCTGAAGGTAATGAGAGGAAGAGATTTTGTGACAACCACAAGGCGGATAGAAGCATAAAACAATAGTGTTCAATTTTGAGAAAGTCAACAGAAATGTTAAAAATTAGCTAACTCTTCTGGGTGTTCTGGAAAATTGGAGAGTGGAAATAATAGGTAGATGACATGTGATTAAATATTTAATTAAGCTAAATACATATACACCTCTTAATTCTGAATGTGTTCTGTAGAATCGTATTCCACCAAAGTGAAGTAGAGAAACATTTTTAAACAACTCTCTCCTGATTATATTTAATTGCTGACTTGATCAGGCTATAACACATCATCCAACATTACTCTCAAATCAAGTCACGTTTCATATCACTATTCCACTTATCAGACCCAGTTTTGCAGATGGGATGATGCTCAGGGTACGAATTTCCCCTGCTTAGTCACCATATTGACTTATTAACATTTCGCCTTCTTGATTAATTTAAATGGCTTTGCAGAGGTTTACCCTTTGGCACTCAGGGACCAACATAATTGCATCATAGGCCACTCTTGTCAATGCTGATGTTCAAGAAGATAGAAACGCGATGATGCTTTTCTGGACAAGGACAACTCTGGAAGAATGGGGGAACATCCCAGATTAGATTTTGAAGCTCAGTGCTGTTTAGTTAAAGGAAACTCCTGAGTGGAGATCTAGCACCTTGTCCCATCAAGTTTTACTCCAGAAGATATTCACACAAATGCACCAATACTCCTGTTTCCAGCAGACTATTCAAAATCACCGGAGGAATTCAAAATCACTAGAAAGTGGTTAAAGAGAGATGCATGAGTAGAAAAGGGATTTAAAAATGTTTCAAAATTAAGAAGTGCTTTAAACTTTTGCATATACATTTGTGAGCGTATTAACTCCAGATATAGAAAGTTACAGCTATGGTCGTCGTGGTGTTTTCTTTCCTACTGGTATGCTTAATTAATCATATGTTTATTTCTCCTACTAGACTGTGACTCTTGCAGGACAGGAACTGAGTCGTAGGCAAATTGTATTGCAAGTAGTGTACTTGCACAATGTAATTGGTACACGATTACTGATTGAATTGGATGGAATTGAATTAACTTAATACTGGTAAATGTCACTATCCAATCAGTCAGCAAGCACTGGAAGCTTGTACTAGGGAAACAAAACACTGCCTGGCCCTGGGACTAGGTATTCTCTAAAAAGAAGGTTGGTTATATGATTTTGATTAAAGCTAATATTGGATTTTTCTAAGCATAGTAATGAGTAGTTAACTGATTCCGCATTTCCCCTCGATCCCAAAGGAAACTGGGTACCTATTATGCAATCTTCAACATTCTAGTGCCTTCCCTTTTCCATAGCATAAAATAAGCTATCCCTACAGAGACCATTTATGAGTGTAGTTTGTTTTAAAAGCACATCTGTCTTGCAAATCAGTATTACAGGTGCTGTATTTTAGAGGGCCATTGACCTCGAAATAGTTCCAGAACACTTGACACTCAGCAACCATTTTCTTCGTGCCATAGCATGTGGTGCACTAAAAGAAAAAAATCATAATTGCAAGGTTACAGCATAATCAAACAAACAGGAATGCTAACACAATCAAAATAACTAAATAAAGGCACTTAACGAAAGAATTAAGAAGAAATCTTGCGAGGCAGATGAAGTGGTCCGTGTTGTGATTAAGAGGTGGGTTCAAAGCTGAACTCTGAATCATGAGAGAGGATTTAAATTAGGCTCTTTGTCTACCGATGTGGGGGGGGGCTCACCCCTGTGGCTGCTGCTCTGAGCAATATGCAGAGAAATAGGCTGGAGGGGAACTGAGCAAACCATGTACCACTGAGGGTGAGAACAAAGGGAAAGAAACTAGAAACAATGCAGAAATGCTGTCAGCGTAACTGGTAAAACCTCAAAAGACAGAGCCACTGGACCGATTTAATGGCACAAAGAGAGAGTTTCCTCTGATAACGCATTACCCAAAAGTAAAGAATGCTGTGGAGTGGAACACAGTTCATCCGTAAGCCCTCGGGATCAGAAGCATCAATAGTAATCCTTGGGGTACAGGAAAGTTATGTGAGTCTTGTCATCGTGTCTGCCCCCTTCATTCCTCCACTGCGCGCGCACGCACACACACACACACACACACACACACACACACACACACAGAGTTTATCTCAGGGCTGGTTTGATATTATGAATTACAATACATCAATGTTTGGATTTTAATCACCTTAGTTAGGATTATTCACCAATTTAATTAATATCTCTCAAAAATTCATCAAAATCTGAATAATATGCAACCCCCTGGGCAGAGGTCATACATTCAAATCCTGTAAATCCTTTACCCAATTCCTTGTGATAGAACAAACTTCTTCCTTGTTTTTTTTTTTTTAAGTCATTTGCAGGAAATCAAGGTGTAAATCAGGATCATTTTCTTTTTTTTCTTTTTTTAAATGTTATTTTTAATTTTTGAGAGAGAGAGAGAGAGAAAGAGAGAGCAAGTTGAGGAGGGGCAGAGAGAGAGAGGGACAGAGGATCCAAAGCAGGCTCTGCGCTGACAGCAGAAAGCCCAATTCGGGACTCAAACTCATGAACAGTGAGATCATGACCTGAGCTGAAGTTGAATGCTTAACCAACTGAGCCACCCAAGTGCCCCGTAGGATGATTTTCTTAAGCCCATGCAGCATATTTTGTCTCACAATCTTGAGTGGTATTGATAGCATAAAAAAAAACCCCTACATTCATACTAGTAGATTAAAACATTACAATTGGTAGTAGTTTTTTTATTTCTTTTTAAAATTATTTTTATTTTATTTTATTTTATTTTATTTTTTTTTCTCAGTTTTTATTTTATTTTATTTTTTTTATTTTTTAATATATGAAATTTACTGTCAAATTGGTTTCCATACAACACCCAGTGCTCATCCCAAAAGGTGCCCTCCTCAATACCCATCACCCACCCTGCCCTCCCTCCCACCCTGCCCTCCCTCCCACCCCCCATCAACCCTCAGTTTGTTCTCAGTTTTTAACAGTCTCTAATGCTTTGGCTCTCTCCCACTCTAACCTCTTTTTTTTTTTTTTTTTTTTCCTTCCCCTCCCCCATGGGTTTCTGTTATGTTTCTCAGGATCCACATAAGAGTGAAACCATATGGTATCTGTCTTTCTCTGTATGGCTTATTTCACTTAGCATCACACTCTCCAGTTCCATCCATGTTGCTACAAAAGGCCATATTTCATTTTTTCTCATTGCCACGTAGTATTCCATTGTGTATATAAACCACATTTTCTTTATCCATTCATCAGTTGATGGACATTTAGGCTCTTTCCATAATTTGGCTATTGTTGAGAGTGCCGCTATAAACATTGGGGTACAGGTGCCCCTATGCATCAGTACTCCTGTATCCCTTGGATAAATTCCTAGCAGTGCTATTGCTGGGTCATAGGGTAGGTCTATTTTTAATTTTCTGAGGAACCTCCACACTGCTTTCCAGAGCGGCTGCACCAATTTGCATTCCCACCAACAGTGCAAGAGGGTTCCTGTTTCTCCACATCCTCTCCAGCATCTATAGTCTCCTGATTTCTTCATTTTGGCCACTCTGACTGGCGTGAGGTGGTATCTGAGTGTGGTTTTGATTTGTATTTCCCTGATAAGGAGCGACGTTGAACATCTTTTCATGTGCCTGTTGGCCATCCGGATGTCTTCTTTAGAGAAGTGTCTATTCATGTTTTCTGCCCATTTCTTCACTGGGCTATTTGTTTTTCGGGTGTGGAGTTTGATGAGCTCTTTATAGATTTTGGATACTAGCCCTTTGTCCGATGTGTCATTTGCAAATATCTTTTCCCATTCCGTTGGTTGCCTTTTAGTTTTGTTGGTTGTTTCCTTTGCTGTGCAGAAGCTTTTTATCTTCATAAGGTCCCAGTAATTCACTTTTGCTTTTAATTCCCTTGCCTTTGGGGATGTGCCGAGTAAGAGATTGCTACGGCTGAGGTCAGAGAGGTCTTTTCCTGCTTTCTCCTCTAAGGTTTTGATGGTTTCCTGTCTCACATTCAGGTCCTTTATCCATTTTGAGTTTATTTTTGTGAATGGTGTGAGAAAGTGGTCTAGTTTCAACCTTCTGCATGTTGCTGTCCAGTTCTCCCAGCACCATTTGTTAAAGAGACTGTCTTTTTTCCATTGGATGTTCTTTCCTGCTTTGTCAAAGATGAGTTGGCCATACGTTTGTCCGTCTAGTTCTGGGGTTTCTATTCTATTCCATTGGTCTATGTGTCTGTTTTTGTGCCAATACCATGCTGTCTTGATGATGACAGCTTTGTAGTAGAGGCTAAAGTCTGGGATTGTGATGCCTCCTGCTTTGGTCTTCTTCTTCAAAATTACTTTGGCTATTCGGGGCCTTTTGTGGTTCCATATGAATTTTAGGATTGCTTGTTCTAGTTTCGAGAAGAATGCTGGTGCAATTTTGATTGGGATTGCATTGAATGTGTAGATAGCTTTGGGTAGTATTGACATTTTGACAATATTTATTCTTCCAATCCATGAGCAGGGAATGTCTTTCCATTTCTTTATATCTTCTTCAATTACCTGCATAAGCTTTCTATAGTTTTCAGCATACAGATCTTTTACATCTTTGGTTAGATTTATTCCTAGGTATTTTATGCTTCTTGGTGCAATTGTGAATGGGATCAGTTTCTTCATTTGTCTTTCTGTTGCTTCATTGTTAGTGTATAAGAATGCAACTGATTTCTGCACATTGATTTTGTATCCTGCAACTTTGCTGAATTCATGTATCAGTTCTAGCAGACTTTTGGTGGAGTCTATCGGATTTTCCATGTATAATATCATGTCATCTGCAAAAAGCGAAAGCTTGACTTCATCTTTGCCAATTTTGATGCCTTTGATTTCCTTTTGTTGTCTGATTGCTGATGCTAGAACTTCCAGCACTATATTAAACAGCAGCGGTGACAGTGGGCATCCCTGTCGTGTTCCTGATCTCAGGGAAAAAGCTCTCAGTTTTTCCCCGTTGAGGATGATGTTAGCTGTGGGCTTTTCATAAATGGCCTTTATGATCTTTAAGTATGTTCCTTCTATCCCGACTTTCTCAAGGGTTTTTATTAAGAAAGGGTGCTGGATTTTGTCAAAGGCCTTTTCTGCATCGATTGACAGGATCATATGGTTCTTCTCTTTTTTTTTGTTAATGTGATGTATCACGTTGATCGATTTGCGAATGTTGAACCAGCCCTGCATCCCAGGAATGAATCCCACTTGATCATGGTGAATAATTCTTTTTATATGCTGTTGAATTCGATTTGCTAGTATCTTATTAAGAATTTTTGCATCCATATTCATCAGGGATATTGGCCTGTAGTTATCTTTTTTTACTGGGTCTCTGTCTGGTTTAGGAATCAAAGTAATACTGGCTTCATAGAATGAGTCTGGAAGTTTTCCTTCCCTTTCTATTTCTTGGAATAGCTTGAGAAGGATAGGTATTATCTCTGCTTTAAATGTCTGGTAGAACTCCCCTGGGAAGCCATCTGGTCCTGGACTCTTATTTGTTGGGAGATTTTTGATAACCGATTCAATTTCTTCGCTGGTTATGGGTCTGTTCAAGCTTTCTATTTCCTCCTGATTGAGTTTTGGAAGAGTGTGGGTGTTTAGAAATTTGTCCATTTCTTCCAGGTTGTCCAATTTGCTGGCATATAATTTTTCATAGTATTCCCTGATAATTGTTTGTATCTCTGAGGGATTGGTTGTAATCATTCCATTTTCATTCATGATTTTATCTATTTGGGTCATCTCCCTTTTCTTTTTGAGAAGCCTGGCTAGAGGTTTGTCAATTTTGTTTATTTTTTCAAAAAACCAACTCTTGGTTTCGTTGATCTGCTCTACAGTTTTTTTAGATTCTATATTGTTTATTTCTGCTCTGATCTTTATTATTTCTCTTCTTCTGCTGGGTTTAGGCTGCCTTTGCTGTTCTGCTTCTATTTCCTTTAGGTGTGCTGTTAGATTTTGTATTTGGGATTTTTCTTGTTTCTTGAGATAGGCCTGGATTGCAATGTATTTTCCTCTCAGGACTGCCTTCGCTGCATCCCAAAGCGTTTGGATTGTTGTATTTTCATTTTCGTTTGTTTCCATATATATTTTAATTTCTTCTCTAATTGCCTGGTTGACCCACTCATTCGTTAGTAGGGTGTTCTTTAACCTCCATGCTTTTGGAGGTTTTCCAGACTTTTTCCTGTGGTTGATTTCAAGCTTCATAGCATTGTGGTCTGAAAGTATGCATGGTATAATTTCAATTCTTGTAAACTTATGAAGGGCTGTTTTGTGACCCAGTATATGATCTATCTTGGAGAATGTTCCATGTGCACTCGAGAAGAAAGTATATTCTGTTGCTTTGGGATGCAGAGTTCTAAATATATCTGTCAAGTCCATCTGATCCAATGTATCATTCAGGGCCCTTGTTTCTTTATTGACCGTGTGTCTAGATGATCTATCCATTTCTGTAAGTGGGGTGTTAAAGTCCCCTGCAATGACCACATTCTTATCAATAAGGTTGCTTATGTTTATGAGTAATTGTTTTATATATCTGGGGGCTCGGGTATTTGGCGCATAGACATTTATAATAGTTAGCTCTTCCTGGTGGATAGACCCTGTGATTATTATATAATGCCCTTCTTCATCTCTTGTTACAGCCTTTAATTTAAAGTCTAGTTTGTCTGATAGAAGTATGGCTACTCCAGCTTTCTTTTGGCTTCCAGGAGCATGATAAATAGTTCTCCATCCCCTCACTCTCAATCTAAAGGTGTCCTCAGATCTAAAATGAGTCTCTTGTAGACAGCAAATAGATGGGTCTTGTTTTTTTATCCATTCTGATACCCTATGTCTTTTAGTTGGCACATTTAATCCATTTACATTCAGTGTTATTATAGAAAGATATGGGTTTAGAGTCATTGTGATGTCTGTATGTTTTATGCTTGTAGTGATGTCTCTGGTACTTTGTCTCACAGGATCCCCCTTAGGATCTCTTGTAGGGCTGGTTTCGTGGTGACAAATTCCTTCAGTTTTTGTTTGTTTGGGAAGACCTTTATCTCTCCTTCTATTCTAAATGACAGACTTGCTGGATAAAGGATTCTCGGCTGCATATTTTTTCTGTTTAGCACACTGTAGATATCGTGCCAAGCCTTTCTGGCCTGCCAAGTTTCAAAGGAGAGATCAGTCACGAGTCTTATAGGTCTCCCTTTATATGTGAGGGCACGTTTATCCCTTGCTGCTTTCAGAATTTTCTCTTTATCCTTGTATTTTGCCAGTTTCACTATGATATGTCGTGCAGAAGATCGATTCAAGTTACGTCTGAAGGGAGTTCTCTGTGCCTCTTGGATTTCAATGCCTTTTTCCTTCCCCAGTTCAGGGAAGTTCTCAGCTATAATTTGTTCAAGTACCCCTTCAGCACCTTTCCCTCTCTCTTCCTCCTCTGGGATACCAATTATGCGTATATTATTTTTTTTTAGTGTATCACTTAGTTCTCTAATTTTCCCCTCATACTCCTGGATTTTTTTATCTCTCTTTTTTTCAGCTTCCTCTTTCTCCATAACTTTATCTTCTAGTTCACCTATTCTCTCCTCTGCCTCTTCAAGCCGAGCTATCGTGGTTTCCATTTTGTTTTGCATTTCGTTTAAAGCGTTTTTCAGCTCCTCGTGACTGTTCCTTAGTCCCTCGATCTTTGTGGCAAGAGATTCTCTGCTGTCCTGTATACTGTTTTCAAGCCCAGCGATTAATTTTATGACTATTATTCTAAATTCACTTTCTGTTATATTATTTAAATCCTTTTTGATCAGTTCATTAGCTGTTGTTATTTCCTGGAGATTCTTCTGAGGGGAATTCTTCCGTTTCGTCATTTTGGAGAGTCCCTGGCGTGGTGAGGACCTGCAGTGCACTTCCCCTGTGCTGTGGTGTATAACTGGAGTTAGTGGGCGGGGCCGCAGTCCGACCCGATGTCTGCCCCCAGCCCACTGCTGGGGCCACAGTCAGACTGGTGTGTGCCTTCTCTTCCCCTCTCCTAGGGGCGGGATTCACTGTGGGGTGGCGTGTCCCGTCTGGGCTACTTGCACACTGCCAGGCTTGTGTTGCTGGGGATCTGGCGTATTAGCTGGGGTGGGTAGGCAAGGTGCACGGGGGCTGGAGGGGCAGGCTTAGCTCGCTTCTCCTTAGGTGATCCACTTCAGGAGGAGCCCTGTGGCAGCGGGAGGGAGTCAGATCCGCTGCCGGAGGTTTGGCTCCGCAGAAGCACAGAGTTGGGTGTTTGCGCGGAGCGAGCAAGTTCCCTGGCAGGAACTGGTTCCCTTTGGGATTTTGGCTGGGGGATGGGCGGGGGAGATGGCGCTGGCGCCTTTGTTCCCCGCCAAGCTGAGCTCTGCCGTCCGGGGGCTCAGCAGCTCTCCCTCCCTTTGTCCTCCAGCCTTCCCGCTTTCCGAGCAGAGCTGTTAACTTATGACCTCCCAGACGCTAAGTCGCGCTTGCTGTCGGAACACAGTCCGTCCGGCCCCTCCGCTTTTGCCAGCCAGACTCGGGGGCTCTGCTTGGCCGGCGAGCCGCCCCTCCGCCCCGGCTCCCTCCCGCCAGTCCGTGGAGCGCGCACCGCCTCGCCGCCCTTCCTACCCTCTTCCGTGGGCCTCTGGTCTGCGCTTGACTCCGGAGACTCCCTTCTGCTAATCCTCTGGCGGTTTTCTGGGTTCTTTAGGCAGGTGTAGGTGGAATCTAAGTGATCGGCAGGACGCGCTGTGAGCCCCGCGTCCTCCTACGCCGCCATCTTCCCAAGCATCTACTAAAATTATTTTTATTTTAAAGTAATGAATGAAATTATTTCAAATCACATATTTTCTTTTTAAAAAATTTAAAAAATGTTTTTATTTATTTTTGAGAGAGAGAGACATAGCACAGCGGCAAAGGGGGAGAGAGAGGGAGACACTGAATCCGAAGCAGGCTCCAGGCTCTGAGCTGCGAGCACAGAGCCCAATGCAAGGCTCGAACCCATGACTATGAGATCGTGAGCCGAAGTCAAACGCTTAACTGGAGCCATCCAGGAACCCCTCATGTCACATATTTTCTACAAGTTTTTTAATATAAATTGCAGTCCCCTCCACTTTTTCTATGTCCCAACCTTGTCCCCTAAAGGTTTTTATTCTTCTGGCTGTTTCTTCTTCTATTTATCTCAATATTCTAAAATAATTGACTTGCATTACCATTTCTTCAATCATCAATTTCAGATATTATCACTTTATTTTTGTTATGGCAATTAAGTCCACCCTGCCTCAGTCACAGACAAGCATGTAGACACACACACACACACACACACACACACACATTCTTCCCTTTCCCTCATTCTCCCAATGTAGTTTAATATTATGTTTTTAGGGGCGCCTGGGTGGCTCAGTTGGTTAAGCATCCGACTGCGGCTCAGGTCCTGATCTAATGGTTCATGAGTTCAAGCCCTGCATTAGGCTTCATGCTGACAGTGGGAAGCCTGCTTGGGATTCTCTCTCTCCCTCTCTTTCTGCCCCTCCCCCGCTCACTCTCTCTGTCTCTCTCTCTCAAAAAAAAAAAAAAATTAACGAGGAAGTCAAGGTTTACATTACTTGGTAGGCCTTGATAGTATATACATGATAGCATTTTTTTCTCTTACATTTTGCCTGTGGAATTAATTAATCATTGTCTTTCCTCCCCCTATTTTCCCAGTTTCATTTGGATTCATTACTACATTTTCCAAATATTCCAACAGATCTTTCAAATGCCTATTGGTAAATTTTTCAGTCAACTGAGCAGAATTCCTTTTTTTATTTGGCCTTGATTGTTTTCTGGAAGACCTTCACTCTACAGGTCTCTGTCCCCTGCTCTGGCTTCCTTGGGTCTCCTGTGCTGTTCAGATTCTCCCTTAGCTAGAGTTCATGTCCTTCTCATTTTTCATTTTCTCTCTTGTTTTTCTGATACACATCCCATAGTAGCTTCCTAAGAGGAGGATCTAAAGAGATAAATTTTAAGAACTTGTATACCTGAAAATTAATTTATTTTCACTTCCCATTTTATTGATAATTTGCCTGAGTATAGAATTCTGGATTGAAAATACTTTCCTTCAGAAGTTACTTCCCTATTTTATAACATCCCACATTTTTATTAAGAAATCTGATGGCAGGTGAATTCTATTTTGTTATGTTTGATAATAATTGTTTTCCTCACACCAAAAGCTTCTAGGACTTCCTCTTTTTCTTTACCGTTTTTAGATTTTCTGATAGGTTTAAGTATTTTTTAGTTTTATTTTATTCATTTGCTTGATATCCCGTGAGCTTTTCTAATCTGACGATGTGTGCCTTTTGGTTCTGGAAATTTTCTTGTCGAATTTATTTGCAATTGTTTTCCCTTTTATATATTCTGTTGGCCTTTCTCTAAGCACTAATGGTGAAACTCCTGGGATCATCCTTTTTCTTTTCTCATGTATTCTATTCTTTTCATGTCTTTTTTTTTTTTTTTTTTTTTCAATTTTCTGGGCGATTCCTCTGGCTTCATTTTTAAAGAAATTAATATACATACATTAGTTTGTCTGCCTTGTGTCTATTTATTGTAAGCCCTTTTATTTCTGTTTGTTTGTTCCCTCATTGATATAGCTTCTCCTCTCGGAGGACCTGCACCATGGCACATTTATATTTAGATATAAATATACATTTGGTACTCTTCTCACCTTCGTGTTTGAATGACATCAATGTCAGAGCTGATAGAAGGAGGGGAAAAATAAAACACAAATGTGAAGTGCTAAAAAAGAGCAAGTTAGAGCAGTGTACGTGTTGCTGAGTTATGGGTGTTCAAACTTCCCTCTTTTATGTAGTTATCACTTCTTCACATTCGTAAAAATGGATTTTACTGACAGTTTAAAAGTCAAAACATAGGAATTCATACATAATTCAAAATACATAGGAGTTTGTTACAGAATTCAGTTGCTGAAATAAGAAAAATAAAAAGAACCTAGCTGTCCCACTAATTCTATGACTAGACCATACTAAAACAAATAAAAACAAAAACATCTCCCAATGGCGGGGAAGGCTATTTTCCACGATCTTCTTGGGGACTTGAAAACACTTACGCCTTTGCCATTTCATTCCAATTCTGAGTCTTTTTTTTTTTTCCATTCCCCCCAGAACACTAACCAACAAGCAGACACGAAACACTGAAACAAGGAGGATGAGGTATGATACCGGAACATCAAGCTTAGACTGGAAATCGAAGTGATGGCCGTGTCTTTCTACATGTGTTGGTTTCAAGGTTCATAGCAAAAGGGTTGCCCCTGAGGGAAAGCCCAGCCATTGACTCCACCTGGTACTCGAGGACCCACCTAGCCATAAATGCGGAGACTCCAAATGCCACACATTTATTTCCTGCAGAGTGAGACCCGTGTTGCAAACCCTGTTTGGAAGTCAGCCAAACCCTGTTGTGAAATTGCCCCGGCACCAGACGTACAGATCCGAGAACTCTGCCATTTCTGATGGCCACCACAGGGACTCTGCTCGGAGTAAGGTCTCACACATGCTCCTGGTGAAGAGCAGTGAAGGAAGTGGGTTCAGTAATCACTTTTCCAAAGACAGAGGTAGTATTTGAAACTACTCTAAAGTGCATAACCAGATTGAAATTGAGGGGAGGCAAAACAAAACAAACCAATACAAAAAAAAAAAATCCATTACTCTAATAATTCAGAACCAACTAGGCCACTTCCATTGTTCCCCTTCTCATTTTGGGATGAACATTCTAGCTCTCACCTCTTGTTCTATTATTTTATACCCCCATCTTTTCTTCTTCTCTCCTTTTTTATACTTTTTTTTTCCTTTAAGCTTCTCCTCCTCTTGTTTTCTGTTTATGTCTCCCCCTCCGCTCTGCCTCTCTCTCCTTGATCGATTTCCTTTATGTTTCATTCCATAGCTGCCATAACATTGATATAAGGATCTGAAATGTGTGTTTGTGTTTGTGTGTTACATCTAACTGGGCATTATACTCATGGAATACAAGCTAATATTTTTTTCTTTTTAAAGTGAAAAATTTTGTAATTTAAATTGCTTCTTCCCTCATCCCTTTAAAAACTAAATCCTAATTCACTTAATTACTTTAAAACATCTACATGATGCTCAATTGATTTGCTTAATATATTAGTGGTTAACACAAAGTAACTGTTTTTTACTTCTAAGAGGATTCACAAGATCCTAAGAAAGATGACCAGTTCTTTTTGCTATGAATATCATATAGCACACTTTATTTAATAGGTATAAAAAGGGATTGCTATCCATATATGAAAATTATTGCCCATATTCATCCAGATCTGCCCACTATTTATAAGATGATCTACTGTAACTTCATGGAGAGAAATTTTCTATAGACTTTCCTAATAGATGGACATTTCCCCCCTTAACTTCTTCCTATCAGTGCCATGGAAAACCAGAAGTTGTTTTTTTTAAGTATTTATTTTTGAGAGAGAAAGAAAGACAGACAGAGACAGAGCATGATCAGGCAGAGAGAGAGGGAGAGAGAATCCCAAGCAGGCTCAGTGCTGTCAGCACAGAGACCGACACGAGGCTTGATCCCATGAACCATGAGATCATGACCTGAGCCAAAATCAAGAGTCAGACGCTTAACTGACTGAGCCATCCAGGCGCCCCAGAAATTTTACTTCATAAACTAGATCAGGGACTTTGCATTTGCTATTCCCTGTGCATAGGATAGTCTTTGTACTCCTTCACTTCATTGTTCTTTCTCTTCCTTTAGAATTCTGCCTACGAGTCATATCAGGGAAGCTTTCTCCATGCACCTAAATAATAGCAGTCACTATTCCCTCCCTCCCCACTTATGGGACTTCATTGGATTTTCAATTCCAACTTAATTACAGAAGAGATCACTATCTCCTATTATTCTTTACGTCTATTTCACAGTTTTCTTCCAGCAATTTTTTTTCACTCTTGCCAGAATAGTATAGACCAGTACTTCTTAAACCTAGGGATCTTGTTAAAATGAAGATTTTTTTTAAAGTAGGCTCCACGCCCAACATGGGGCTTGAACTCACCACCCTGAGATTATGAGTCACATACTCTACCCACTGAGCCAACCAGGCACTCCTACAATGAAGATTCTAATGTAGTAAGTCTGAGATGGGACTGGGATTTTACATTTTTAATGAATTCCCAGGGAAAGTCAATACTACTAGCCCAGGGGCCACACTTTGAGTAACACGTGTGTAGAAACAGTAACAGGTACATATAAGCCAGTGCCCAATTCTTAGGAATCTGGACAGTGGTAGTAAAAAATTGACACAGAATGTCTGCAAATCATCTTGGGTCTTTCCTACAGAGGGCTTGGTCTCTAGCTAGAAGATGCAGATGCTCAGAGTCTCTGTCCTGGTTTAAGTAAGAGGATCAGAGAAACAGGCTGTATAGAGTATATCCAATACCAGTGTAAATATTCTTGATGTAATGGCAGGAAAAGCCATAATCATTTATTATTCATCTACGTGTCTACCGTCTCTGGAACAGAACCTTTCACTAAGTAAAAGTTCAATAAATGTTTGTTAAATTAGATAGAATATCAATAAAATTTTTCTGCTCTAGTATTTCTAGTTGCCACCTTGGTTAAATGTAGTAAGAATCCTAGTGACATATGGGCTGATTCTCCAAGAGTGCAATTGCTGGAATCAGGCTTCTGCATTCTTTCTGTTCATACAGACAAGAAATGCCTCAACATTTTTGTCAAGTTGAACTTAGCAGCACTTAAATTAAACACTTACTAGTTTTCTTATGTCAGATAGAGCTAAGTTTACTAACATCCTAAATAATAACATGGGTAAATCACAAAAGCTTATCCTATTTTGTGTCTCTCATCATCACAAATTCCTGGTTGTAAAGAACTACTTATTAAAAATCCCACAGCAATCTGTGACTATATTAGCGCTTCTCAATAAAAGGATTCATTAAACAATACATTAACAATGTCACTATTTCCTTAGAATTTTGTAATGATGAAGTGCCCTGAGTTTATTGTGATAGTCTAGATTAAAAGCCCAGCTCTGCCATGTTTTTGCAGTGTTGACCCACTGTAAAATGGCAAGAAATATGTACACTGGTTTCCTGCCCCCCTGCCTGGTACAAAGCTCCTAAAATCTTTGTAATAAGCATGCTAGTAGGATATTTTGTTCTAATATTTAGTCTCTGACCCTGGGTCCTGATACAGAGCTCCTAAATCCCTTGGAGTTTCCTAGGTGATAAGGATGTCTTCTGTTCTAATGAGAGGACGGTTGGTGAGCTCCTGGATGGAAGCTGGTCACCAGAAAGACCAAGCCATGATTAGAAGATTGGAACTTTTAGCCCACCCCCTACTCTCCAGAGATGGGAGAAGAACCAGAAGTCAAGTTAATAATCAATCATGCCTACAGGATGAAAACTCCATAAAAACTCCAAAAGTACAGGGTTCTGAGAGCTTTCAGGCTGGTAAACCAATCTATGTGCCTGGAGGGTGGTGCATCCCAACCTCACAAGGAAGATCTCATGTACTTGGGATCCTTTCAGAGCTCACACTATGTATATCTTCATTGGATTTCATTTGTATCCTTTAACACTATCTTTTAATTATAAATTGGCAGTAATAAATAAACTGTTTTCCTGGGTTCCATGAGCCACTCTAGCAAATTTTTGAAACTGAAGCAGGGGAGGGTTGTAGGAACCTTCAGTTTGTAACCAAGTTGGACAGAGGTTGTGGGTAATCTAGGGACCTACTAGTCATGATTGGCACCTGAAGGGAGGGAGTCTTGTGGGACTGAGCCCTTAACCTGTGGGGTCTACACTAACTCTGGGTAGAGTCACAATTGAATTGAATTATAGAACACCCAGCCAGTGCTGGGGAATTGGTCAGTGTGGGAAAAATCCCGCACATTTGGTGTCAGAAATGTTGGGAGTATGAGTAATGGGAAAACACAGTGAGTTTTCCTTTAGACACCCACCTGTCAAGTGACAATCATCACCGTCCACATTTGGACCCTCATGTCAAGCAAAAATAATCGCACAAAGTCTTTCTAAGAATTAACGGATTCATAAATGTAAAAAATATACCAACTCAGTGCTTGGCACAAGAGTCAGGGTTTTGGTTTTTCCAAAGCACTTGCACATTCCTCATCCTGTTTGAACTTCCCTAAGAGCATTTTGTAGTGTCAGAGTAAAGGAAGGGGCATTATGAGCATCCTATGTTATATAGGAATATACATATATACAAATATACTAAAGCCCTAAAAGGTTAAGTCTAAGAGTGGGAGAACTCTTCTTTGGGAATTATTAGTGTATCATATTGGTGTTTTTTGAAAGAGGTGAGCAATGTTTTGTCATTTTTTTCACAATCTGATTATTTTATTTTTAAATGCCTTTCTAATATGCTCAAATACCTAAGGTCAATAAATAAACTAGCATGCTCCAAAAAGAAATTCCCATTGAGGCAAACATTGCTTGCCAATTTGCTTTCTATCATTATCTATTAACATGTGCTATACCAATGACCTATTGATACATAATATGACAATGGTTAATAAATATTAGTGATTTGATGTCGTTACAAACCTCTGTTTCTCTACTCTCACACACCCATATAAGTAGACTTTATATTCAAATAAGTAGAATCTGTTTAATTGTTTTCAAAATTGAAATAATAGTACTTATAATAGTGAGAAAGCTATAATTTATTCCAAACTATTTTGAGAAAATCCAATTTTTGAAATGTTAGTGTGACAGTGATATAAATTAGCTACCCCTCAGTTTTGGAATTTTGGCCCAGAGTTTTTAATCCTGAAACAAATTACAACCACATTCCATAGAACTCTTTGTATATATGGCATTAGAGTATATCAAATAAAAAGAAAAAAGCTATTCTAAAGCAAGAAGCAATAGTCTTATGACTCAAGATATACTTATTGGTAATTTCTGATCAACTATGGCATATTTAATAGTTTGATCACATGAATGGTGTAGGACTATTTCTGCCTCTGTCTTACAATGGAAAATAAACCAAGTTATTATGCATGCCTCTTTCCTGTTCCTGTATAATGCATCTTCCACATGTATTATGGAGCCCAAACCTGACATGAAAGTTTATGACAGAGCGAGATTGTAAAAATGTATTTTTTTATTTGAGACAATTTTGCTATAAAAGCACATTTCAGTCCTTTAAAATAACAGCCGACAAGATTTACTGTATCAAATGTAAGTTTCACACCTCAGTCAGTGGTAGATTTCAAACAAACCCCAGCAGCTGAGCTGAAATTGGCTTTTAAAATCTTTAAGTTAGTTTGTTCCCAGATGAACATCACTTTTTTTTTTTAACTTGAAAAATCACACTTATCATGCAGCCCACAAATTCTTTGGTTTGCATTTACCCATTTTATTATCCTTTTGTTATTGACAGAGACAGGAGCCAAGTTCGTGTGCTACGTTAATCCGGAAACTAAAAATAAGTAGGCAATATTGTGAATATTAATGCAAGGTGGAAGCTCTCATTGTGTCCCTCCCCAGCCTAGTTTTCATTTGGACCGATTTGTACAAATGTATTTAAAAATCAGAAACCTAAAAACAACCAATTTTCAACTCATTGACCTATAAATGTGCCTTTGATTACAGTGCACTTTTGCTGTAGCAGGAAGAAGAGGAGGGGATGCTGAGACTGTGCATTCCCTGGGGAGGGTGTAGTCACATGCTGACAACGCACAGGGGCCCTTTAATGTCCAGGGTGGAAATTGGAGGACATCTAGCCAGTTTATGAGTCCCGAGAGAGGGGAGAAATGGCTGTCAATAACCATAACACCTCACTCTATGGGGAGCTTGTCTAGTTCTTGGCAAGAATCTCAAGCTTAATGTTTCCTGGATAGCTTTCTCTTCTTCTCTTTGTCTCTTTCACTCTCTTGTTGTCTAAGTAAATAAAAGTAGACTTAAAGTACACTCACCGAGAAAGAGAGAGAGAGAGAGAGAGAGAGAGAGAGAGAGACAGAGAGAGAATTAAAGGCAGAAAGTCCCCACAGAGTTGAGTTTAGATTTGTTTTAGCTATCACGAATATTTGGCCTTAACGTTCACTTGCTTTGTAAGTTTGTCCCTGATAATGACCAGCATTTGTGTAATGCTTTTAGAATTCCCAAAAGCTTTCACATTATATGATATTTGCACAATAAAACATTTTTGAGGCAGAACTGTAACTCCATCATACAGATTGCAAAATGGAGCCTTGAAGAAGTTATTTAAACTAAGTCCCTGAGATAGGAATTAAAATTCACTTTTTCTGACTTCAAGGCCCAATGCTCTTTGTCTATACTAAATTGATATTTTCATCTTTAAAATATGTATTGGGGCACGTGGGTGGCTCAGTCGGTTGAGTGTCCGACTTCTGTTCAGGTCATGATCACACAATTCGTGGGTTTGAGCCCCGCGTCGGGCTCTGTGCTGACACCTCAGAGCCTGGAGCCTGCTTTGGATTCTGTGTCTTCCTTTCCCTCTCTCTGCCCTTCCCCAGCTCACACTCTGTCAATCTCTCTCTCTCAAAAAAATAAACATTAAAAAATTTTTTAAAATGAATTATCTATTAATTTCTGTATGTTTTCTGTAAAAAAGTTAAATTTTTTTTTTAATGTTTATTTATTTGCAAGAGAGAGAAAGACAGAGCATGAGTGGGGGAGGGAAAAGAGAGAGGGAGACACAGAATCCGAAGCAGGCTCTAGGTTCTGAGTTGTCAGCACACAGCCAGACGCGGGGCTTGAACTCACAAACTGCAAGGTTACGACCTGAGCCGAAGTCAGACATTTAACCAACTGAGCCACCCAGGCGCCCCTGCAAAAAAAGAAGCTTAAAATTAAGTTTCCTTTGTTTAGCATATTTAAAAAGTTAGATCTATCTATATAGAGGATCCGAGTAATAAAGATACTTGTTATCTCTATTTGTAAAAGCAGACAGGGATGCCTGGGTGGCTCAGTCAGTGAAACGTCTGACTCTTGGTTTCAGCTCAGGTCATGATCTCATGGTTCATAAGTTTGAGCCCTGCGTCAGGCTTTGTGCTGATAGTGCAGAGCCTGCTTGGGTTTCTCTTTCTCCCTCTCTCTCTGTCCCTTCCCTACTCTTTCTCTAAATAAATAAATAGATAGATAAATAAATAAATAGATAACAAATAAATAACTTTAAAAAGGGCAGATAGAATACTGGTGCCAAATGCCCTCTGATCCCCTCTGTTCCTGTGGGAATAGCTCTACGGAAGTGTGAAGGATTGAGATATAGAGGAAGATGTTGACCGTGAGATACTTTCTCATAGGCCTTATCTTCCGTGTGCTTTGGTTTTCATTTTCAGCAAAATGTGGGATTCAAACTGCTGCCGATTATTCCTGAGGACCCAGAGTGAAAACTACCCAAGTGCCCATCAGCAGCAGAATGTATTAATACACTGTGATTTGTACCAGCAAGAAGATAACATAAAGCCATGAAAAAGAACAATCTTCAGCTACATACAATGGTATGAATGAATTTCTTAAACATGACAATAAGCAGAAAAAGACACGAAAGAACGTAGTGTATTATTAAATTTATGTAGAGTACAACACGGTGAAACTAGTCTATAGTCTATAGCTTAAAAGTTGGAGGTTAGAAGCGGTTAACTGTGGAGGGGAATTTGTAACTGATGGGAGAGTAGGTCTTTATCGGGGCGGGGGGAGGCTGGTTACACAGTGGTGCTTAATGAAAATCTTTGAAGCCAAACATGCGTAATATGTGTACTTCCCTGTGCATATAATCTATTTCAAGAAAACCTTTGAAGAAAAAATGCAACTGAATCTTAGGATTGCCCTTGTAGCCATCATGGATATATTGGAGCTATTAACTCTAGGCTTTATCAGGCAGAAGGGCAGTGGAAAAGCATGGGCATTACATTCAGATGCCTGAGCTGGACGTCTTCATTCGACTATGACACTTATTAGCAGTGTGTCCTAAGGGAAGTTTACTAAGTCTCTGTTACCCCATTAACATTCCTATGGATTTGCCCCTCTCCCTACTTCATCGTGTTATGTAAGTTCCAAAGGGAAACACTGTAAACTGGGAGACCACAAATAAATGTATGGCATTCTTCTTCTTTTTTTTTTTTTTTTAGAGTTTATTTTTGAGAGAGAGAGAGAGAGAGAGAGAGAGAGAGAGAGAATGCAGGGGAGGGGCAGAGACAGAGAATCGCAAGCAGGCTCGGAGCTGTCATCACACAGTCCAAAGTGGGCTTGACCCCATGAACCGTGAAGTCATGACCCGAGTCAAGATCAAGAGTCGGATGCTTAACTGCCTGAGCCACCCAGGTGCCCCAAATTTATGGCATTATTCTTCAATAGCCCTTAAATATCTGGAGCTTGTGCTATGTCAGCAAAGAAAGTTGGATTCCGCATTAGAAAGATTAAGTGGTATTTTAGTAGAGCCATCAACCCTCCATAGATCAGTGGCTTCACACAATAGATATTATTTCTGACTCACGGGGGGTCCACTTGGTGTTTTCTGGCTTCATGGTCTTCAGGCATCCCGTCCTCATCTAGGTCTTTGGGCTCCTCTCCACTTATTTCTGTATTAAAAAAAGACACCATAGAGAAGGTACACCTACTTAACTGCTTTGTTCCCGAAGAGGTATGCATCATTTCCACTCACATTCTTTCAGGGGGAAGTGGCCATATGGCCCCATCAAGTTGCAAACGAGCTAAGGAAAAGTATGAATCTTTATTGGTCCATTAGCCGTGTCAGCCACGTTGCCCTTTCGTCCTCCTCCACAAACCACAAATCAATTTTTGAGGCTCTGTCAGCTGAGCATTTTACACCAAAATTCATAGAAACACAGAGATCATTTGATCTACAAACACATGTAACTCTCTGGAACCTATCTTCCCAGTAGTTGACTTTAAACTCAATCTGAATACCGGGGATTTGCTCACCACTTCTGTAAGATAGCTTACATTCATGAACAAACATTAGTTATGCCTAACTCTCAATACCTGGGTGTCAGCTCATACCAATCTGAATTGAACACACTCTACTCTTTTGATTTTTAAGGTGAGAGACATCTTGGTACAGTAGAAAGCGCCCAGTGTGGATAACTGGGGTCATGACCTACCTTCTAAATTTATAATCAAATGTAAATACTTGAGATGAGAGAAAATTCTGATTTAGGACTTTTTTAACCTTCATAAATTTAATTTACCAAAACTTATTGTTAAATATTGTCCTTTAAAACTTCAGAAATGAAAGCTTTGCTTTTATAATAGAAGGCACATATAAGATATGTGACTTAGCCCAAATCACAAAATTTGAACCAAAATTTAGGGCTCAATATTACCATTCTGCTACTTAGTTCTCATTAAAGTAGGGAAAATGTCATAAAATAAAACTATAATTATATCTGAGTGTAGGCTACTCTAAAGATCAAGTTTAAGAAAAGATTTAATAAATCTAGTGAACTGTTTTACTGCTTAAACTGGTTATCCGCTCTCTGATAGTTGACCCCAGTGGTACCAGGAACTGTAATTCTACCAATAATCAGTGTAAATTGTATTTGTTCCTCATTTTTTCAATCTCTGTTTTGTACTTGCAGACTTAAGATTGCACAACATAATGTGAAAGGTATCACTTTGGGGAGTTTTCATCATATGTAGTCTTTTGCTCCCAGGAAATGGTTATTTCATTTTAATAGTCCTGTTTCTCCCCCCACCCCTCCTTTCTCTCTCTCTCATATATATATATATATATATATATATATATATATATATATATATATATTTAGGTCTTTCATGCCTGAAATGAATTTTCAAGACTCAATGTCTTTATGCTAAGTATTCAGCACTCCAAAAACTACTGCTTCTGAAAGTGTGTGTGGGCCAGGAATGAAGTGTTCTATTTTTACAATGAGATGCAGATTTCCTATTAAAAAGTAAAGCTTTCATTTCCAATGTTATAAAGGACAGTATTTGAGTTTTGGTGAATTAATTTAGGAAGTTAAAGTAGTCCCATATAAGAATTTTCTCTAGTCTATGTATTTATATTTGATTATAAATTTGAACATTATTTGAACATTGACTCTGGGTATTTGAGTCAAATAAATATTGGTAGCTGATATTTAAGTGATCAATTTTTGTAGCATTGTTTCCAATTAAATTTGGTCTCATACCATCTCAGGTACTGATTTTCAAAATATATTGATATTCTGTTTTCATTTGTCTCTATGTCTTGATAATGCTTTTTTTTTTTAAATCCTTTCTTCCTTAAAGCAAAAAATAGGATGGACACATAGTAAGAGTGAGGAGATATTTATTTCAGGATAGAAGGAAGAAGAAAGAAGAATTGTTCCTATCTTTCATCCAGCTTTAAATAGCATTTCAAACTATACTTACTGAGTGTGCCATGTGGGGCACTGTGGGCTCGAGGTCTCTACTATTTCCCTGGTACATTGTAGGCTCCATGGTCACAAGTAAAAATAAGTAGGTGGTAAGCTGCATTCCCATCTTCATTAACAACTGTGTAGCTATCAATGAGCACAATGCCTAGCACATAATAGGTGATTAAAAATCAATCAAGTATGAATGGTAGGAATTTTTCTACCTCTTGGCCACTTATGACCTGTAACATTAAGGACCCTTCTCCCAATATTGCAGGCAGGCCAAGTAGGCAATCTCCCTAAGCTCCTTAAATGCCCGACAAAACCACTAATATCCCAAACTATAATTTTGCATCTGAAATTCTTTTATGCTTCATTCACTTAGCTAAAAATATCATTCTTATTAAAGTGCAAAACAAAAAAATATATAAATCCAGGGTCAATAACATTTGAAGTCATTTTTAATTATTTACACATAATGACAAATGAGTATCAGATTTTTTTTTTTTTTCCAATGGCGTTAGGTTGCAAGAGGGAATCTTTCTGTGGTCTTTGGACATCTGAAGTAGGTTGAGAAAAACAGAAGTCAGTAAGATGAGATTAGATGAGTGAGAAACACCAAGAAAACCTCTGCTTTTCTCACACTGTTGTTGCCTATGGGTGACATAATACTAAAAGCGTAGAGATGAGCGGGTTAGCACCAGCACTTGTGTGTAAAGAAAATAAGAGCCACCGACGTAAACTACATTTTATTATTGTCTGTGCTCTCGAGGTTATTTACCTGTATTGAACGTGTATGGTGGAAATACCATATAAAATATGCTATCGCACATCTCTTCCCAAGTTGGCCTTTAGTGATGTCACATTGATAACTTGAAATTGGCCATGGTGGGGCATTCATTCCACAGATATTGACAAACACCACAATTGTGACTTCGTTTTCACAGCAAACCAGTTGCTAAACATTTGCCAGCACATCAGTGAGTTGATGCTTTGTCAAGGTCCGGTGAGGGTGATCTGATCCCAAGGTAATGTCAGTTACTGAGGCAGAAGAAGAGGAAAATAGTTACAACTTGAATACAGTACCTGTGGAATAGTAGGAATTAAAAATATGTTGTGTCTATGGAGAGTGGACCATGATATTCTGGAATCACTCCCACCTTTGAAGGGATCATCCCAGTCTGATCAAACAGCATTGGCAGGAATGATCTTTGCAATTGAAGACCAAGTCTCTCCCACTTTTCCTGGTACAGTAGAAAAGCTTCAGATTTTTCTACAAACTAAGGAGAGTTTCCCCGCTATTGGATGATACTGAACATCTCCCAAACTTGGTGATTTGTATCTGGATCCAAAATAAATTTTATAAATTATAGAAAACCCTCAAAATTTACGACATTATTTGAACCCTTAGTTTTGTGTAATGATTCATACTTGTTCTATTATGGGGGAAAATGCCTTATAAGAAAAAACTGGATGTGGTAGTTTCATATCTCAAAGGATGTTGATTACAAAATATATTTGTTTCTAAGTGTCATACAGACCAAATACCTGAAATATTTATATCGTCAGAGAACACGTAGAAGTATGGCTGACACTTTGAGTGGGTATAGCTGATTCTAGAACCTATGTTTCATCCTCTCAATCCCTCTTCCATATTTTAGATATTACTAGGTTAAAAGATGATTTTTAAATGTCACATTGGGAGGGAACTTTGTGAAGACGGTGGAGTGGGCACACGACCCCTCTCAAGATCTTTCAAATCATGCTGCCTCGGGGCACCTGGGTGCCTCAGTCAAGTAAGTGTCCAACTTAAGCTCAGGTCATGATCTTGCAGTTCGTGGGTTCGAGCCCCGTGTCGGGCTCTGTGCTGAAAGCTCAGAGCCTGGACCCTGATTCAGATCTTCTGTCTCCCTCTCTCTCTGCCCCTCCGCCGCTCATGCTCTGTCTCTGTCAAAATAAATAAATGTTAAAAAAAAATTTAAAAAATCATGCTAACTCAGAGACATTCTAAAGATGGCTGGGATATTACAGTTGGTCGATGTAGCTATAAACTAGTAAATTCAGGATATTAAAGTTTGGGAATTGGTTGGTACCCACTGATTAGTGAGTGAGTCATGAGAGAAATGTCCTATCCATTGTATCCCAGAATCTAGTCAGGGAAACACAACCATTGCACATGCTAAAATAAAGGGAGTTTAGTGCAGAAAATTGGTTACACAGGTCATGAAAGAACTTTAAGACCAAACAAGGGATGTCGAGGCAATCCAGAGGTTATGAAGAACAGGAAGCTCCTACCGTCTTATGCTGGAGGGCCAGAGGGAGCATGTGATGTTGCAAAAACCCAGGGTTCAGGGTCACCTGGCGGACAGGCTTTTCAGGATCAGGAGCCCCAGAGGTGATAACACCGCTGCTAGAGATGCCACCAGGACAGAGACAAAGGGAGACAGAAAAACACTATGACATCTCTCTTCTTCAGCTCTTGGTCTTACACCAGGGATTCTCGTTACACTTAACCTTGAGCTGGTTAACAGTAGACCCTTGTCTATGTAGCTTCCAAGGGTCAGCAGAACTAGAAAAGGAGAAGGAATAGTTCTTAGGGAGAGCAGGCACAGGATGAACAAATCCACAAAATCCAAAATATCTACACCTGTACCTGGATGGATGGATGCATGCATGCATAGGTAGGTAGATTTCACGGATTTCCTCCAAAGTCCATTACTGTTACGTCGGGGAAAAAAGGGAAATTTTCCTTGCCCAGGTATATTATCTGAACAAGCATTTAATTACTTACTGAATTAGAAGTTTACACACTTCTGATTATTGTCACTATTCAATGGTTGTTTAGCTTCCGAAATGAGCACAAGATTGCCCAAATATAGAGAGCATATTACTGATCCAAGAGACTCTTATCTTCCATTTTTCTAAAGCTCTCTGTCTATAGTCATACCGTGAGAGGCACTCCAAAGTGGAAAACTGGATTGGTCGGATGGCTAGCCCGCTATTTTCACCATTGCCTTCTTTCAGATGTGCTGAGAAACATGAAATGCCCAGAAGGCAAGAAGGAAGCAAAAGAGTAAGAACGCTCTACAACTGGAATGAATTATGCCAAATAATTGAGAGCCAGATCTCTTTGCAAAATGCTTTTATTAACCCACATTTTATCTTTGCATCTCCTCCTCCCCCCCAAAAAACAGCTTGCTGTAACATGTCAATATTATTATTGCTACCTTCTCCATATTCTTATCTTACCAGCACAAAAATCAGAAAATTCCTAACATTAGCCAGTACTTGGTTTTATCCTTCTGAAAGTTACTTCTGCTTTATGCAGACCCTTTTCTTTTAAGTTTATTTATCTATTTTGAGAGAGAGAGAGAGAGCACATGCGAGGGCAGGGGAGAGGCAGAGAGAGGGAGAGAGAGAGAATCCCAAACAGGAGCTGGATGCTGGGCTTGAACTCACCAACAGTGCCATCATGGCCCGAGCTGAAATCAAGAGTCAGATGATTAAACAACCGAGCCACCCAGGCATCCCTATGCAGACTCTTTTTATAAAGCTATTCAGAGGGTCCTCTTTGGTGTCATAAACTTAAACTAAGGAAACCACCTTTCCTTCCTTCCTGACACATTATTTCATGAGGAATGCATCCTGTTGCTTACATAGACAAGCAGAATTCTTTCCAAGCAGAAAAACCATCAATTCTGCTTGCTTTTGTGTGCTGTCTATATACTACAAATTTGTCTTCAACTACACAAATTTGTTGTAGAAAACTGGCAACTCAAAAACATAAGCAAACCTTATCGTATTCAAATAACCCGTAAACTATTTAAAAAATATATTGCTTTAATAAGTTAGAGTATAAAAAGAAATACACATTAAAAAAAAAGAAAGAAAGAAAGAAAAGGGGTGCCTGGGTGGCTCAGTTGGTTAAATGTCGGACTTTGGCTCAGGTCATGATCTCACCGTTCGTGGGTTTAAGCCCCACGTCCGGTTCTGTGCTGACAGCTCAGAGCCTGGAGCCTATTTCAGATTCCATGTCTCCCTCTCTCTCTCTCTGCCCCTCCCCTGCTCATGCTTTGTCTCTCTCTGTCTCAAAAATAAATAAACATTAAAAAAAAAAGAAGTTAGAGTATTAAAAAAAAAACAAAACAAAAGATTCAGCACCCTCCCCCACCAGATTCCCTAACTTTTAGCCACACAGACAGAATTCACAGTGAACTCTGGTTTTCGAGTAAAAGACAAGTCAACTTTACAGATGATCATAGACGACAGTGTTTCTTCTCCATGTGCCTGCTTTGGAGCTGTATTGCTGCTGAGCACGCAAAACTCTCCTCGTGAGTATTTTATGATATATTGGAGCCAGAAATAAGAGACGTTAGTGCTGAAAGGGACGGCCGGTGGGCTCTGATTCAATTCACATACCCTTGCTGCACCAGGCTCTTTAAGATCATCATTGAGTTAGTCTAAGAATTTTGAAGCTGTACAATTCAGAGCAGTACATTACAATATGCCAATATTACTATTCTCCTGCTCTGACATTCTCCATTGATTGACAGATGAAGGAGAAGGAAGGGCAGTCACCATTAACTGAGAGTAAATGAAACTGGAATATTAAAATTCAGGATTATTTGAGTGACTGAATCGGCTGGCAGAGTGTTCGCCAGTTAAGGGTGGGGAAAGATTAATTCTGCACATGACACCACTCCGTATTTATACAAGTCTACTGGGACAATTGTTTGCCTTTAATTGTTTTCTTCATTCATTTCATTCAGACGGTTGTGTTGACTGATTTTTCTTTTTGATGTATGGAATGACTGTTTGACTGAATTTACCATTTAATTTCCACTAATGCACTGTAAAAACAATACATTAGTCAAATTAGATTGGCAGGTATGAAAAGCTTACCCCAGAACTAGAGAGAAATACAATATTGCTTTCTATAGATTTGTAAGACATATGTTCTGGGTTCAGGGGAATTGTTCCAGCTTTAGCTATTTTGCCACATGCCTTGGTTTTAGTTTCCAAAATGTAGGGCCACTGATCCCATAGGAAACATAAGAACTGGGGTGCCTGGGTGGCTCAGTCGGTTAAGAGTCTGACTCTTGATTTTGACTCAAGTCATGATTTCATCGTCGTGAGATCAAGCCCTCCATCAAGCTCCTCTCTGGGCACGGAACCTGCTTAAGAGTCTCTCCTGTTCTCTCTGCCTCTCACCCACATGCGTGTGCCCTCCTGCCTCTCTCTCTCTCACACACACAAAAGAACTATGAAGTCCAGATAAAAATAATTTTGTATGAATATGAGAATCACATAACAGAATCAGAAAAAAATGATTATGAGATAAATTTTATAGAGTTTCTTACTTACCAGGCCATGTTGCTATGTTAAACTGTTGGGTATTATTCTAGAAGTTTGTCAGGAACAAATACTTCAAATATATTATAGGAAATTTTATTTTTTAAATATTTATTTATTTATTTTGAGAGAGAGAGAGAGCACGAGCATGAGCAGAAGAGGAACAGAGAGAGAGGGAGAGAAAAAAAATCCCAGGCAAGCTCTGTACTATCAGCACGGAGCCCAATTCAGGAATTGATCCCACGAACTGGGAGATTATGACCCGAGCTGAAATCAGGAGGTGGGTGCTCAACCGACTGAGGTACCCAGGCACATCCTAGAACATTTTCTTTATTTACAATTTAATTCTTCTAATATTTAGAGTTACTATGACAAGCCATCTCTTCATGTCCCATCCTATAACTTGCTGCTTTTATTGAACATTGGGGAATTGGTGACAAAGGTAGGAAAGAGAGACGATTTTCTAGTACTTGATTGTTCTTCAATAATGCTGAGTTTATAAAGTGTTTTCCTCCATAGTTGACTAATTTATCATGGCAGAGATGGTTAGATACTACTCTTGGACATGAAAAAGATCTTTAGAAGTTTTCTCTATTCCGTTCACCACTCTCTATTCTTGTTCGAAGCAAAATTAATACCTTGCAAAATTAACACAGCAGCTTAATTATAATTTTTAATCTTAAAATTTTTAATCTGTGAAAATGGGAAATTTTTGGTAGGAAAAAGCTATGGAAGATGAGAGAAAACAATCGTAGAATTCAGAAGACAACAGATTTTTTAAAATGATGGGTAAGGACTTTTGTTTCCAATTATATCAGCTTACCCTGGAAAATAACCAACAAGAAAAGCTAGAATAATTATAAACCACATTTGACTGTGGGCATTAGAAAGCTACTGCGGTAGCCAAGACCTAGAAAAGTAAACTAGAGAAAGAAACTAAAGTAAGAATAATGTTCTGTACACGCTTTTCTAGTCCAGGCATTTTGAAAGTATTGATGAAGAACAAGAATCTGAATATAATATTGTATGTCAACTATACTTCAATTAAAAATAAATAGATTTTAAAAATAACCAAACACCATAAGAGTCTTAAAAGCCTAACTGAATGTAGCTCTTAAGAAGCAGAAAGCCACTAGATCTCAGGGCAATATCATCAGACTAGGAGACCAAAGTGGGAATTTGGGGTTAACAAGGCAGCAAGAATTTTAAGCACCAAGATCCCAGAGAAAAAAGAGGTTCAGAAAATCGGGCTGCATGTTCAGTAACAGTTTTTCCTTTAGGTATTTTTTGACTTAGGTAGACAAGACAAGACACTGAGAAGGTAAACAAAAGCTAACTGAAGTCAAAGCAAAGATTTATCAGGTTCATCACACTGGAGAGATAAAATTGAGGTACAGAACCCACCAAGAAACAGTGGACCAGTGGAAAACTAAGGATATGAGTTGGGACCATTGAAAGTCTGTGAGTGTGTGTGTGTGTGTGTGTGTGTGTGTGTGTGTGTCTTAGTACAGTTGATGAAACAGATCTAAACTGAACTTTATAAAAAAAGAAAATGAGTATCAAGTTTATTGAGTGATTAAGGTGATCTGCCCCTCAGCTTCCCACCTGAAAATGGGAAATTCTCTCCAGAGGAAAATAACATCATCCAGATTTTCTACAATATTTCATATCCCAGGTCTGGTATTCATTGGAAAGTCACCAAGACCACCAAGGAAAGAATAAGAATTAAAAATAACAACAATATCTATTATAGCCAAATTATGGAAACAGCCCAAATTTCCATCGACTGATGAATGGAAAAAGAAGATGTGGTGTGTGTGTATAGACACACACACACACACACACACACAAAGACACAGCAATATCACTCATTTGGAACGGTATGAATGGAACTAGAGTATGTTATGCTAAGTGAAGTAAGTCAATCAGAGAAAGATAAATATTATATGATTCCTCTCGTGTGGAATTTAAAAAACAAAATAAATGATCATAAGGGGGAAAAAAAAAGAGAGAGGCAAACCAAGAAACAGACCCTTAACTATAGAGAACCAACTAATGGTTACCAGAGAGGTGGTGGGTGAAGGGATGTGTTAAACAGGAAGTTCAAGAAAATAGATGGCAAGGTGGTGCATTTACAAGACGAGAAACTATGATATGTGTGAAGTTAAAATGAAAAAATTAAAAAATGTATTTGCTAAAGTTAAAACTCAGTAACAGTGTGGACACGGGTGAAGAGAAACTAGTGAAATGAAGATACAGTAGTAAAAATAGTAAGACTGAAGCAGGAAAACTAAAAAAAACAAAAAGTACAGAAGACAGCATTTGAGACATATGGGGCCTAGTCAACATTTTTTATCATATGTTTAATTGGAGTCAAATAAAAAAGAAGAGAGAGATTGGGGAGAAAGTAATATTTTAGAAATAACAGCTGAAAGTTTTCTAAAACAAAAAAAGAATATTTCAAGCCAGAAATTCAACAAGCACTGAAAAATGGAATCGAGAGTAAATACGAAGAAAATCATTCCTAGGACCATCACGGTATAATTCATAAATAGCAAAGAGAAATAGAAAAAAAGTAGCCAGAGGGAAAAAAGAGATAATACTTTCAAAGGAACAACAGTAACATTAAGGTTACAGCCTATTTCTAAACAAAAATGATGGATACTAGGAAATAATGGAATAATATTTTTAAGTACCAAAGGAAAGTAACTACCAGTCTAGAATTCTAGAGACAGAGAAATGTTGTTTGAAAGAAAAGACTAAATAAAGAAATTTTCCGATGAGCAAAACCTAAATACCCAAAGGACTAAGTTTATTGAAACAAAGACAATTGCCAATTCCATGTCACTTACAAAAGACAAGAATCGTTATAAGGAAAGCGAAAGATTGAAAGCTGACAGATGGAAACATTATGTCATGAAAATAAAAAATAAAATTGAAGAAGGTATTTTGATGTCAAAGTAGACTTGAAAGCAAAGAGTATCACTAGGGATAAGGCAGGATGATGAAATCAACTATTAATTTACAAGGAGCATATTATAAATCTAAACTTCAGTGCAATATATGAAGTAGAAAACTCTAAATTACTGTAGTAGTAACATAGAACAAAATAAATCAGTAAATGACAGAGAATGTGAATATCATTATTAAAAGACTTGGCCTAAAATTTACATAAAGCAACACATAAACACAGGAAACACATATTAAATTAATATACAATTTTTTTTTGGGTACAACATGGCACATTTATAAAAATTGGCCTTATGCTGGTTATAAAGCAAGCTTCAATGCATGTCAAAGGTTGAATGTATTAAAAGCATTTTTTCAAAGAAAGAACCCAATGAGTAATTAAAAAATACATTAACTAATATTTTTTAAATATTTGGATGTTAAAAACACATCTAATCAGTACACAAGTGGAGGATGAAGTCACAATGGAATTAGAATTTTATTAAATGAATGATAATAAAAATATTTCATATCAAAACCTGTGGGTTGTAAATAAAGCTGTGGTTACAGAAAAATTTAAGTATTAAAATTTATATTAGAAGAAAAGAAGAGCTGTAAATTAGCAAATATACATCAAAGTATTTTCAAAAATAGTAACAAATTAAATCCAAAATTTTAGAAAAAGGAAATACATACAGAGCAAAACTTAACAGAAAGGAGGATAAACATGTAATAGAGAATATTAAAAAGCTAATGATTTTTTTAAAAGATAAATACGGTTGAAAAATCTCTAACAATACAAATTTTAAAAAATGGGAACATTATTACAGTTCCTATAGAAATTAAAAATATAAAAAGGATATTACACAGTTTCAAATTAATCAATTTGATAATTAAAAATTTTCAAATCACTGGAGGAGCTCCTAGATGGTTGTCAGTTAAGCATCTGACTTTGGCTTGGTTATGATCTCACGGTTGTTGAGTTTGAGCCCTGCGTTGGGCTCTATGCTGACAGCTCAGAGCCTGGAGCCTGCCTCAGATTCTGTGTCTCCCTCTCTCTCTGCCTCTCCCCTGCTTGTGCTCTTTCTCTCTCAAGTTAAATATTAAAAAAATTTAAAACTTTCAAATCACTTGAATAAAATTATACACCTAAAAGATATGAAATATATAAGGGATAATTTTAAGTCTATTCATGAATTTGGATTTGTAATTTAAAATGTCTTTAGGGGTGCCTGGGTGGCTCAGTCAGTTAAGCATCTGACTTTGGCTCAGGGCACGATCTCCTGATTTGTGAGTTCCAGCCCCACATCAGGCTCTGTGCTGACAGCTCAGAGCCTGGAGCCTGTTTCAGATTCTGTGTCTTCCTCTCTCTCTCTGTCCCTCCCTTGCTCATGCTCTCTCTCTCTCAAAAATAAATAGACATTAAAAAATTAATAAAATAAAATAAAATAAAATGTCTTTAAAAAATGAGGTGGCTGGGTGGTTCAGTCCATTAAGCGTCCCACTTCAGCTCAGGTCATGATCTCACTGTCCCTGAGTTTGAGCCACTCATCAGGGTCCATGCTGACAGCTCAGAGCCTGCTTCGGATTCTGTGTCTCCTTCCTCTCTGCACCTCCCCTGCTTGCACTAGGTCTCTCTCTCTTTCAAAAATAAATAAACATTAAAAAATAAAATTAAATTAAATTAAATTAAAATAAAATAAAATATCTTAAAAAAATAACCTTTCCAGAACCATTTGTATTCACCAATAAATTCTTCCAAATATTTAAAAAAGAAAAAAAAAAACAATCTTAGAAAAGTTCTTCCAGAGAAGTGAAGAGGGGATATTTTTCCAACTCTTCTTATTAAGCTAGCATAAACTTGATATCATAAATTGACAATAAAATTAAGTGAAAGAAAACACATAAAAACAATAAAATGTCTAAGCAAAATAAGGTTTGTTTCTGAAATAAATAAGAATGATTTAACATTAAAAATTCTATCAATAAAATTCAACACACTGACAAATAAAATTATCTCAATAAATGCAGAGAATGTTTGATAATTGGATAAAATTCAACATTAGAATATTATCTAAAAATCTCAGAGAAAACTAGAAAAGTAAGAAAACTTTCTTAAGCTAATAAAGAGCATCTACATACAAATCTTATAGCAAAACTTTTAAGCCTTTAAAATAATAAAGGCTTCACTCCAAGATAAGAAATAATAAAATGATGACCACTCTCCCACCTTCTATTATGTGGGAGAAATAGATGGGCAGTACAATAAAAAAAGGGGGGGAAAAAGGCATAATAATTGGGGGAGAACTTTTTTTTTAATATGAAAGTTATTGTCAAATTGGTTTCCATACAACACCCAGTGCTCATCCCCACAGGTGCCCTCCTCAATACCCATCACCCACCCTCCCCTCCCTCCCACCCCCCATCAACCCTCAGTTTGTTCTCAGTTTTTTAAGAGTCTCTTATGCTTTGGCTCTCTCTCTCTCTAACCTCTTTTTTTTTTTTCTTCTTCTTCTTCTGGGGGAGAACTTTTTATTACTTATCAATGTCAAAAAATACATAGAAAATTCTCCCAAATTTACAGATGAACTGATAGATTATATAAGATAATTTTGCAAGTATACAGGATAAAAGGCCAATATAGAAAATTAATTGTAGGGCTCTATACCAGAAACAAACAATTAGAAAATAAAAATATGTAAAGATATTAGTTTAATAGAATCCCAAATTATCTAATACTTATAAACAAATCTCTAAGTATCATGAACAATACTCAAAGAAGTATCGACTGTTACTGAAGGAAGTTAAAGAAAATCTAAATAAATGGAACTGATATTGAGAGAAGTTAAAGAAAATCTAAGTAAATGGAAGTATGCATTCTTGTTCTGGGATGGGAATGCTACATAGTTTGAAGATGTCAATTCTCTACAAATTGTTCATAGATTCAATGTAATCCCAGACAGAATTCTAACCAGGTTTTACTGTGGGTAGTGGTAATTAACTAACGGTGGTAAAGATGCCAAAATGTTTATGGAAATGTAAAGGGTCAAAAATACACGTGGCAATCTTGAAGAAGGTTTTCAAAATTAAAGGACTTGTAGTTCTAGGTAGTAACACTATCAAACTACTGTGATTAAGGCCGTGAAGTTTGGGTACACCAACAGACAAGTAAATCAGTGAAACAATACAGACAGCTGGGTAACACGTTAAATGCATGTTGTTATTTGACTCATGACAGGTGGCACTCAGTGCGGTGTGGAGAAGGCTATGTTTGCAATGTGGGACGCTAGGGGAGATCGTATGTCCACATGGAAAAATAGTGAATCTTGATGCTTGATACATAAAAATCAGTCTAGAAAGCTATGGATCTAAATGTGAGCTGTACGGTAATAAAGCCTCTAGAAGATAACTTATGACCTTAGGTTAGCATCTATTACACTGTACCTAGTGGTGGGGGCCGGACAGACCTAAGAGCCGCAGGAGGCCAGCAACAGGCAAAGACGGAGTTTGGGTTTCCAAGTGAGGTCCGCAGAGACCACAGTGAACATGAAGACCAGGAGCGGTCTCCAAGGAAGAGCTTTTAGTATGTACAGAAATGGAAAAATTAAAGTGTATTTGAGAGCTGGCACTGTAATTCCTCTTACGGCTGACTTAGGTTGCTGGGCAAAGATAAGACGTGCTTGGTGTACAAGGTGAACATCTTCATTAAATCCCAGCGGCGTCTTGGTACCGAGACCACGTAATGAAGTAGAACCTGGAATCCATGTGGGTAATCCAGGGAAGAGGAGGATGAGAAACAGAGACAGGAGGGAAGGGAAATAGTGCAGATGGGTGCTGCTGCAGCCCAAAGGCTGCATTGGCCCCCTACCTCCAAATCTTAAATAAAAGCCACTGCGTTCCTAAGTCTTCTAGGTGTGTGGAATTGCCCTTTAGAGCCTGAAAATGGGGTCATGTCTCCTGTCGGGATTACTACAGCGCAGAATAGAAGCAGAATGTTTGCAAGTGCTTCCCCACCTGACCTGGGAGTGGCGGGGAGCAGGAGGAGGCCTTGAGTCTGCCAGCCCCTCAATGGGCAGAGGCAGGACAGGAAGGCTGGATTCTTGAGCAGGCTGAAGTTCTGGGAGGCCTTTCAGGAGTTAAGTCCCATTGTGAATATTATACTTTCAATGATCCCTTTTTCCTCACTGCCCAGCCTTCCCCCCACTGCCCCTGGGACTCCAAGGGGTTAAATGAGCACTCTGTGACTTGTATTTGGTACTCCAAAAACTTGACTTGTCCTTCAGGACTTTGGGGAAAAGTCTGCCATACATCTACCAGTTTCTGGTTTGTTTTGTTTTGTTTTTAATTTTATTATTATTATTATTTTTGTGGAGGGAAGGGCAGAGAGAGAGAGGGGCAGAGAGAATCTTAAGCAGGCTCCAAGCCCAGTGTGGAGCCAGACCTGGGGCTTATCTCACGATGGAGAGATTATAACCTGAGCCAAAAAATCAAGTCAGATGCTTAACAGACTGAGGTCACCCAGGCACCCTGGCTTCTGTTTTTTGATCTGTTGGCTCCAGGCTAGTCTACTCAAACTGCCTTTTCCATTTCTGCCAAGAATCCACTTGCAACCCCTTCCCAGGACCATCCAAATCCTTTTCTGGGACAGGAAGAGGAGAAGGAGAATTAATGAAGGTCATTTTTATGTCTAGAAGGAAAGTTGATCACATGACCCTACAGTATTCATCTCCTCCAGTGTTCAGGGTTTTTTCCTAGCTTAATCATGGGTACTAGTGCAGCCTCAGCCCCGACTCAAAGAGGTTCTAGAACATGGTCCTTACCTCAGCATGAAGTCTCTCTCGATTCTCCACTTTCTCTCCTTGCCTATTATCTTGAGCCCCTGACTCACAGACTTTCTGGACCTGTAAGGAAAATACACACTTCACAGAACCAAACATATTGAAATGACGTCTTACGAAGATATTGAAACACCCAAAAAAGCATACATGAGGATTGTTTCTCCTGAGGACTCAATTATCTGGAGGGCCAGATTGATTGATAAATCTAACTTTGCTTTCCTTGGCAATAGTTGATCACACCGTGATGAAAACAAGTCAGAGAATGGAAAAATAATATTCGGATTTCAACAAAATAGTGAAAATTCAGAGACTGTCTTTGACTTTCGCAAGGTGAGAAAAGATTTCACATTTTGATTGTGTATGGCAGGAATCCCTTTTCAAACCAGGGCAGTCTGTATGATGCACTTAAAAATCAACCTTTTCAAATACAGCTGCAACCCCCACAAGATTTCTTGATTTCTCTGGAGTCAGATAAAGCACCACATATCAGAGTGGTGCCCTGTATGTGAAAGTGATAAAGATAATTTGGAAGCACAGCAGTGGCTCAAAATATGGATCTGGCAGATGTTCATGGAAATGTTTTCTACTATTAAATTCATTGCGTAAAAATTTAAATGTCCAAATTCAGGCACGTAGTTCCCACCAGCCATCAGGAGCTTTGACCCTATTAACAGCTGAGTGTGTATTGTTAAATCCTACTTTGGCATTTCCAGAAGCTATTGGGTTTCTTTAATGCCTGTTACTATTTCCTTTGTGTCTTTCGGCTTTTCTTTACAAACATAGTTACATGACCTTGGGGGAACTTATATTATGTCCTCGGGTCTCGGGCGCCTTCTTTGTGAGTGTCTAGGTATATCTTTAGTATTGCCCAATAGAATTTCCTGTGATAATGAAAATGCACTCTATATGTACTGTCTAATGCAGCATCCATGAGCCACAGGTGGCTAATAAACACGTTTGAGATACAGCTAGTGCCACTGAGGAAGTGAATTTTTAATTTTATTTTAAAATCCATTTAACTATAAGTAACCCTATGTGGCTAGCATCCACTTCATTTGACAATGCAGATCTAGTCATTTTGGGGGCTACTGTCCCCTCTAAAACTCTCCCATTCATTAACTCAAATATTTTTGCCCTTTGACAAGCAGAAAGTAATTTAATGCTTTGCTTGAAATTATTTTTCAAGAACTTTCTCAGTTTGGGAACATTATATTCTTAACATTTTCTTTGCTTTATGAAACTTTAATAATATTGGAGTTTCTTGCCCTCGGTACCACCTCTGTGATTATAGGAAGTACCGTGGATGAACAAGGATCATTGAAGAGATCATCAAGAGAAGCCTCCCTCTGGATTTCATTTCATTAGGAGGGTGTTCAGAATGCCCAAATGCTAAATTGCTTAGAATAAAACCCACACCTTTCTGGTGCTATGTTGTTTTCTACATGTAGCTAGAAAAATGTTGGTAGTTATGTCTTAAAAAATAATCTTTAAAATCGGCACATCTATTTTTGAAGCTGATTTGGCTGTTCAAGGCTTGCATAGCACTTCACCATCTCACTAATATTTCACTTAGTAAACAAATGCAGTTGCCATGATTGCTCTAGGTTACATGTTCTTTGAAGTTAGGAAATATTTATATCACAGACTCTATACATAGCACAATCTCCATTGCTAATTCAGATCATACTTTAAGATATAAGAGAAAATTTAACAGTTATGGTGGCCATAAACATCTAGCAAACCAACCGGAAAACAAACGCACGTCTTTTTTTTTTTCTCTTTCCTTTTTGGAAGCCAAGAAAAAAAGAGAAATACCTAGTGCAAAACCATCTTTCTAATAATTACTGTTGTATTTAAAATATACATTTGCTAAATTTATTTTAAAATATCTTCTTATAGTAGAATTTCAGGTTGTACCTGAAGGATTATATTGGAGGTGAAAATAATCATGTGGTCTGACCAGCCTGAATCACATATTCAAAGTGATTGGAAAGAGCGATAGAGTTTTAGAAATTCACCTCTGATGTTGTCCACTGGACCAACTGAGTCACAGTAGAAATTACTGCTTTATTGGAGGCAGTCAGCAGCCTGGACCATTACTCTAGTACAATTATACATGCAGAAATATACACAGACCAGCATGCATTCACTAACATATAGGAATTCTTCATTTAGCTGCGTTTTTAGGCAATGAGGTATCGTACATTAGAAGATGTTTTTAAAACTACAAATTTAAGAAAAGGTATTTTAAACATCACTTTCAGGAATTTTTTTTTCTAAAATTAAGAAATGCGTACATTGGCATATTGAATGTTTCCTTGATAACTCAGGGTCATCGTGCAATCAATGTTTGTGTTGATGATGCAGATGGAAACTAGACAGGTGTGCTTATTAAAACTGCAGATGGCAGAATGCTGGCAGGTGTAACTGATGGAAGAGTAAAGAGAAATCCAGAAATGAAAACAAAAAATGATAAAAAGCAATCAGTAGGGGCGACCGAGTGGCTCAGTTGGTTAAGTGTCCAACTTTGGCTCAGGTCGTGGGGTCACAGTTGGTGAGTTTGAGCCCCGCATGGGGCTGTCTCTGCTGCTGAAGCCCCAGAGCCCGCTTCAGATCGTCTGTCCCTCCCCCCTCTTCCGCTCCCCCCCCAGGGGGAGGGGAAATAAATAAATATTAGAAAAGCAATCAGTGAATGTAAAATTCTGAAATTTCTGTATTTAGTTTCAGAGACTCCACGGATACAAGTGAGGGATCCCAGAATCACTGGCTGCCTTTCTGGCTTGCTTGCTCTTTTTCCCCTTTTTTCTTCTACGTCAGATTGTTCCAGAAGTTCACAGGTGCTTGCAAGACCAACTCTACTACCTGCTTAGTCTCACACAAATTTTACAATATGTCCATGAGATAGTGTGGAGGTAAAATACAATGCATCACTCTGAGATCTGTTGTTAAAATAAAATTAGAAACCAACCTGTAAACATATAGAAAGTAGGCGTCAGACACTAATTTCCTAGGAATGTCTCTGCATGTCTACTGGGTAAATCTTATTTCCCAAGATCACTTTTTCTTTTTTTTTTTTAAACATTTATTTTTGAGTGAGAGAGAGAGCAAAAGCAGAGGGGAGCAGAGAGAAAGGGGGTCAGAGGATCCAAAGCGAAGTCTGTGCTGACAGCTGCAGGACTCAAACTTACAAACTGTGAGATCATGACCTGAGCTGAAGTTGGACACTCAACCGACTGAGCCGCCCAGGTGCCCCTCCCAAGATCACTTTTTATTGGTACCTGATTCCAAGTTATTTCACTCCCACCTCAACCACTAACATATATTCGTACTTTTTGTGATCCTAGTTATTCATTTATTAAATAATTAACCATCAGACTGTTAGGATTAAGTAAAGAGTAAAACAAAAATATTGGAATCCCTTAGGGGAGTTAAGCAGCTTTGCCAATAAACAGAGGGCATGGATTTAAAGAAACTGCACCCACTGAACTTGCCCTTGTCCTCACTCTTTCCCAAGAAGTATCTGAGATAAACCTAAATTCAGAATTAGTCAGACCGGCTTCCTCAGGCTGACTGGAATTCATTGCTCATGCCCCTGGGGTCAGTGGCACTTTCCAAAGACGGAGTGGTCTTCTCTGCCCACTGCAGAAACCCGGGGCCCCACTGGACCCACTGTCTGCCTGCAATCCCACACTAAAGGCCAGATGCCAGCCTTCCTAGAACATTAGTGGCCTACATTTCAGTTTCTGAACTGCTCAGATTGAGTCTTTGAGGACTCTCTCAGCTTGAAACCTGACCCTCAACCCCTTTCCCTGACCTGGACAGTCCTCCTTCCTACTTTAGGCGTTGGTTGCATGGGCCGTAAAATAATATATTTGTCCTTAGTTCTAAATCATTTCTAAAGCTCTAAAGTGCAATGGCTCCTGGAAAGTATTGCTTTTTGCTTGTTTCAATTTTAGAGAGGATTAAACCACAGTTACTCTAAAAGATAGTAAGTTACATTGATGAGTAAAGTATGCTTTTAGAGTTAGATTTACAGAGAAGGAAGATGGCTTAGTACGTTTTAAAACACTAATAATCCATTCTCATGGGATGGGAGGAAGGGGAAGAGAGTTAATAAAATACTAAATGATTCTGACAAATTCAATTAGCTGAGCAGTAGCTGATTAGTCAATATTTGAATAAGCCACACACACATGCACTCTACATTTTACTTTAGTTTTCTAAGCGATCCCAGTGAACTGAGTCCTAGTAACTCTCCGTTCAACAATTCAGTTTTCAAAAACAGTTACTGTTTCTGGAAGAAGAAATATTGCCTGTCAGTCCTAATTGATGTTTAGCTATCAAGTACATTTGAAACAAATTTATTACTTTGCCTGATCTCAGTTTAATACATTCCAAAGGGCGGGGGGGGATGCACAAGAATTTATAGAGTCTCAGTTCTCCACACTAAAGTGTGCGATAAATTACAACATTATTTGGCCATGAAATTAACAAGCCATAGAAACCGCACCATTAGCAAGGTATACAGTGGTAAACAGCAGGCGATGATCATGATATAAAACAAAACAGACCGTGTGTGTGGGTGTAGGTGCCAATAAAGCCATAATTAAATACATTCATATGCATCTTTAGCAGGGAAGCTCTTTGAGGGCAATTGCTTTGAATTCTACATGCCTGTCAGGATATTATGGCCCAGTGCTATGGCCTTTATTCAAAGATGCTGAGAAAGTGTTACCATGGGTAAACTCGGACCTTTTCTCAACAGAGAAGTTGATCAACATGCATTCTGGACAGCAAAATTCCATGGACCTCTCACACTGCTTCCAGTCATCCTACAGTTAAGTGCCATTTCAACAAATCAGGGTGAAATATGGCAGGTTAAGAGGAATTAGAAAGGAAAGGAAGGAAGCAAAAGGAGGGAGGAGAGGAAGGAGGAAGCAAAAAGTGTGTATGGAGTACTTCAACGTTTACATAAAGAATGGACCCCAAACTAACCTGAATACCCTAAACTATCAGCATATGCCATAGAAACTTAAATGCACACAGTAAGCTAAACTTACAGGCTTTGTTTTTTTTTTTTTTTTACTTTATTGCATACACACATCCATCTTAAATAATCTCTATATTTTTATCCAATAAGGGAGCGTTGTTTTGCAAGGCTGTCTGTATTCTATCAGAGGGCGTGTAAAGGGGAGATGACTCAACTTGAACAGAAGAATTAGTTCTCAGGTGAATAACTGCTTCTTATAGGCGGTGACTCTTTGAATTTTCCAGAAATATTTGCAAAAACTCAAAACTGGAGAGGTACTTAGCTGCCCTCAGAAGTTTTATATTAACAAAGTTTCTGTAGGAAGAATATCCTCCTGGATTATCCACACGATAATGACGAACAGGCCAATTTATGCTGAGAAAATTATACAACAACCATGTCACCTCCATTATATTGATAGTCCTCTGGCTTCAATCTTGGACTTCTTGGAAAAGGTAAATACTGAGCCAAGAATAGACACGGGCAATGCCAGAGGCTCTGATAGACCGATAGATGCCCTCAGACAGAACCATCCAGCCAGGCTACAGTTCTGCTTAAAAACATCCCCAAATGAGTGGATCTCAAAAACCATACACCGAGCAAATGAAATCCAGATACAAGAGAGCACCTACTGTATTATTCAATTACTATGAAATTTGAGACTAGGCAAAATTAATCTATAATGACAGAAAAGAAATCAGTGATTGCCTGGCGTGGGAGGTAGGGGGATGTTTGCAAAAGGCTAGGAGGAGAACTTCTAGGCTATTAGAATTGTTCTCTGTCTTACAGGGGGTAGTGGTTATATACATGTGTCCATAGGTTAAAACTCACTGAACTTTTGATTAAAATATATGTATTTTATTGTATGTAAATGACAACTCAATAAGTTTGATTAAAACCAAAACCAAAACAACACAAAACAAAAATCTCTCAAGACCTCAAAGAAAAAATGCTATTTCCTCCAAGGTATGAGACTGGAAATGAGACACTGGTCCTTTCTGTTTTCAGATATCCCTAGGATTATTTAGAGTATTTTATTTTATTTTATTTTATTTTGCTTATTTTTTTTTTCTTAGAGAGAGAGTGAGAGCAGGGGAGGAACAGAGAGAGAGGAGAGAGAGAATCTCAAGCAGGCTCTGAATTCAGCACGGAGCCCCACGCAGGGCTGGATCTCACCACCATGAGACCATGACCTGAGCCAAAATCAAGAGTTGGACACTTAACCAGCTGAGCCACCCAGGCGCCCCTCTAGAATATTTTAAAGAGCTAGAATTCCCTAACAAAAGACTTACCACCATTTACCTTGATTTTTTCTCTGCCTCTTCTCCCAACACAATGAAGTCAAGGTTAGGGAAGAAAAGCCAACTTTTCCATCATCACATACCCTTAACAAAGCTATCATTTATAGATAAATTTTGGCTACAGTTTTAAAAATCTAGCCTCTTGAGATTTACAAATCTTAGCAGTTAAGCTACTGTCTCCACTAGAATTTGGAAAAAATCATTTTGAAAATGAATAGCTGAGATTTGACATTTTTGGTTGCTGTGGTTCTTTCTAACCCTGCAGGAGAAATGATAGGTGTGAACCTGAGTAGGAATGAGAGACACATACCTAAAGTAAAAACATTACCTTGTTGCATTTGCGTGACTACAACTTATACAAGCCCCCTGTAAACAAAAGCCTATTGTCAGAATCGAAAGAATACGATCTCAGCGAAAGCCAGGATATTTGTCTCCTGGTTTTGTGAATTTTATTTTTCACCCTTGAGTCTCCATGCCCAGAACAGTGGTTGGCAAGAAAGAGTGATGAAAAATGCTTGTTGAATGACTAAGTTAATAAGTTCTGGTGGTCGGTATACATTTCAAACTGTCATTGTGCTGTGCTTTCTATAGCAGAGCTTAGAAGGGACTCCTCAAGGTATTTGCAGTCAAGGATCATCGTGATCAATCTATCCTTCCTCTGAAATGGTCCTACAACTCCAACTGGGTTGTTTTCCCTAACTTCGGGGTCATTTCCAATAGAAAAGCCATTACTTTCAGCGGATTGCAATACAAACACATCATGGATATGCTTCATGATGATCTTCTTAATAGTATATCAATTGATTCCTCATGCCCTCTCACCTTAATTTACACCCGGCTTTTCACTAATGGCCTCACATTCCCTCCTCACTCAGCTGCGGGCTTCTTCTCCAACCACCATTTCACCCTGACACCAAAGGAAGAATCAACACCTTCTTGCTCTTTATGATATGTCCAGGTCATCATCATATCAGGACTGCCCTGAAAAGTAGCCAAACAATTGTTACATCAGAGTCATCAGAGCCATCTGACAGCTCCGGTTTGCAGCTCTGAAAATTAACTAAGGTATAGCATCTGTCAAAAAATATGTCTGTTTAAACCAATGGTAGCACAGCAGAGTCTGAAGTCATTTATGACAATCCGTGTGGGAAGCACCCCCATCCCGGCACATGCAATGCCACACAACACTCTTGCCTGGTCACGTAAGCAAGCAAGAAAGCGCAGCCGTGGATGCTTGCCTTTGTGGAAGAAATACTTAGCTTTAAGAAGCCTTGAAATTCATGCATTTTTCTCGAATGAAATTCCCCATTAATTACTTTCTCTACAAAAAGCAATTATCATTGGAATTGATATAAGCAATTAAGAAGATGCTACCCCATGTTCCTCCTGCCTGTTGACTTTTCCCTTCTTCTTTATTCCATGTGGCTATCTGAAACACCAGAAATATGTAAATCTTTGTATTTTTTACCGAGTCGTGTGTGTGTATGTGTGTGTGTGTCCACATGATGAAAACATTACTAAAATATAATAAATAGACTCTTAGGAGGCCCAGCCTACTTGAAGTCCTGGAAATTATGAGAGCACTAATATTCATGGACAACTTTACATTGACATTTGCCCCCCAAATTTTCTTGATCTTATTATAGGCAGGAATTGTTTCAAATTTTCTACAGTGATCGTGTGTTAGTTTTATAATTTCATAATAAATATGTTAAAAGTAAACCATACAATCTCTTGTTACCCATAGTGGTTTAACCGTTCCTTTCCTTGTCCTCAGCAGACGTTGTGTCATATATTAATACACAAGCAAAGACATTTAACCCAGCAGTGCTTTCTAGTGACATAGAGCTATCCTGGTTCGTCTCTATCCAAGGATGGACTATAAAACCACACTATATGACTCCAAGTAGTCCAAAGTTGCAAAACACTTACCTACCAGAACTCAAAAAGATCATGCAAACTTGCATAGAAAACAAACCTATATCAGTTTATAACTAAACCACGGTATAACCCACTACACGTAATATACTGTCTGTAATGTCCTGAGCCTCTTCCATCCTTAGGTAGCCGGAAATTGTGACAAAATAATACTTTTCACTTTGGGGAGTCACACCATCTCTCATACCAGCCACCCCGTTACTTTCTTAGAGGGAACAGGAAATTAACCTGAATATCATGCAAAAAAAAAAAAAGTGTTACTGATGTAAAATCTTTGTTTAAAAACAATAACTTCTATAGCAGAGGGAACTTTACCATTGCAGGCTTTAGGTAACCTCTTTATTTCTCAGATTTCATGCTAAATTATAAAATGCCATATTGTGTCTGAAGCTATTTTTTTTCAGGAGTCCACTTTAACTCAGAGCAAATATTTTGGCCCCAAAATTCTAAGCCTTTCTGACTATACCTGCAAGATCCTGGGGACATTGTTAGAACCACCAGAGAACTGGCCAAATTACCAATGTACTGGACAGCTTATAAATTGTAAGTTATACAGAATATGGTATTATTTTTTGCTAAGCAATTCCTGTGAGGCCTTTGGAATGTCAATATAAAGTCCTGTGATGGGGGTGCCTGAGTGGCTCAATTGGCTAAGCGTCCAGCTTCAACTCAGGTCATGATCTCACGGTTGGTGGGTTCGAGCCCCACGTTGGGCTCTGTGCTGACAGCACAGAGCCTGGAACCTGCTTCAGATTCTGTGTCTTCCTCTCTCTCTGCCCCTCCCCTGCTCACTCTCTGTCTCTCAAAATTGAATAAATGTTTACAATTTTTTAAAAATGTCTTATTAAAAAAAAGTCCTATGATGTAGAATCTTTACCCGTAAGATGGGGAACAATGCCAATCCGCAGCACAAATACTTTCATAATCTGATGCTGAAATCCACCAGCAAATAGAATCTGAAATCACATACATCCACTCATTTAGACAGTCCACAAATACTCATTTTTTCTTTAACAAATATTCGTTTTAAAAATCTCCCAGTAAGGTGCACCTGGGTGGCTCAGTTGGTTAAGTTTCTGACTTCAGCTCAGGTCATGATCCCATGGTTTGTGGGTTCGAGCCCTGCATTGGGCTCTGGGCTGACAGCTCGGAGCCTGGAGCCTGCTTCGGATTCTGTGTCTTCCTCTCTCTCTGCCCTCCCCTGCTCACACTCTGTCTCTCTCTCTCTCAAAAACAAGTAAACACTAAAAAAAAAAAAAATCTGCCAATAAGTGCTGGGCAGTAAGAGTACAATGCTGAAGCAGACATCCTCCATTCGAGGCTTCCTAGAACTTACAACCCAGAGAAATGCCTTCATTGTAAACCATTAGGACCCGTAAGTTCCAGCCAACCCTGTTATCATCAGCAGGTGACCAAGTGATACAGTTTGCTTCCTGAACATTCTTTGTACTTTGTTTTCAAGATTACTTTTCTTCAAGGGACATAATCCAATGGTCAATATCTCCCAGTTAGTAAAGCTTGGAGAAAATTTACTTAGTGAACAATTTCTTGTGGCCTCGCTCTTTTGCCATATTCTCCTCCATGCTCTTGAACTAAGGAGACCTTGATTAAAGTCACTTGCTCTAATCCTATTATTTTAAAATATGGCTTCCCCAGCTTTGAGGATTTCTACTGGACCAATACGGTGGCAAAGCAGCACTGAAGCAGAAGCAGGTAAATTTCAAAATGACAGCTCTAAAAATATCCACTCTCCTTTTGTTCTCCTTCCATCCCTTTGCTCTGAACACCTCTGCCCTGACGCATTGCCTTTACCCTTCCGTGATTACTGCTTCGAAAGGTTTTCTAAGAGCAGGGAGTATTTATGGTTTCATTTGTTCCTGAGTCCTTGGTGGAAAAGGATTGTTCCTGATTCTTACTAATTCCACACTCACATTGTTAGCACGAAAATCGTATTATTTCTTTTATATTCTCCTTGGCTTCATATTTCTTCTGTTTCCTTTTTCTAGGCCAACATGGAAAGAATATTTTTAAAGAAACAATATTCTTTTCCCGTTGCCCTTCTGAGTTTCATGTTCATACCTCTGATCTCATTTCCAACCCCTATTAAGGGATGCATCGCAAAAATATAAGAAAATTCTTTGTGCTTTTCCTGTAGCAGCCAATTATTCTAATTTGTTCTGTCTCTAAAGAACGGAATGCGAAATCAACACAAAGGCTGATTATATGATCTGTTCCAAGGGAAAGATCTGAATCGTCTACTTACTAATGAAGCTCTGTATGAACTATTAAGGGTTGACAGAAGCAATCACCAGGAATTTTCATCCTTTAAATTAGTGTTTTCCACCAGATGCACGCCTTTCATTTTGGAGAATCTATTCTTTAAGTTCAGGATACACAGCTGGACAAAAGAAAAGGAAAAAAAAAGTAACGAACACAACGTTTTTTAGGTAATAACACAGTATATAGCTATCATCCCTCCCTGAGGAATTCAGCCTACTTTATGGACACAATTTAGTACAAACTCATAAGAAAGCTAACAAAACTCAAAATCACTTCACAATAGCCTAGAGAAGTAAAGGTCAAAAATGATTATTGCCAAGCCCAGGAGACAGAAGCACCTACCCAAAAGAGCACAGGACAGGAAAATCAGGATGCCTGTGTTCTAATTTCCGTTATTCCTGTAAAGCATTATTGTGATCTGAGTGCACTCAGCCTGCCCCACTTTTTCCAAGTATAAAAACCTACATCATTCCTTCAGTAGACTGAAATACCAGATCTGAAAAGTTGTAGACAACAAATTACTGATTCAAAATCAGATCTTTATGAAGTCTCCATTCCATTAGTCTTTCCCACTCTTAATTTTTCAGTTCCTTTTCTGTCCACTCTTGGCCAATGCTCAAAGCCTGATTCCACAAGTACTGTAATGAAATAGTCATGACACAGGAAGTCTCCATATTCCAATGCCCACTGGAATGAAGCCTCTAAGTAATTTTCCAGATAATTTAGGCAATAAAAAACACCTTTGTCATACATGCAAAGATAAAAGTTACTTGTGTAATAAATGTTGAAACAAAATTTCCTGGCCAAGTACATTGGTTCAAATATAGACACTAATTTGAGTTTTACTCCTGTGCTAAAGCCCAGTGGCAGGTCTCATACTGTTTTCTGAAGGCATATTTCAGGGCCTGGAGACAATTTTATCCTATAAAACGTGGTATAAGACAGGGTGTGACTGGCTAGACACAGATGTAGACCTCAGGCTATACAATACCAAGGACAAATTACGTGAAATAAGGTATTATTGTAGTCCATGGAACATGTCATCAGGATAGAATCGGACAGAGGTTCATTATCAAGTATGTGAAGCCAGAGCCAGTGAGGAATAAATAGTAAATGGTTAGAATAGGCAGGGTCTGAGGACCACACTCAGGAGGCATTGTGGGTTGGACACACCTGGAAAGAAATATTCCTGCCTCCACAGTTCAGTGTTCCCCAAGTTGGCCCACAGTGCCAACCTTTAAGAGATCTTTGGCCTGAAGATGGCATGAGGTTAATAATGTGACCCAATGTGGATGAATTATTCTCTTCAGTGTAGTCAGAAATCAAATGGCATCTTACAACAGTCAGCAAATCTTTTCTGGAAAACGTCGGATAGTAAATATCTTAAATTTTGTGGGCCATACACCTCTGCCCCAATTACACAACTCTGTTGTTGTGGCAAAGAAACAGCAATATTCAATACATTAATGAATGAGTGTGGCTGTGTTCAAGTAAAGTTTTATTTACAGTACCAGGATTCAGGCAGGAGTTGATCATTGGGCCATAGTTTGCTGACCCCAGTTATGGATTAGTGTTCATGAAAGACCATGGTTGAATGAGGCATAAGACTCTAATTCCAGTTCTCATGGTACCACTTTCTCCTTGGATGAACTTGGGCTCATCATTTTATCTGTATGGGCCTCTATATAAGTCTAGGTTCTCCATAGAAACAGAAGCAGCATGTATAGATATGCATCTATATAATGAGATTTACTTTAAAGAATTGGTTCACACAATTGTGGAGGCCTGGTAAACCCCAAACCTACAGAGTAGAAAGTCTGGAGATCCTGAAAGAGTTGCACTTCAGGTCCAAAGGCAGTCTGCTTGCAGAATTCTTTCTTGATAGGAGAAGGTAAGTCTTTGGCCTGCTAAGGGTTTCAACTGATTTGATGAGGCCCACCCCCATTATGGAGGGTAATCTACTCAAACTCCACCAATTTAAATGTTAATCTCATCTAAAAGCACCTTCACAAAAACATCCAGAATAAAATTTTACCAAATATCTGGGTGTGATGGCCCAACCAAATTAACACATAAAATTAACCATCTCAGCCATAGTTTCCTCATCATGTAGCAAAATATGTTATTTATTTGGACTATTTTGATCCCTTCCAGAGATAATATTCTACCTTTAATTTTGTACAGGATGGACAGCAGAGGAAAAGAGCCGATTTTCCCACTTAGATGACAGCTAAAAAATAAAATTCTGTTTTCGTCTTTTTCCACTAGCAAGAATGCCAAAAATACAATCTTACTGTATCTGCTTTAGCAAACATGTGATAGCTCTGGAACTGGCCTATACTCCTAATGGGTCCCATGGAATGTCTAGGTTCATCAGTAGGAGTCTTGGTTTGCTAGGAATAGAAGCAGAAAAGTATGCTGGGTAAAAATATGCCCAAGGATTTAAGTTCATGCTATTGGGAACTGGAGAAAAGAATGGACATCTAAAGATGCTCTGAGCCAACACTAATCCCACAGCACAAGGATGTAATATATGGAGCCAAACTACTGTAAATCTACCCACCCCAAATTGGCACAAATCAAACATATTGGCAAAGGAAGAGCATTAGTCATGATAAACAAATTCTCTTTTGGAGATGATCTCTCAAATGATTTGATTCAGTGTAGACCAGCTTTGGCTTCAGGAACCACAAGACAGACCTTCTCATTCCCAGGTCCTTTCCCAAATATCCATATAAGTAGGAATTTGGCATCACTAGTTTTTTTCTACACTCACGTGATTATAGTGTGCAACCAGGGCTGAGAACTACCATTGTAGCCAATTCTAGACACATAATAGAGATGTAGAGAGAATTTAAATTGAACTTGGGTTAAGCAGTAAAACAAGGTCTGACTCTACTGGCTGGAGCTAGACAAGGACTGGATTTAACAGGATGAAAAGATAAAGAATACCCTGGAGGAAATCAGATGCTTTACACATCTACTTATCTAATGGCCATTTAGATAATTCAAATAATCTCAAAGCATCTGGACCCTGAAACTCCTCATATATACTATTTTATTTCTATAATATCACTTGATATCTTGCATTCCATTGTATATATAGGAATATAAGGCTAGGAAAACTCTGTCATTTTCTCAAAACCATTTACTAAGGGTGTGGTAGGCAGAGTAATGGCCCCTAAAGATGTCCTCATCGTAATCTCCAGAACCTATGAATATGTTACCTTATACAGAATATGTTACCTTACCTTATAAAAAAAAAACTTCACAGTGATTAAAGTTATAGGCTTTGAGATCGATTTTCCTGGATTGTTTCATGGAACAAATTTAAATGCGTGAGTCCTTAAAGTAGAGAATCAGTCCCAGCTATAGTGAGTGAGTGAGTGAGTAAAGAGAGAGACAGGGAAAAAGACAGAGAGAGAGGAGGGAGATAGGTCATAATAGGACCAAGGTCAGAGGGATGTAACATTGCTGGCTTTGAAATGGATAAAGGGGATCCTGGGCAAAGGATTGCAAGTGGCCTCTAGAAGCTGGTAAAGTCTAGCAAACAGATTCACCCCTAGAGCTTCTAGAAGGAAATGCAGTCCTGCCAATACCTTTACTTTAGCCTGTGTCAGACTTGTAAGATAATACATTTATGTTGTTTTGAATCACTAATTTGTAGTAATTTGTATGACAGCAATAGAAAACAAGTACAAAGTTCCTACAGGAGTCAGTAGTAATATATATTTGGATCTAAGCATTTCTAAAATGGAATCTAGTCTTATGACTGATAGTGCAGCAGCAACAGCTTTAATAGGATCCCACCCCACTTCTGGGGTAATAGCAGCTTTTTTTAACAGAGTTTTTTTTTTAAGTTTATTTATTTTGGGGGGGGGGGCAGGGGAGAGAGTGCAGAAGGGGGAGAGAGAGAGAATCCCAAGCAGGCTACACACTGTCAGCACAGAACCCTATGTGGGGCTTCAACTCACGAATCATGAGATCATGACCTGAGCTGAAACTGAGAGTCAGACACTTAACAAACTGAGACACCCAGTTGCCCCAAAAGTGGCTTAATAGAAAGCAGTGACAGTGGTGGGTCAGAGAGTGACCTGATCTACTGGAACACTAGTGTAGCCTGAATAGGGACCCATCCTCCTGCTCCACATGAACCCAAACTAGTAAACCTAATCTGCCGGCATCTGCTATGCCAACAGGCCCAACATTCTACCCTCCACCCACTAACACAAAGTGACCTAAGCTTAGTGTTTTCTGAAACTCATACCCAATGGCACTGGGAAGTCCAAATAGCACCTGCTGGGATTAAAGTTCTGACAACAGAAAGGAAATAATAACAGAAGAAGACTGGAAACTTTAGGGGAATAAAGAGGAACAATGGAATGGGTAAAAATAGGGATAAATATAATAGACTATCCCTCACCTCATGGGTTTTTTAAGTCTTATTTGACGATTAAAGCAAAAAGTAGGACTACATCTGATGTGGTTCTCAATGTATACAGAAGAAATATCAACGATTATACTTAAAAACTGGGGAAGTTCAAGAGACCTAAATAGAAGTAGAATTTTGAAACTTTGCTTGACATAATAAAATACTGATTCCAGTAGGCTGTGATAATTACATATGCATACTGTAATCTCAAGAGAAACCACTAAGAAAAGTGCAAAACAATATACTCAATGGATCATAAGTAAATTAAAATGGGATGTCCAAGTGACCCACAAAAGGCAAGAAAAGAGAAACAAAGGAGTGAGAAACAAAGGTAACAAAAACAAAAACAAAAAACAGCAGACCTAATCTTTAATATAGCAATGTTATATTAAATGTAAATGATCTAACTACTGATTGGAGAAGTGAACTTAAGGAAAAGCAAGCATAACCCAACTATATACTGTCTACAATAAATTTACTTCAAACATGGTATTGGTAGTTTGAAAGTAAAAGGATAAAAAAGATATATCATATGAACATTAATCAAAAAAGGCAGGAATGACTATATTAATAACATATAAGGTAGACTTCAGAGCAAAGGAAATTATTAGGAACAAAGAGGGACATTACATAAAGATAATAGGATTGAGTGATATTACATACGTATGTACCAGACAAGAACTTTAAATACGCAAAGTGAACACTGAAAGAGCTAAAAGTGAAAATAGAAAATATCCATAATTATTATTTGAGCCTTCAACACAGCAACTGATAGAACTACTAGACAGAAGATAAGCAGGGATATAGAAGAACTGAACAGCACCATAAGTCCACAGGATCTAATTGACTTTTGTAAGAGAGCAGAACACATATTTCTTTCAAGTGTTCATGACACATTCACCCATAGACCATATACTAGATCATAAAACATACATTAGTAAACTTAAAAGAATTGAAATCATACACAATATGTTCTCTAACCCAAATGGAATCAAATTAGAAATCAATAACGGAAAGAAAACAGGAAAATCTCAAATACGTGGGAACTAAGCAGCACACTCCCAAGTGATTCATGGGTCAAAAAGGAAGCCTCAAGGAATTTTTGTTAAAGCATAGGCTAAAAGAAAATGAAAATATAACATCAAAACTTATGGAAGGAAGCTAAAAAGCAGTACTTAAGGGAAATTTATAACACTAAATTAGAAAAAAAGTTATTTCAAAGCAATATTTTCATTTTCTACATTAAGATATTAGAAAAAAGAGAAAAATGAAATCAGAGCAAGCAGAAAGAAGGAAATAATAAAGATACAAGAAGAAGTCAATGAAATTGAAAACAGGAAAATAATAGGAAAAAAATCAATGAAACAAAAATGTTTCTTTAAAAAAAGTCTAATCAATAAAAATCTAGTAAGACTGACAAAGATAAAAAGAAACACGCATTATAAATATCAGAAAGGTAATGAGGAATATTATGACATATCCTGTAATATAATAAGGGATGAATTAGAATGAACAAGTCTGCACTATAAATTCAAAACATAATAGAAAATGAACCAATGCTTCTTATTTTAAAAAATGTTTGTTTATTTTTAAGAGAGCACAAGTGGGGGATGGGCAGAGACAGAAGGAGACCCAGAATCCAAAGCAGGCTCCAGGCTCTGGATAGAGTCCAACGGGAGCCTCAAACTCAAGAACCATGAGATCATGACCTAAGCCAAAGTCGGCTACTTAACCCACTGAGCCACCCAAGTACCCCTGAACCAATGCTTCTAAACCAAACTCTCAAAAGTCAGCCAAGATGAAATTGATAATCTATATATTTCTACAAGCATTAAAAACACTGGACTTTTCATTTCAAAACTCCAAAAGACATATTCAGGCTTATATGATTTCAATTTTACCAAAGATTTTAAGAATTAACACCATTTTTACACAATTTTTATAAGAAATGTAAGTAGAGGAAATGCTTCTTAATTCATTTTATGAGGTCAATATAACTTTGATACCAAAACCAGACAAAGATAGTATACTAAGAAGAAAACTACAGACCAAGATTTCTCATGAATTTAGCTGTAAAAATCCTCAACCAAATATTAACAAATTAAATCCAGAAATGTATAAAAGAATAACATGCCATGCCCAAGTGGGGTTTATCCAGTTATGAAAAGTTGGTTAAATATTTGAAAATCAAACATTGTAACTGACCATATCAATAGCCTAAAGAAAAAAATTCATATGATCATATCCATTTATGCAGAAAAAGGATTTGATAAAATCCAAAACCATTCATGTGTCTTAAAAAAAATAAAGAAAAAAACTAAGCAAGCTAGAAATAGAGAGGTAACTTACTCAAACTCATGAAGATGATCTACAAACAGCCTACATGTCGCATTATACTTAATTGTGAAAGATTGGATGCTTTCTCCATATGATCAGGGATAAGGTAATGATGTCTGCTCTCACTACTCTTACTATGCAACACATTACTGAAGGTTCCAGCCAGAAGAATAAAGCAAAACTAAACAAATATATTAATTTAAAAGTTAAAAATGTTTAAATTTTATTTAAAAGACAAAAGGTATCGGGGCGCCTGGGTGGCGCAGTCGGTTAAGCGTCCGACTTCAGCCAGGTCACAATCTCGCGGTCCGTGAGTTCGAGCCCCACGTCAGGCTCTGGGCTGATGGCTCGGAGCCTGGAGCCTGTTTCCGATTCTGTGTCTCCCTCTCTCTCTGCCCCTCCCCCGTTCATGCTCTGTCTCTCTCTGTCTGTCCCAAAAATAAATAAAAAACGTTGAAAAAAAAATTAAAAAAAAAAAATTAAATAAAAGACAAAAGGTATAGATATTGAATAAAGAGGAATAAAACTGTCTCTATCTGCAGATGACATAATTTTCTAAATGGGGAAATTTCCAAGGAATCAACAAAATGCTCTAGAAATAATGTTAGTCAATGTTGTAGGGTACAAGATCAACACAAAAATCAACTGTATTTCCACATACTAACAACAAACATGTGGAAGACTAAGAAAAATGCAGTGCCATTTACAGTCTATCTAAATGAAATTAAATATTTAGATAGAAGCCTAATAAATCATTTATAGAATCTGTATGCTAAAAATTATACACTTGATCTTAGCCAAAAGGCCGAGAAGCGATGTATGCTAAAAATTATAAAATGCTGATGAAGGAAATCAATTAAGTCCCAAACAAATGGAAAGACATACCTTATTCATGGACTAGAAGACAAGACATAGTAAAGATATCAATTATCCCTAATAGGCTTAACACAATTACTATTTAAACCCTCAAGCCTTTTGTAGACATAGGGGAGGTTATTCTAAAATTTACGTGGAAAGCAAGAGGCCTGAGAATAGCTAAATTAATTTTGTCAAAGAATAATAAAATGGGAGGAATTAATCTACATGATTTCAAGATTTGGCAGCATTGGTGTAGGGATAGACACATAGATCAATGGAACAGAACAGACAACGTAGAAATAGACCCACAGAAATATATTCAACTTATTTTTGACAACCGTGCAAAAACAGTTCAATGAAGAAAGAATAGACCTTTAAACAAATGGTACTGAGACAATTGGACATCCACAGGCCATCTGATATCAGACAAACAGCTTGGATCTATAATGTATAAAGAACTCTTAACACTCAACTTGAAAAAGAATCAAACTAGAAAATGGGCAAAAGACATGAATAGACATTTCATGGAAGAAAATACACAGATGGCAAATAAGCACATGAAAAGATATTCAATATCATTAGCCATTAAGGAAATGCAAATTAAAACCATAATGTGATATCACTTCATGCCTATGAAAACTGCTAAAATATGAAAATAGTGACAATAAGGTACTTGTTTTTTCTCTGACTTATTTCACTTAGCATAATACCCTGTAGGTTCATCCATTTTGCTGCAAATGGCAAGATTTCATTCTTTTTCAAGGCTGAGTAATATTCTGGTGTGTGTGTGTGTGTGTGTGGACACATCTTCCTTCTACACCAATCTTTCATGGATTTCTAAGTTCCTTCCATATCTTGGCTATTGTAAATAATGCTGCAATGAACATAAGGGTGAATACATATTTTCGAATTAGTGTTCTCTTTTTCTTCAGATAGATACCTAGAAGTGGAATTGCTAGATCATGTGGTAGTTCTTTTTTTAATTTTTTGAGCAACATGTATATTGTTTCCCATAGTGACTGCACCACTCTGCATTCCCACCAACAGTACACAAAGTTTCCCTCTACAATGCATCCTTGCCACACTTATTTCTTATCTTTTGTTTTGTTTTGTTTGATAATAGCCAATCTGACAGGTGTAGGGTGATATGCCATTGAAGATTTGCATTTCACTGAGAGTGATGTTGAGCATCTTTTCATGTACCTATTGGCCACCTGTATATCCTCTTTGGGAAAATGTCTATTTAGGTTCTCTGCCCATTTTTTTAATGTTTATTTATTTTGAGAGAAAGAGAGAGCAGGAGTGGGGGAAGGGCATAGAAAAAGGGAGACAGGCTCACGTCAGAGCAGAGCCTGATGTGGGGCTCGCACTCATGAACTGTGAGATCATGACTTGAGCTGAAATCAAGAGTCAGAGGCTTAACCAACTGAGCCACTCAGGCATCCCTGCCCATTTTTTAATTAGGCTGTATTTTTTTAAGTTTTATTTATTTCTTTTGGAGTGGAGAGGGAGACCAAGAAAGAGGGAGAGAGATAATCCCAAGCAGGCTTCGTGCTGTCAGTGCAGAGCCTTGTGGCCTCAAACTTATGAACCATGAGATCATGACCTGAGTCGCAATCAAGAAATGGACACTTAACCGACTGAGCCACCCAGGTGCCCCTGTGTTTGTTTGTGTGTTTGTTTGTTTGTTTTAATATTGAGTTGCATGAGCTCTTTCTATACTTTGGATGTTAACCCTTTATTAAATATGTCATTTGTGAATATCGTCTCCCATTCAGTAGGTCGCCTTTCCATTTTGTTGATGATTTACTTTCCTGTGAAGAATCTTTTTAGTTTATGTAGTTCCAGTTATTTATTTTCGCTTTTGTTTTCCTTGCCTGAGGTACACAGATCCAAAAATATATTGCTAAGACCAATGTCAAAGAGCTTACCACGTATTTTCTTCTCATCCATGTAATTTTAAAATTTGACAGTACATTTAAGAAATTCTAACAGGCTGAGAAATACCTTTGAGAGGACAGAAAAATAAAATAAATCCATAATGTTCATGCATTGTTTGCCCCTGGGGTAGATTGCCATAATGGGGAGATATTTGAGCCTTCCCCCAAGTCATTAAATAAAACTTCTAGCAAGCAGTCCCTGGTCCTCTTCAAAGGAGGTTGAGGGAAGGATCTTTAATCATAATAATCCTGGGGGAGGAAAAAAAAACCTCAGAAATAAGACATCTGCTTCTGTGCCTTATTGTTTTTCCAGGATAACGGTGATTGCTTTAGCAGCTTCTATTGCCATATGTGTACAATAAGTAAATGAACATAAAATTGAATGAACACATAAAAGAAGGATAAACTCACCCAGCTTAACAAATCCACTCTCTCACCTGCTGTGCCCTGAAACATGAAAAAAAAAAAAAAAAGGAATCATTGGATCATAAGGATTAGTAAAATAACAGTCTCTGTTAACAACATTGACAGGAGGTGTAAGGGTAATTTGTCTGACGTGGGAACTAACAGTCTAGCTACTAGTCTAATTTTTAATACTGCCCTCTTCCACCCCTTTTCTTCTAATCATGGAGTAAAAATAATCTATAGATCTGTCTTAGAAGAAATGAAAAGTATCCAAACAAACTCGTGTTTTTTTTATTTTGTTCTGTTTTTGCTCTCTGTCCAGCTGGAAATGAAATACATGACTGGGTTTCCTTCATCATTCGCATAGTCTGCGTGACAAACATTATGGTTATGAATTTCAATACAGCAAGATCAGAAAATTTTAAATTGTCTTTCAAACCCCCAATAATTAAACCAAGATTGTATATAATGCTAAAACCTCAGAGACTCTTTTTGACCTTTAAAAAGCTCTGAAAACATTAGCTAATTTTTTCTCATCACATTTCTCATACCTCATAACAGGCTGTGTTTTTAAATGTTTATTTATTTATTTTGAGAGAGAAAGAGCGTGTGTGAGTAGGGGAGGGGCAGAGAGTGAGGGAAAGGGAGAATCCTACACAAGCTCCGTGCTGTCAGCCCAGAGCCCCACACAGGGCACCAACCCATAAACCATGAGATCATTACCTGAGCTGAAATCAAGTCAGATACTTAACTGATTGAGCCACCCAGGCACCCCACAACTGGGTATTATTAAAAGGTATTTGTCAATGATTAAATATTTGTTAATTCTCACTGCTACAGCAAAATCATACTATTGATGAAGGAAGTCTTATTTTGAATTTAGCAAAACAAGTAGTAGTAGATTTTTGTATGCTAACTTATGGTAACAATTAAATTTGAAAAAGGTTACAAAAATGCTCATTTGAAGGGGTACATGCACCCCAATGTTTATAGCAGTGATATCAACAATAGCCAAGTTATGAAAAGAGCCCAAATGTCCATTGACTGATGAATGGATAAAGGTTTGATACAATTGAATATTACTCGACCATCAAAAAGAATGAAATCTTGCCATTTGCAATAACTTTCATGAACTAGAATGTATTGTGCTAAGTGAAATAAGTCAGTCATAGAAAAGTGAATATCACATGATTTCACTCATGTGGAATTTAAGAAACAAAACAGATGAACACAGAGGAAGGGAAGGACAAATAAGATAAAAACAGAGAGGGAAGCAAACCATAAAAGACTCTTAAATACAGAAAATAAACTGAGGGTTGTTGGAGGCTGTTGGGGGGGGATGGGTTAAATGGGTGATGGGTATTAAGGAGGGTACTTGTTGGGATGAACACTGGGTGTTATATGTAAGTGATGAATCACTAAATTCTACTCCTGAAACCATTATTAGAATATATGTTAACTAACTTGGATTTAAATAAAATAAATCTCTTGTAGGCAACATTTATTTATTTAAATAAAATAAATCTCTTGGTTTTTTTATCCATTCTGACACCTTGTGTCTTTTGATTGAGGCATTTAGTCCATTTACATTCAGAGTGATTATTGAAGGATATGAATTTAGTGCCATTGTATTATCTGTAGATTTCATGTTTGTGGTGATGTCTCTGGTCCTTTGTAGTCTTTGCTGCTTTCCACTCGCAGAGTCCTCCTTAGAATCTCTTGCAGGGCTGGCTTAGTGGTCATGAACTCCTTCAGTTTGTGTCTGGGAAAGTCTTTATTCCTCCTTCTTTCTGAATGACAGCCTTGCTGGATAAAGGATTCTTACCTGCATGTTTTGTTTTGTTTTTTCCTATTCAGCACATTGAATATTTTCTGCCACTCCCTTCTGGCCTGCCAAGTTTCAGTGGACAGGTCTGCTACTACCCTTATGTGTCTACCCTTGTAGGTTAAGGACTGTTTGTCCCTAGCAGCCTTCAGAATTCTCTCTTTATCTTTGTATTTTGCCAGTTTCACTATGATACGTAGTGGTGTTGACCTATTTTTGTTGATTTTGAAGGGCGTTCTCTGTGCCTCTTAGGCTTGGATGCCTGTTTCCTTCTCCAGATTAGGAAAGTTCTCAGCTATAATTAGTTCAAATAAACCTTCTGCCCCTTTCTTGTGCTCTTCATCTTCTGGAACTCCTATGGTATGGATATTGGGTTTTTTTCATGGAATCACTTAGCTCTCTAATTCTCCCCTTGTGATCAAGTAATTTCCTTTCCCTCTTCTTTTTTCCAGCTTCATCATTTTCCATTGTTTTATCCTCTATCTCACCTATTCTCTCTTCTGCCTTTTCCACCCCCACAGTCACTGTATCTAGTTTATTTTGCCTCTAGTTTATAGTATTTCTTAATTCATCGTGACTACTTCTTAGGTCTTTGATCTCTGCCGCAATAGATTCTCTACTGTCTTCTATGCTTTTCTCAAGCCCAGCTATTAGTCTTCTGACTGTTATTCTAAATTCTTGTTCAGATATATTGTTTATATATGTTTTGAGCAATTCTCTGGCTGTCATTTATTCCTGAATTTTCTTTTGGGGGAAAACTCTTCCATTTCATCATTTTGGCTAAGTTTCTGTCTTTTGTGTGTTTTAATTGCTTGTTATGTGTCCTGCACCTGTGAGTACTACTATATTAAAAAGTAGTACTGTCCAGGGTGTGGCACTTCATGAAGTGTTTTTGGAGTGTGTTGAGTGAACCTGTTGTTGCATATTTGGCTGCTCCATCCCACTGGCCGGTCCTCTGCAGAGTTCCGCCTTGCTTGTGGTGGCGGTGTTTGGACCTTCCACCTGGTGTGCTTTGATTTGTTTCTTGAAGTGACCCTGGGAAAAAAGGAAAGAGGTGGGGGAAGCCTGATCCCATAAAAAGAGTAAAATGAAAGGGAAGAAAAGAAGACCAATCAAAGAATCAAAAAACTGTAAGGCTAAATCCAGAGAAAAAGAAAGGAAAATACAGAGGAAAAAGAGATACAAAAAATGTAAAAAGAATAAATTAAAAATGCTTGATGAAACAAATGAACAGAGATTTTATACATATATATATATTATATATATAATATATATATCAATATATATATAATATATATATCAGATATATATAATATATATATAATATATATATATAAATCTCTGTTCATTTGTGTGTGTGTGTGTATATATATATATATATATATATATATAATAAGATTGACCAAAACAAATCAGAAATGATGAGCCTGATTCACAAAGAAATGAAACAAAGAAGAGGGTAAAGAGAAAAATAAAAGAGAAGAGAAGAGAACAGAACAGAAGAGAAGAAAAGAGAAGAAAAGAGAGGGGAGGGGAGGGGAGGGGAGGAAAATGGGAGGGAAAGGAACGGAAGGGAAGGGAAGGGAAAGGAAGGGAAGGGAAGGGAAGGGAAGGGGAGGGGAGGGAAGGGAAGAGAAGGGGAGGGAAGGGGAGGGAAGGGGAGGGAAGGGGAGGGAAGGGAAGGGGAGGGGAGGGGAGGGGAGGGAAGGAGAGGGAAGGGAAGGGAAGGGAAGGGAAAGTCAAACAGACAATCAAAACAAAACAAAACAAAACAAAACAAAACAATTGTCTGTTGGTGCTTGGGACCCATGGCTGTGCTGGTCTGGAGGAGAGGCCCTCTGGTTCTGTCAGTGTGGTAGATAAGCCGTTGCCAGGCACCGAAGGGTGGGGTTTGGTTTAAGTGGGTCCCACCTCCATTGGTGGCCACAGTGCTGCTCCCTGAAGCCCCACCATGTTGGTGATGGGAAGAAAAATGGCAACACTCCAATCTCTCCTCCTCAGACTGGGTGTCTCAAACCATGTTGTTCAGGCAGCCCTCCCAGAGTAGTGTGGGTGGTAGGCTTGCCCTGCTCCATGGTCTCCTCCACCTCCTAGGGTGCTGCTGGGATTTAAAACCTGATGTCTTACAGGGCCCTGAACCAAGCACAGACCCTGTTCTGGTGTAGCTTCACTCAGCCCTGCCAATGAAAAGGTCTTTGGCTGGTGCCTACATGGTCTTTTCTCCTTGGGGAGGCAATAAACCCTCTTACCACAGTACTCGAGGAAGGAGACCATTCTATCCCAGGGCACCCCTGACATCCCTGTCATGTCTGCTCCTTCCTCCCCAGGAGTGAGTACATGGCTGGCTCCCGGCTTTACTCCAGAGAAAGTCACCACTTTGGGAACCTCCAAGTTTCAGCTCCTAAGGCTGTTTGCAAATTGGAAACTGACACTCTCTGTAATTCTCATTACCCAGCCCATAGTCTGGAGAGGTTTTCCTTTTGTGCAAACTTGATACTGAAGCCTTCCTGCTTTCTCTCCCTTTTGTCTCTGTACAGAAAGGGTTCCCTCCCCTCTGTGCCTCTGCCAGTTTATCTCCTCGATTTCACATACACACAACTCGATCCTGCCAAGCTGTCTCCCTCCAACTGTGGAGATCCTTCTGCCACTCCACAGATGGATTTCCTGGGTGTTCAAGTGGTCTGATCTCAATTTAGACGTGTTTGAGGGACAAGGAAAATCCTGGTCCCCCTACTTCTCTGCCATCCTAACTCCTCCCCTTGGATTTAAATAAAATTTAAAAAAATGTTCCTCAACCTGTAAATAAATAAAATAAGAAAAATAAATAAGTTTCATATTTTTGTGGTCATTCCAAAATGTAATTAATGTCTTCAGTATCCTCAGCAATTAGCTTCTTATGTGTTTTGTTCTAACAAGGTGGCTACAAGCAGAGACCATGAATCCAAACAAACGAAGTTTACATTCATGACTACACCTACTACCTGTGTAGTGTTAAGCAAGTTACTTAACCTGTCTAGACCTTGGTTTCCTCTTTTATAAAATAATGCTCATAAAAAAATCACCAGCCTCACATATATGTTACTAGATTATGTGAAAGCATGAATTTAAATAGGGTCAGTCATACAGTAAGTAACCAAAAAGTGTTACCTTATTATTACATATTTCTCAGTGGATTTTTTGTTTTGGCAATTTTTTGTTCCCTTTAATATCTTTCTTCTTCAGTTACCTAAGTCCCCCATTCAGCTATTTCCTCTTATTTTCATATTAAAAATCTACCCGCTATCCATTTCTAATGACATACCACTCCTTCTTTTTTAAAACTTTTTCAAATGTTTAAAAAAATTTTTTTTTTGGGGGGGGAGACAGAGACAGAGAGCGAGTGTGTGGGAGAAGGGGAGGGGCAGAGAGAGAGGATCCCAAGCAGGCTCTATGCTGTCAGTGCAGAGCCTGGTGTGGGGCTTGATCCCATAACTGTGAGATCATGACCTAAGCCAAAATCAAGAGTTAGATGCTTAACCAACTGAGGCACCCAAGTGCCCTAACTTAGCATTCCTTCGATAACCCTTCTCTCAACCACTACATATATGAGACAGATTTACTTAGAAGTTAAATGAAGCTTAAGCTTCAGGTTCCACACTTCTATGGGTGCTTTTTTAGGGCCTACGAAAAACCACCAAAAATAGTTCATGTAATCCAATGTTTTTGCCAAGTTTTTGAAGGTGAGATAGTTGAACTTCAGTCAGATAAGATCACTGTCTCTTTCTTTTCCAATTTTCCCTCCATTGTATTCCCTTCTGATCCCATTCTATTTTATTCTATTAAAATGGCCATGGGATTTTGAGGGATCTAGTTAAGGGGAAGCTTGAGTTGAGGTTATTAGGTAATTTCAAATACTACTATGTATAATTGACTATTTACTGTCCAATTATAAGAATGACTTCCAGGAATACTTTTACTCCCTATTGTATTAACTAGCAATATAATGCAGAGGCACAAGGACAAAGGCAATTTTATAATATGGCCATGTCCTTAATGTACAGTGCTGTAAGCATGTTACTTTGGAAAAGAAAAAGAGTTGAAAAGTATAAAGCCAGAAGCTGTTCTGTGAAAAAATGTCTCCAGTCATCAGACATATAAAATATAAGTAAAAGTTTGAGTTCTTACCAATGCTTAGTCAAAACAGCCATTTTCTCACGTCAGAAATACATTTGATTGATAATGGAGTGTGCTGTATTTATATATAATGAAAATTGTGTGAAAGAGTGTTTACCAGAATTTCTATAATGCACAAACCTGTCTTGAAGTCAATAATGCATTTATAATAGTCACATTTATGCATATGTAATCTGTGGAGGTTTGCTTAAATTTATCAATTGATAAAATTAATGTCATATCATTAATAATAAATTGTAAAACTAAAATAAATTTTTCTAACCTATTAGCAACTAAAAACAAATTTTAATCAACTACATTAAAATAATACTCTGTATGTAAAATATGTAGTTCGTTTTTTAGTATGTACATAAAATACATACATTGTCACATGAGGAAGCAATTAAAGAGCATGTAGTTAAAAGTGTAGGAAAAGTTTTATAGAGGCGTATCATGCAGTAATTATTTTTATGGATTTTGTAATATCTGTCATATTTGACATCAATTTTCAATATTTAATTTGAAGAACTTCCACTCCAAGGTAGGATGAAATATTTTGAAGCAAGAGTCCCACCAAGAAAAACAAAGCCAAATAAAATGACTAGCATTCAATCAAAAAGTTCTAGATACCAAGACATAGAATCATACAACTAAAATCTTAGGGAAAAAGACAATAGAAAAAGATTTGTACAAGATATTTGTGCTGTCAGTCAGAGCCCTGGGTTTGTACTTTGCATGTAAGCTTTGCCTCAGGCTCAGAGAACTGGAACAAGAGACATTATGAACTAAAAGTAACAGCAGTTGCCATTACTAGGCATTTACTCTGGGCCAGACATGGGTTAGTCTGTGGGGTGCAGGATGAAAATGACATGGTTATTTACTTTGAGAATTCATAATCTAATGAGACAGACACAGATATAAATCGATCACAAAACTGCCTTACTACTGAACATGACTAGAACCTCCAAATCCATTAGCATTGATTTACAAAAGATAAAAATTTTCACTAATTATGACATGTAAGTGCACTGGTAATTTTTTTCCTTCATATCTCCTCCTGTGAATCCCAATTATTTTCTCATACTCCACTTTGGACAGCCAAAAATACATTACTGATAATTTGAGAGGCTTCTCAGCTGTGAAGCTATTATGTCATCAATAATCTAAGCCAAGACATTGGCCAGAGAATGGTATATAAACATCAGATTTTGTGGCATTTACTGAATAGGGGAGAGGGGAGACCTCAGTGCCCTGTGTACTATTCTGCATTTTTATTAAACTTTTCCACTGCTTTTAGTGAACCAAAGCAGATCTGGCAATTTTGCTCTCTGCTAATGTGGTCCCTGACCTACAGTGTTTAAGTCATTAATCTGTAAAGTGCTTTAGAATACAGGGAATATGGAAATGTTTGATTTTACATACAGCCTCTTATACCCTGGGTTTCCCCCAAGCATTCTGCAGACCAATTAATTAAATTAAATTACAATTAGTAATACAATTGTATTGTATTAGGCATACAATTGTATTGTATTGTATTAGGCATACAATTAGTTTGCAAGCAAATAGAAAGTGTAGCACATGTTTAGTAGTTTACATAAAGGTCAGGTTTATTTCTGGGAAGAAAATATTAGATTCATGTATTTAATAAATATTTATTATCAAATATTTGTTGAAATCACACCGTATTCTAGGCACTGTTGTAGGCACTAAAAAATTATGGATACCTCCTAAAAAGGAAACAAAGTTTACTTCAAGTGGCTTCAAGAGGCAGAAAAGACATGTCTACCTACGAAAATCATTGCTACTCTACGTAAGCAAGTTGCTCAATATTTCTCCATTACAGACATAAAATAAAGATATTCAACTTCTTTTTCTCCTTCCTGTATGATTTAAGGTAGAGATTGTCTTATAAAAAGACAAGAAAAAAGGCATCTTCCTAGAATGCTGGTCAATAAATATATCGTGTTTAAGTTGACCCTGAATGAATTGACTAATAATAAACTGCTTACTTAAAATCCATAGCGAATTTGGTTGTGGCAAATCATAATCCCAAAATACTTGAAAATATTCAGCATATGTTGTTTTCTAGACAAAGTACTGCTTGCCAGATAAGTATAAAGGTAAGTCATACCTGTTCCTGCCCTCAAAGTTGCTCTGCGTCTAATGGAGGTGGGAGACATTAAAAAATAAATGATTATAGTGTAATGCTGCCTAAAAGATGCATCGATAGCACACAGGAAAAATTATACTAATCCATGCAGAAGGAGAAAGGAAGGTTATAGGTAAGTACTATTTGACACACATCAGAGAAAAAGGAAAATTAATCAGAGAGACAGTGAAAAGGTTTGTGTGGTCTGTTAATGAATTTGGATTATTTTCTTTAGAAAAAGTTATCAGAATCCTATCTATCTATCTATCTATCTATCTATCATCTATCTACCTATCTTTATTGTCTCTGATAGTTTTTACCAAAAGATAAACATACTCTGCTTTTCTACTGGCATGTTTGAGATCCACATTATTAGCTACTTAGTGGATTTCATCACCTGGATATTTCAGGCTCCTGAGACTCACCATGTTCCATATATGTGTGTGTGTTCCATATGTGTGTTCCATATATGAATTCTGGTTGAAAGAACTGGGAATTATATGGAATAAGAGAAAGGGCTGAAAACAGCAAGTTCAATTGCTTGAATTGCATCATACTTACGGATAAAGCCCTAGTCAAGGCAGTGACAGTATCAGTAGTGATGGGAGTGAGGAGAAATGGTCATATTCTAGACACGTTTTGTCAGGGAATGTCTAACATCTAATGTCTGATCGCATATGGGAGATGGATAGATGGAGAAGGTAAAGTCAAAGTTAACTCCAGAGGTTCTACTGGAGAACCTACTCCAGTAGAATCTACTGGATTCTCACCCAGAATAGGGAACTCAGAGTCAAAGTCATGGTCAGAGGAAAAGATAATTTGTGAGAAAGCAACAAATTCCCAGTCTCTTCATCTCCTTACCCCAGCTTCACTTTTTGGATATACTTAGCAACCGTTCTTTCAAAATAGAGGTATTAATCTGATTGGTCAAATTAAATAACATAGTTCAAAACATTTTTCAGCGAGTAGTTCCATCACAATTTGAAAGGTCATGCTCAGGGCGCCTGGGTAGCTCTGTCGGTTAAGCGTCCAACTTCGGCTCAGGTCATGACCTCGCAGTTTGTGAGTTCGAGCCCCACATCGGGCTCTCTGCTATCAGCACAGAGCCTGCTTCAGAAACTCTGTCCCCCTCTCTCTGCCCCTCCCTGACTCACGGGCAAGTGTGGGCCTATGCGTTCTCTCTCTCTCTCTCTCTCAAAAATACATAAACATTAAAAAAAAATAAAAGGTCATGCTCACAATCTCCCTCTTCATGCACTTCTGAATGCATCATCGTTCTTCTAAAGTTTCCACTGCATTCAGGGGACCAGAGATGATGTTGGCCTACGATGGAGAGGATGGCATTAGATGGTGCCAGCACCACTCAGAACTCTGGTGTAAGGTCCACCCGAACCCTGCTTTACAGAGAGCTCTGCATGGAATCCTGGGAGTACGCTCAGCCATAATAATGTGGTTTTGTTTTTTCTTCCTTGCTTGAGCCTGCCCTGGTTACTCTGACAAACTTTTCAGGCATTCCTGGGGCCCCTCGTTAACTTTAATTCCATTTCATGTCATCCAGATTCCCAACAAAAATTACTGCCCATAACGAAAGAGTTTTGAAACGCGAGGCGTTTTAAGTGCCTGAAATATCCAGGTAATGGCATCCAATAGATAGCTGGTAATTTGGATCTCAAATATGCCAACAGGATAGCAGAGTAAGTCCATTTACTGAAATTCTCCTACTAGACATACATGCAAATTCTGGATTAGTTTTTAAAAATTTACAAGCACATAGCTGAAATTGGAAGAAAGAAAAGGATATTTCCAGATTTCAGAAACTAAGAGAGAAATTAAGGCCAGAGAGAGAAGGGCAGGCTGATGTCTGCACGTTTTATATGCATGTAGGGGCCGGTGTTGGAGCTCTGACCTCACCTTGAGGCCAGAAAGCTAGACTCAGGAGCCCGTACAGATACCCTAAATAAATGTTATAGGGAGCTTCTTAGTCCATTCAAAGGACTGGGGGAGTGGTGAGGAAGACAGACATTTGTCAAAGGCCTTCAGGTAGAGAAAACATCAACACCTCCGAAAAATAGGCCTGTGATTCCCAGAACTGAGATGTTCAGGTGGTCACTTACCTATATTCCCTGTATGAATCAGAAACTGCAAGGTAAGTAATTAATAGAAATCCTGGTGCAGGCTAGCTATTGAAATAAATTCTAGGACCTCATCAAAAACTACATTAAAATCACTCCAAAGGGAAATTTTAACAAACCAGAGCAAATAGTATCCCAACCGAAAAGAAATAATAAATCGGGGGAAGTTGCTTTAGTTATTTAAATAGTATTCAATGTTTTTTTCACATCCATGCCATTTTGAAGAATTCTTAAAACATGCAAAGAATTCATTTACATCCTACATATCCTACCATCTAGAGCAAAATTCACTTGAGAACGTCGCCAGTGGAAATCAGAAAGCATTACAGAGAAAGCAAAAGGTGTTTACTATAAAAATTTGAAAGTAAGAAAAATAATGTCTAATTTTTTTTTGAGGAAGTATGTGTGAAGTGGGGAGAAAGGGGGCAAAGGGAGAGAGAGTGAGAGAGAGAAGCCCAAGCAGGCTCCATGCCCAGTGGGGTGCCTGAGTTGGTGTTTGATCCCACGACACTGTGATCATGACCTGAGCGGAAATCCAGAGTTGGATGCTCAACAGACTGAGCGAGAACCCAGGCGCCCCGATGATGTCTAGTTTTTAATTACCAAGTATTTTGGTTAAAACTTTTGGAACCCGTTAATGGAGAAAACATGTGCAGAAAATTAAGATTTAAATATTTAGTGATTTATAAATCTCTTATCTATAAAATCTTTATGAATCTTTCTTTTAAATAAGATCCCTGAGGGGTATAAAGGGTCTAGTGATAGAGTTGAATAGGCTTGAAAGAATTGCAATTGTTTAACATTTTTATTTGGTTATCAAGACCCTTCAGGGGGATCTTGATTTTCACCGAATACCCACAAACAGAGGGCCATTTTGCTGAAAGTCCTGGTTCTCTTTTGACTTGTTCTTTGTGTGTTTGTTTTTGTTTTGTGTCTTTTATTTTTGCACATTAGGTGACACTTTATGTGGCCTACTGCATACCCCCTCATTGGTGCATTCGCTCATTCAAACAATGTTTATAAGCTGAGATACTTTGGTTAACAATATATAATGTTTAGATGAATGAATAGGCTTATGGTCGTAGTTAGTATAAGTACTGACAAGAATCACAAAAGGTATGATTCCAGCCCCATAGAAACTTATAATAGTGTTGAGAATATAAAATATGCTGATGAAATAGCTAATTTATAATATGGGACTATCTCTACATTCAAAAATGGGTTATAATAGGGGTGCTGAGTGGCTCAATTGGTTGAGTATTGGACTCTTGATTTTGGCTCAAGTCATGATCCCAGGGTCATGGGATCAAGCCCTGAATTGGGCTCTGGGCTAAACATAGAGACTGCTTAAGATTCTCTCTCTCCCTCTCTCTATGCTCCTCTCCCTAGCTCACATGCGCTCTCTCTCTCTCTCTCTCTCAAAATATGAAAACAAAACACAACAAACTAAAAAATGTGTTTTTATAGATAATGAGGACTTAAGGAAGACAAAGAAGGGACACTTTGTTGTAGGCTGAATATATCAACAAATATTGTATATATGAGATGTGAATTGAGATCCATCTTAAAGAAAGAAGAGGACTTAATTAGATATATGAATAGGGACAAAAAGTTCATGGTAGTAGCATGTGCATAGTTGGTATAGCCAATATTTGTGTGTTTTGTTACTGACATTATTCAAAGATAACCCAAATGTAACTTTGCTTCCATGAGTCCATTCTCAATATTTAAACAAAATGGTGAGATAGTTCAGTAGAACTCATGAATAAATCAGTTTAAAGAAGAGATTGTGAAGGAAATGGAGAAGGAAAACTTGCATCCTACATGACCCAACAAAACTTATTTATGTGTTTAATTTTCTTCCTCCAGGAATTTCCTCTTCTCTCTGCCCATATCTTTTCTCCCCAACCCCCCAGCCACCCTCCAATAGCCGTCTTTCCAAATCTTTCCAGATCTCTCCATCTTAGTTTTATTGCACCACAATTTAAACATCTCATGGGGTCTCTGATGTGCAACCCCACAACTTATTCCACAAACAAAAACAAAGGAGAGGTCATGAGTAGTGATTATAAACAGTATGGGGTGGACAGAAGTGACTTAAAATTCCATTTTTTTTTCCTATTAGATAATAGAACATCAATACAGGAGAATTTGGGAAACTCGAAAATCCAGAAAGAATTCATTGATTATTATTTTCCTGTTATTTATAAAACAGAATGTAAGAAGAAGGCTAAACACTCACAGAATGACTTTTCCAAGAGTTGCTTTCAGAACACCTTGTACAGACAGCTTCGCTATTGAGGTGTTTGATAACCACATCTTTTCTTCTTTCCTGTTTTCTTTCTTTGCAGACACATACACTAGCACCAGTCTTTCAAATAATAAGAAACTTCCCACAGGTCCTTTGCCAGGCAAGGTTAAGCTCTAACAACCCAAATAGATTTTTGGATAAGATGGCTGGTTGAAGGCACAGGAAGAGCTGGGTTTCTCTTTTCCAACAGGCACGTAAAGGGTAATGGGGGAAGTGACTAAAAAAGTCACTCTCCATGTGGAGCCAAGGTTAAGATTGAGACTTTAGAGGCCAGAAGAGCAGAGTAAGTACAACAATCCACATGTTTTCAAGAGCAGCCCTTTGTGTCTGAAGGATTGATTTTCCCACGATTTTTTTCAGGAACCCAACTCGCGTCTTTATTCATTGACCCGAGAGAATACAGTGTGGCAGAGAAGGCTTAGATTTCCTCAGTCCCAAGTCAGGTATTCCCTCCTTGCTGTCTATTCAAGTTAAAAAGAGAATTTTACAAGAGGAAACCGAATATAACCAAGAGTACTTTCGTTTCAACACTTTACCTGAATGTTTTGTTTTCAATTCTCCCCTGAAGTGCCTTCATTAATAGATTCTGAAGAACATTTCATTAAGTTGAAAGATTCATTCACTATATGAATTTACTATAATTTGGAAGAGCCAAATCATTTAGCCAAATTGTTTCTGTATTGCCAAAGCAGCGTATGCTGAACTAAATGATACCAGGCATTTTTTTGGCTCTACTACTGACTCAGCTGGGAGGTGGAACAGGAATACCTACCCATTTGTTCAGGGAAGAGTCACTTAGCCTCGGTAGCTGCCCCAGTCCCTTCTCTAAAATAACGCAAGCCACCATTTGTTCTGAGACTGACAAATATCCAGACTCGAGAAATAGGCTTGAAACTTTCAGAGGCATGGAAACGCTCTGTTATGGGAGTTGGAAACCAAATGCTCCCTGCTTTAAATCCACTCAAATGTTTTCATTTCTTTTGTTGTTGTTGTTCCTCTTGTCACTCCATATCTTTTTTTTTTCTCCTCCCTTGGCCTGCAATTGTGTCATTTCTTATGCCTTGCTTTTCTAGCAACCTGCGTTTTTCCTCATTTCTTGTTTCAATTTACGGGTGCATATTGCCCTGCATAATGTTTCTTGCCTTTTCCTTTATTTTCTCAGAGATAGACGCAAAAATAGTGTATTAGGAAATATTATAATTTTCTCCAGACTAAGAGTCTGCAACTATTTTTTTTTAACCTTTAGACGCATTTTAGGAGAATCGGGATATAGACATGCACATATTACAATTCCTTGGTTGGAAGTAGTAAAAATATGGTGCTGGATTAAGCAAGAAAAGAATTTATTGGAGAGATATTGGGAATTTTCTGGTAGCCAAGGATAGTATATGCTGTCTACAAAAACTCACTTAAGATCACAAGACACACGTATGTTGAAAGTTAAAGTATGGGATAAACTATCCCATGCAACTGATCTGCAGTGGTTACGCTAATATCACACAAAATAACTTTAAATCAAAGACTGTTGCAAGAAGCACAGGCCATTATATATTGATGACAAGTTCAATTCATCAAGAAGATATAGCAACTGTAAACATATATGTATGAAACAACCCTCAAATATATGAAACAAACATTGACAGAAATGAAGCGACAAATAGATAGTTCTATAGTAGTAGTCAGAAACTTCAATACCTTGCTTTCAATAATAGCTAAAACATCTAGACAGATGATCAGCAGAGATGTAGGGGGCTTGAAAAACACATTAAACCAACAAAACCTAACAGACATTTATAGACCACTCTGTTCAACAACAGACTACACATGCTTCCCAAGTACACATGGAACCTTCTCCAGGATAGACTATATGTTGGACCCCAACACATGTATCAATACACTTTTAAGAAATTGAAATCATAGGGGTGCCTGGGTGGCTCAGTTGGTTGAGCGTCCCACTTCGGCTCAGGTCATGATCTCACAGTCTGTGAGTTCGAGCCCCGCCTCGGGCTCTGTGCTGACAGCTCAGAGCCTGGAGCTTGCTTCAGATTCTGTGTCTCCCTCTCTCTCTGCCCCTCCCCTGCTCATGCTCTGTCTCTGTCTCAAAATAAATAAATAAATAAAAACATTTAAAAAGAATAAATTGAAATCATACAAAGCATCTTCTGTAACCACTGTGGAATGAAGAAAGAAATCAGTAACAGAACCATTGGTAGCCATTTCCCATGATGCTTTGCCACACATGATACCGAGCAATGCTGGGAAAAACATAATTTGCCACTTAAACAAGCGGGAAAGGGGAGCTATCACACCTAAGTCATTGATACAGAATGTGTTACTTTTCCTATGGGACAGGGCTGCGGAGGGATATGGCAGGACCAATTAATTCATAAGTATCATCTATTCATTAGGGTGTGAGGTTTTTGGTGAAACTTTGGGCAGTTTGTGATTCTGCCTGATGGAAAGATTTCCTTAAGGTGTTGAGTGGAGCCAGCATGAAAGACACATTTAGAAGGGTCATACGGTGGTCGACTTGGCAGTAACCTTCCTCTCGTGCCAGTGTTTAGGCTGCGGTATTTCCCTGGGGTGTATGCAAACATAGGTTTCAGGTCACAGAGTTTAGTCTGTTTTGTTTTGCTCATACATCCCCTCAGCATTTTACATGGGTTTTGTATCCTTCTGCCATTTACTTTATTCTTCATTATCACAATGAGACAACTTGGTTTTCCCCTTCGGATGTTGAAAAGTGGATATCAATACCTCTTGAGTTTTACATATCACGGATCAGTTTTCCATGTCAGGGTCAGGGACACCAGCTACTTCCAATGACTTTGAGATGTGATTTGAATACGTGATTAACAAGACATTCAATGTTGAAGTGTGGGTCGGGCTCATTATACCTGCTCTAGAAGGTTTCAAGCTGCAAAGATTTAAAAAGCTTTACCTTTGAATCACTTTTCTGTGCTTTCCCTTGGTGTCAGACTGTTAATGTGCAGTCTGGCACCTGCAAATAATGTGGCTTTTGTAACCAATTATGTTTATCATGTTTCATACACAGAGAATCTTAAAGTCAAAATAGTGATCCTCCTGAAGTGAGTGACTACACTTCCTTCTGTTCATAGGTCCCTAGTCCTTTCTTCATGTTTTACCCACATTTCTCTTGGTCCTGTTTACATTAAATATTTTTGCAATTATGTCAGATTGTGTGTATTCCAGTAAGCTACCACAGTGCTTTGTGAAATATGGTAGCGTTTTGGTGCATGTAAATAAAATGCATATGTAATTTGTTTACATGCACTGTTTATGTTTTCTGCACTGAAGTTATTCCTCCCTTTGCCTATAGGGATTTAATTGAAAATATCAAAAAGGCAACATCTCCAATTCTGAAATTTTATTATGGGTCAGGTATATGATTTGTAAACTTTTAAAAAAAAATGTTTATTTATTTTTGAGAGAGAAAGAACACAAGCAGGGATGGGGCAGAGAGGGTGGGGGACAGAGGATCCTGAGTGGGCTCTGTGCTGACAGCAGAGAGCCTGATATGGGGCTCGAACTCACAAACCGCTAGATCACAACTGGAGCCGAAGTCAGACACTCAAACAACTGAGCCACCCGAGAGCCCCTACAATTTGTAAGTTAATCCTACAAAGTCCTAGAAGTGAGGAACTATCTTTTACATTTAATTTTTTATTGTAAACAGCAGAGTAGCAAACATAAATAGGTGCCTAATGAAAACTCGTATTCTAATTTGGAATTCTCATAAATACCTGTTTTTCCTTCTAATCTAACAATAATAAGGCCATTTGATTATCTTCCATTTAATGCTTCTATCTCAGAACACTGAAGTATTCGTTGTGAACAAAAAGGAGAAAAAATTGGATTTTGCTTTTTTTTGATGGAGGTTGGGATCATAAAGAAAAATGAAAAATCAAATACCTATTGAAGAACCTATAATTTTCTATACATTGCATACTGTTATTTCAGTAACTGATTTAAAATTCCTAAAAAGATGCTGTGATATGTTATTAGGCCCATTTGACATACTGAAGTAAGGGAATTTCAGGCAGGTATAAAAGTTGCCCGAGGTTCCCCAGCTAATAAGTGGCAGAAGTGAGAATTAAGCCCAGATATATCTATCTCTAAAGCTTTCGTCTTCTCTTCCCATCATCCACTTTTAATAGCTAATGCTCTCCTGCTTTTGAATATGATTAAGATTTCCAAAGAGCCTGTCAATATTGCTTTTTAATCAGATAGAAAAATTACTGTTGATTCTCTAAAGACGTATATATTTCCCGGTGACCGTAGCTGTTCAAATGAAATTTCCAGACACTGGTAATCGTATGGATGGAGACCAAGAATCAGAATTCAGGGATGTCTCTGGCAGTCAGTAAAGACCAGTTGGGTTCATTGATGATATTCATACTGTCATTCCCTCTGGACTAAATTAATCTTGTTAATTACGGTACTGCCCATCCCTGTTTGTTCCTTCCACCTCCTTCCATCACTCTCCCTTATCTTTCCCTGTATTATTATTATTATTATTATTATTATTGACTATTTTTGGTGACTTAAGCTCAGTGATTAGTATTCAACAGTACCAATCACAAAAGCAGAGACTTCTAGATCACAGAAAGAAAATAAAATAGAGAGGAAAGGTATAGGTTATAAGTAAATGAATGCACACACACACATACATATAATACACTGTGGCATTTCTCCAAAATCTATTCAGTATCTGTGCATTTACTGCATGTTAGAAGTAAGGCTAGAAATGAGCATAATATTCTGTTTACAAGATACAGAAAATAAACCCAAATATGGAAATCAATAGCAATGAGAATAGCAAAGAAAGACTATAACAAGGAATTTAGATGTTATTTTTTCTAGCTGTGATGCCAAATATTGAATTTTCAACTTCAGACGAGGAGGCCATAAAGAGATGCGTTAGTTTGTTAGGGCTTCCATGACCAAGTACCACAGACCGAGTGGGTTAAACAACAGAAATTTAGTTTTCACTGTTCTGTAGACTAGAAGTCTGAGATAAGGTGTCAGCAGAGTTGAGTTCTTCTGAGGTCTCTCTCCTGGGCTTAGAGATGGCTGTCTTTTCCTGTGTCTTCACATGGTATTCTCTGTGTGTGTGTCTTTGTTCTAATATTCTCTTCTTTAAGGACAATAACCTTACTGGATGAGAGCCCACCCATATGACCTCATTTTACTTTAGTTACTTCTTTAAAGACCCTATCTTCAAATACAGTCCTTTCATGAGGCACTGGGTGTTAGGACTTCCACGTCTGAATTTGTGGGGACACAATTCAGCCAACAACAGAAAAGTAATTTAAACAAATATATAACCACCTTCCCAGTGAGTTGCTTAAAGATACGAATTTATTCAAGAACACCAACAACGACAATAAGGATTTACATAACAATGTATATTATACAAATGATATTAAATTAATCATAACATCCTGTGAGGTGGGCGTTAAACGAGACTGAGCAACATTGTACAACTTTCCAAATCCAGAATTCAAACCAGGTGTTTTCCAATTCCAAACTCATTCTACATCTTACCATAAGAAACAATATCCAATTCCCAAGGGATCCGCTCATTAACTATTCTATGTTATATATTCATTTTAATTTTTTGAAATGAATTTTGAGTCTTCATTTTCCTTAGTTTCAGAAATTATATGGGGATAGAATGGAGTTGGATATTGTTAGTGAAATTCCTACATGGGGAAGGAAATTATTGAATCCAGAAACTTCAGTGATGTTTCCCTGCAGAAGACAAATAACAGAACAAGAAACATTCTTGTTCTTGTCATTCTTTTGGTTAAGTAATCTTTCCCAAAGCAATACAAGAATCAGTTTCAAGAAGCCCAATGCAGGGGCCCCTGAGTGGCTCAGTCAGTTAAGTGTCTGACTCTTGGTTTCGGTTTGGGTGATGAGTTCAAGCCCTACATTGGGCTTTGTGCTGACAGGGCGGAGCCTGCTTGGGATTCTCTCTCTCCCTTTCTCTCTGCTCCTCCCCCGTTTGCTCTCTTTGTCTCTGTCTTAAAAATAAATAAATAAACTTTAAAAAATTTTTTAAGAAGCCCTCTGTTTTTTAAATTTTCACCAGTGGACTCTGCAGTGTCTTCTAATGGAATCTAAGAGACTTCTTAGTTTCACATTCTAATCCATTTCTTTCTTTCTTTTGTTTATTATGTTTATTTATTTATTTAGAGAGAGACAGAGTGTGAGCAAAGGAGGGGAAGAAAGAGAGGGAGACACAGAATCCAAAGCAGGCTCCAAGATATCAGCACAGAGCCTGACATGGGGCTTGAACCCACAAGCCATGACATCATGACCTGAGCTGAAGTCGGATGCTTAACCAACGGAGCCACTCAGGTGCCCTTTAGTTTCACATTCTAAACAATTTACAACCAGAAATTCCAATCGTTCTTTGTGAGGAAATCAAGTGAAAATCATACCTGGTAATTTGGGATAGTTTCTTCAGGACCCAGGCAAAACCCAAGCATATAGTAATATCATTGTTAGTTGCATCTTTGAAAATGATGAATAAAGTATCAAAGAGGTATATAAATTGGAAGAAATTATAATCAGAGAAAAACATAGATCAAAAATATTTAATTAACGGTCAACTATATATGAATTTAGCTTTGGTTAATTTCCCTTCTCATAGACACCTCCCAATTCATCTCCACAAAGAAACCAGAAAAATCATCTCCCAACACAAGATTTATCATGTTCCTTTAATTAAAAACCTGTAGTCACTTCTACATTTACTCTGCCAAATTTTGCCACGAGAGAAAAGTAGCTATTCTATTTTGTCTTTGATTAGACACTCAAACATACTTTACTTAATTTATCCTACTGGAAACATTTGAAGGCTGATCTTATAGAATCTTGTCTTCTATTCTCTACAGAATCAAGCCAAGGGACTCATACATGGTTACAGCAGAAAAATATTTTTACTGAGCTAATATTTTTAATCATTACCAAATTGTTATTACCAAGACTTATCTCTACAATCTCAAACCAGAAGACCTGCTTGCCTTCCATTTTCATTTTGTAATCTCCACTAGGAATATTAAAGGAAAATTGAAAAGTAGCCAGTCTGCTGGCAGCTAAAATAGCAAGCACAGATAAGCAATCTATGGAGATATTGTTTCTTTCAAAAGATATGAAACACGGAAGAAAGTCCTAGAATTTGAAACAATTTTGCAAAATAAAATTCCATAAGAACCTAGAAACCCAGATGCGTATCAGTAATGGATTGGTTAAATAAATGGTCATGCTTTGGAAAACTTGTATGGACGTTAAGATGAGATACTCTTTTCTAATAGAACTCACCAGAGCTTCAAAGACAATGTTAAATAATAGTTTAACAATGTCAAAAAGCAGTTTTTGTTTGACATCGTATCAGACACCCTCATCTTCTGTATTTATTGCCAGTGTTACTAACATTTTACTATCTACCTCTTTCTTATTTGGATTAAGTAATTTCTTCATGTTGTGGAAGCACACATGTATTCTTATTTTACTTTTTTTTAATTGGAAATGAATATTGAATTTTACAAAATACCTTTTGGAGGTATTTCAAGTGATTGTATAGCTTTGTTCTCTTTTGACCTTGTTATATGGTAAATTCTATTTTATTACATTATGCTATTTATTACATATTATATTATAGTTACTGTATTACACTTATGGTATAATCAAAGTAGCATTTTATTTCAGAAATAGACATGCCAATCAGTGGGACAGGAAGCAACTTAAATTAAAATCAGATTCAAGAGTATAGGGGAATTAGGGGCGCCTGGGTGGCTCAGTCGGTTAAGCCTCCGACTTCGGCTCAGGTCACGATCTCACGGTCCGTGAGTTCAAGCCCCGCGTCAGGCTCTGGGCTGATGGCTCAGAGCCTGGAGCCTGCTTCCGATTCTGTGTCTCCCTCTCTCTCTGCCCCTCCCCCATTCATGCTCTGTCTCTCTCTGTCTCAAAAATAAATAAACGTTAAAAAAAAAAAATTAAAAAAAAAAAAAAAGAGTATAGGGGAATTATATTAAGATTATAATACAATTGACATTTTGGGTCAGTAGCAAACATTATTCAACAAAAGTGGGAAAATATGGCTAATCATTAATAATGCTAGATATATCAACCATTTATTTTTTAATGTTTTTCTACTTATTTATTTTGAGAAAGGGAGAGTGTGAGCGAGGGAGGGGCAGAGTGAAAGAATCCAAAGCAGTCTCCACACTGTTAGCACAGAGCCTGTAGAAGGACATAACTCACGAACCATGAGATCACGACTTGAGCTGAAATCAAGAGTCCGATGTTCAACCCACTAAGCCACCCAGGTGCCCCTAGACATATCCACAATTTAAAAGTTAAAAAATAATGAAACTATAAAACTCTCCTTAGAAACTTGAGAGCCTTGGCAAAAAATTATTCATGAGAAATACTTTTCTAAGCTACAAAGGAAAAAATGATACATTTAATTATATAGAAATTAAATTTTCTCCATGGCAGAACTCATTAAAAAGAAGATCAGAAAACAAGCAAAGGAAATTAGGAGATATATTTAGACATATATATGCTTTCTCTCTCTACATCTTTTGAGAGAACCACATGGTTCTTTCTCCTTTAACCTATAATGTGAGTGTCAATACGGAACACTGTTTCTGAGCACAGATTCTGGAGCTCCAGTCCTGATCCCATCCATGCAGTCTTGGGAATGACACTTCATCTTTTGGGGTGTTAGAGACCTCACCTAAAAAAATGCTAGCAAAATGAGATCTTCTCCCAGAGATAGTAAGAGGTTCAACGAGAAAAATACAAAATCACTTAGAGCAGTAGCTAGTATAAGAGAGCTCAATATAAGAGTTTTATCATTTCTTAAATGAAAAACATAAAACATGGTGGATTAAATCTATATATCCCTGACATTAAGCCATCTTTACATTTGTTGAATGGCCTAACTTGGTCATGCTTTTTCTTCCCCTAGTGAACTTAGGTAGCTGATATAATAGTTTAAAATTTTTACCTTTAAAGTCACAAGTAAATTTAACCTGTAAATTTCTTTTTTCCTAGGTTCTTTATTTATAGTATCAAGATTATATAGACTTTACAGGATGGATAAAGGGACATCCTTTCTTTTTCTGTTCTCTCGAGGTTTTTCTTTATTAGGACTGGCATTGTCTGTTTATGGAAGTTTCATAACATTCACCTACAAAATAGTTAGGATGTGATATTTTCTTGGTGGAAGATTGTGAACTATCGATTTAATTCCTTTATTTGTTAAAGGATGCTTCTACCGTATATTTTCTCTCGTGTCATTTTTTGGTAAACTTTAGGTGCTAGGAAATTGCCTATTTTATGTGAATGTTCAAATTTACTGACATTTTATATATTGTTTGTGATCTCGGCTCTAACATTGTCTCCATTCTTCCTGCATAGTATTCCTTTATACTTTTATTTTTCCTCAAGTGCTTGCTTATTTATTTATTTATTTATTTAATTTTTTTTTTATTGTTTATTTATTTTTGAGACAGAGAGAGACAGAGCATGAACGGGGGAGGGTCAGAGAGAGAGGGAGTCACAGAATCCAAAGCAGGCTCCAGGCTCTGAGCTGTCAGCACAGAGCCCGACGTGGGGCTCAAACTCACGGACCGTGAGATCATGACCTGAGCCGAAGTCGGACGCTCAACCGACTGAGCCACCCAGGCGCCCCTTTAAATATTTTTAAAGAATAAAATTTTGACCTGCTAGATCACCTCAATTTTATACTTTTTTTCTTATTTTATTTAGTTTTGCTACATCTTTACTATCTACGTCCTTCTATATTCTTTTCTGATGTCAAATCAAACACTTGGTCATTCACTTTAATCAATCTTTTTAGCTATAAATATTTAAATCTTTTTGAAGATTCCAACTTAATATAAACATCTAAGGGTCAGCTGATTCGAGGTTTAATTCACCCTATAGCAATGATATTGCTATCAATGATATCCCCCCCCCCAGACTATCCTGCCTTTTGCCACTTCTCACTTTTCTTTTGAGAGAAAGACTTTGAAACATTTTTTCCTTAATATAAGACCAATAAGTATTAAAAAATAATGTATGCTTTTTTTCAGGATTGATCTATTATATAATCAGGCAAAAAAATCTGATCTGCCATATTGTTAAAAGCAGCATCATTTCACTGTTCTCTTCCATGTTTAATCTGCTTTTTTACATAACCATTGGGTTATTAACTTTATCATCGATAATGGATTTTTTAAATTTTTAAAAAGACTCTACCCAGCCTTTTAAAATATTCTTGTTCCTGGCTCCAGTTCCAATTACATATATTTATTTTTTACCCTGTACCTGATAATTCCAATAGCTGATGGCCTTGGGAATCTAATTCTGATATTGATTGCTTTTGCTGATTCTCTCCCATTATAGCTGATTTCCTCACTATGTAGATTATGAGCTTGTGCTTAGCTAAACTTTATCTATGGAATCCTATAGGGAAGAAGGTCTACTTTTATAGAAAGGATTTACTTTTGTGTGTGGGGTATTACCTACCTGAGAGCACTTTAAGTTAATTCCATAGCATCTCTTTCCAAGATTACAAGTAAATTTGCAATACATTGTGAAAGCAGATTTGAAGTTTGAAATTCCCAAGATTTTTTTAAAATTAATTTTTCTATTTTGGAGGGAGAACGTGAGCAGGGGAGAGGAACAGAATGGGGGGATAGAGAGAATCCCAAGCAGGCTCAGTGCTAACAGCACAAAGCCAGATGCAGGGCTCAATCCCATGACCCTGGGATCACAACCTGAGCTGAGGTCAAAAGTTGGTCACTCAACTGAATGAGCCACCCAGGCACCCCTGAAATTCCCAAGAATTTTTACCTTGCTTCCTACCCTGAGCAAGGCCAAGAGAATTTGTTGTTAGTCTCCCTCTGCCTGTAGTTTTTTTCTAGTCCGCTCTTACATTAAAATGAAGCTAGGGACAGGTTCTCAGTTTTAACTTCCCATCTAATAAGAATCAAGTCTTACCTCCTGCCCTATGCAGTCATGGCCATTATAATCAAGATTCTAGTCAACAATATATAACTATGGCCCATTATCCAAATCCAGCCAGCTGCCTATTTTTTATGGTCAATGAGCTGTGAATAGTTTTCACTTTTTTTAAGTGGGGACGTTTTAATTGGTTATATAAGTACCTAAATAATACCCTCAATTTTGCCTCTTGGCTCACGAGGCCTACAAGGTTTATTGTTTGTCTCCATAAAGAAAAGTTTGTCAGCTCCCTTTCTAGTCTGTCAATATCTGCAATCTACTCTGAAGGTAGCGTGAGACTGTCACATGAGTGTGCCACTCACTCTTCACCCACAGATCCCAGGGAGTTCTATTACATATTCCCAAATCGGCCATGAACTGAAAAACAAGGTTTTTGCATTTAATGTAGCACACCTAAATGTTTTCTTTTGGAAGAGGTTTTCAAATATTCTTACCCACCATATTCTCCATAGTACCATTAATAATGGCAAAAAATTAAAACAACTCAAGTTTCAATAAAGAGGAGTTATTCTTAAAAATTAGAGAAGCACATACAGTAGAAAACTACAAACAGTGATTGAAATAGAAATGCATAAATATTTTTATTTGTATAGAACTATGTTCTTTTTGATCCTTTTTCTTCTTCCTTTCTTCCTTTCTCCCTATCTCTCCTTTTCTCTTTCTTTCTTTCTTTCATTTTAGAGAGAGAAAGAGCAGGGGAGAGGGGTGGAGGAAGAGAAAGAGAATCTTGAGCAGACGCCACTCAGCACAGAGCCGCGGGGCTTGATCTCAACCCTGGAATCACCACTTGAGCCAAAATCAAGAGTCAGTCCCTCTGGAGCGCCTGGGTGGCTCAGTCGGTTGGGCGGCCGACTTCCGCTCAGGTGATGATCTCGTGGTTTGTGAGTTCAAGTCCTGCGTTGGGCTCTGTACCGACAGCCTGGATCCTGTTTCGGATTCTGTGTCTCCCTCTCTCTGACCCTCCCCCGTTCATGCTCTGTCCCTCTCTGTCTCAGAAATAAACTTTAAAAAAAAAAAAAAAAAAAAAAAAAAGAGTCAGTCCCTCAACCAACTAAGCCACCCAGGCGCCCCGGCTCTTTTTCTTCAAATAAGTGTATTTCTGTGTATGTATGTATACAGCCATGTATTTCTATACACATACATTATTTGTATGAGATATTTATGTGAATATATGAAATGCACACACACATTTATATGTATATAAAAACATGATTTATATATACATACACAGAAAAATATTTGTGTCATATATTTATATCCACTGAAACAGAAAACTAGAAATGTGTATATACATATATATATATATATATATATATATGATGTACAAGTATGTGTATATGTGCATGTATAGAAAATAGGTTGAGACATAATATAGATATGATTCAAAACAGGGTTCAAGATGTTAAAAGTAGTTACCTGTCGTGGGGGCTGTAGCTCAGTGGTAGAGCATGTGGTTGGCACGCACAAGGACCTGGGTTCAGTCCCTCTGCTTCCCAAGCTCTTCCTTGCCTTGTTAAAAGCAGTTATCTCTAGATAATAGGATTAAAGTGCATTTGATTTGTTTTTATATTTTGCTTATTTTTATATTTTATTTATGATGAATATATTGCTATGTAATAAAATTTTAGACATCTATGAATACTTACGGTGTCATGTGTAATTAAAATATATAAATATGTGTTTATTTTAAATATGTATTGTTTATATTATGTAATATGATTATATTCTGATTAATCATTTTACATATTATGTTATGTAGACTATGTTAAATATAATATATCATGTTATAATACAAAATCTATGTTTACATTATGACACAATTATAATTTATATATGTTGTATTAGTATTATATTCACATTATAAATGTATGAATATATTAGTAACAACACAACAAATTATAATTTATATATTGACAATAATATAATTTATATTGACATTATATATTATATAAATGTAAGTATGCATAATATAAAATATGTAATATACCATACTATACTATGTAATTATGTAATATAATGTGTAAATAGATAATATTAAATAATATACTTATATATTCATGCTTTATTTATATCACATATATTGATATAAGATTATAAGTGTATTAATATATTAATAATAGATATAATTTTATAATCTATTATAATTAATTATACATATAATAAGTATGTAATGTGATATATAATCTATAAATATACATTTTATATAAAAATATAATTTAAATACATAATTATGTGATATAAATATAATATTAATATGTTACATTGATTAATATATTACTATTAATAATTAATTAATATACCATGTTTGTGTTTTGTGTTGACATGTGTTTTAAAATACTAATATTATATATACGTAAAACTAATGCCCTCAAAAGCCAGCTGCTACAAGAAGTGTAATGGGACAAGAAACATAGCCAAAGCAAATTCTAAATATCAGATCATTTATATTCATTTATTTGTCATCTTTCTTAGGCCCCATCTGGTTGATTGAGAGCACAGCAAAACCCCCCAAAAGTCCCCGGGAGAAACTGGGATATTTTGTTTATTGGAACCTCAAAGGAAATGTGGTGCTATTCAGTCTCCTGTCAAAGAGCCAAGAGCAAAGGTTGAAGCACCCGGTAAAAGTCAATCCAAACAAAGAGCTTTTATCCTTAAAATGGAAAAAGTTAAGTTCCCACGGGACCCTTGCATCAACCACCAAAGCTCATTCGGCAATAAAAATAACATTCACCAAACAATAAGAAACCTAGAACAATAGTTGTTGTACAAAACAAAAACAATGCAGCTAATTAGTGTCTCTCTTGTTTGGAAGAGAGTGGGGAAAATGTGAGAAGACATGATTGGAAGGACAAAAAGAAAAAGAAGAGACAAAAGAAAGTGTTCCAGTTTCACCATCAAGCTGTCTTCTTCTGCATTCCTTTTGTGCCCAGTTCACCAGGCCAAGGAGGTTTTTTTCTCCTTCTGTTTCCTCCCCGTGAGACAGAACACAACCAGCACTGGAGTGTGCGTTACAGTCAGGAGTGCGGTTGCCTGTACCCGTAAGCTGTGGAAAAAGCACGGATGTAGAAGAAGCCTACACTCAAGTGTGCACGTAGACACCCACATGGCTGAGGAGTTGGTCAATGAAACGGGTGTCACAGATGTGCTAAGGACGAACAGTTGGATTGTACTTTATCTTGACTTTCCCCTTGCTTGTGTTGAATGAGTATCATGTATAGGTTCCGCCTCCTCTCCGCTGAGGACCGATGAACTGGGAAAGCGGAGAGAAGACTGAAGAGCAGAGCTGGTGTTTTCTTGATTGGTTCTCCTTATTTGCCCAAACACAAAGTCTTTCCTTCTTTCGTTCTTTTTTTATTGTAATAAAATATGTGTACCACAGAATTCGTCATTTTGATCATTTTTACAACTGAATATAGAATTCAGTGGAATTCAGTACATTCACAGTGTTATGCAGCCATCACCACTGTCTAGTTCCAGAACATTTTCATAACCCTAAAAGGAAACCCCATAGCTAGTAAGCCCTTGTTTTCTATTTCCCCTTATCCCTAAACCCTGGCCACCACCAATCCTACTCTGTGTCTATGGATTTGCCTCTTCTGGACATTTCATGTAAATGGAACCATACTATATGTGGTCTTTGTGTCTGATAATGTCTCAAGTTCCATCCATGTTGTGGCACGTAACAGTAATGCATTTTTTTGAAGCTTATTTATTTGAGAGAGACAGAGACAGCATGAGTGGGGGAAGGGCAGAGAGCGAGGGAGAGAGAATCCTAAGCAGGCTCCACGCTGCCGTTGCAGAGTCCGACTCGGGGCTCAAACTCACAAAACTGTGGGATCATGACCTGAGCTGAAATCAAGAGTCAGACGCTTAACCAAATGAGCCACCCAGGCACCCCTCGGTAATGCATTTTTATGCCCAAATTCCCTGATCCTGTTTTCATCATACTGTTCACATATAAAACTTAGTTGAGAGTGAAGCTCTGTTTTAACTGCACATCTATTAGGTCCATTCATTTGAAGAAAGTGAAAATGGAGATAATGTGAAATCATGATCATTGGTAAACCTCACCCAATTCAATAATGAAGGTTTGGGCAATGTTGTAAAAAAATGTTATTTGATTTACTTCAAAAGCCTTTAAAGTAAGGATTCAGAAGGGTTTTTTTTTCTGCTTTTTCTTGTCAGTTTGCTTAAATGAGTCAGATGAAAATAACTGCCCTTTAAAACAAATTTGAAAACGATTCTAACTTTTCTTAACAGTAGAAGAGTCTAGGTTACTCATATCCAATATGGACTTCCTGTCAAAATGCTGTTTATGATTTTAGCTACCACCTATCAAATTCTATTTTTTGAGAGTCAGGCAGCTTAATTCCTGCCTATGTCTTATAAGAATTCTTCTTTCAAATTCATCAGTATAACACAAACAAGAGATGTTGATGTGTAAGTGCTATTCAAATATCAGGTCTAAGGAAACCCAGTAAAGAAAAAAATCCCTCATCTCTTGCCAAAATGTTGTCATCTCGGGGATGGTTTGCTAGCTGAAAGACATTTTTATCGATAAGTGGATAGAAGTTGTTTAAGAGGGATGAGAGCCAAAAAGTTTCAAGTACTTCTGTACATTAAGAACAGTGCAATAGCTCTCATACTCTGTATTAGTCAACGCTCACTATTTTACATATGTGGAAAGTGAGGTTCAAAATATTTTAATGACTTACCAAAACACACACAACCAGTAAGTTCGAGCAAGAATTCAATCCCTAATCTGCCACACTGAAGTTTGAGCAATTACTAGAGATGAGTAGAAATAGTACTAAATTAAATTTCAGAGATATTTTTTCTTTCATAATTTTACTAACTCTCTTTGGAGATAAACCATTTCATCTATAAGGCCTTAGTTTTCACAACTATCAAAGTTGGAAGCTTGACTAGGTGATCTCTATATGGTCTTCCAATTCTAAAATGTTTTATTAAATTGGCCTCCTACAATAATTGCCCTTGAAATATATGTATGCTGCCACCAAGTGGCAGTAGAAAGTACTAGTTCTTTTTTTTTTTTTTTCCGAGTGGGGAGTGCATTTGACATCAGCCTTAACCATCAAGTGTACAACCTATTAATATAACCATAAAATGATAATATAATTAGGTATTGTTTATTTAAAGCAGGGGCTTTAAATTGTGGCCGTACGCCACATCACAATCACCTGTAGAGGCCTGCAAACATAGAGGAAATCCAGACTCCATTGAATGAGAATCTTCAGAGATAGGACTTGAGCATCTGGATTTTATTTATTTATTTATTTTTGGCCTCCACAAGTGATTCTGACATACAGCCAGTTTTAGAATAAATAAATAGAAATAAAATGTAAAAGCCCCTTACATTAGCTATTGACATTTTGTAACTAACCTTTAGTCTGCTGCATATACATATACGTACACATATACATAAACATATACATAATATATGGCTGTATAAGTATTGTCCATATATATATATATATATTTCTCATTATATATAGCTCATTCTAAACAATTTTTTCACTTTGTTTTCCCTCCAATTTTTGCTTTCCTCTTTTCACTTCATCCTCTGTACCCTAAGGGTGCAGAGACTTCCATGAAATATCTGTGTCTAATTTACTACTGTTGAAACCCAGCTTTCCTCTTTTCTCCCTCGACAGAGAAGTGAAAAACTTCACAGCCACCTTGAGTTTTCCACACAATAGGTTTTTGGTTTAATAACTTGCTAGAGGACCACTACAAAAATACCCACTCTAGCTTAAAGCAATAGAAAGTAAGTACTAAAACAAAATTAAACAGACAATATAATTTGTGTTTATTTTCAACACAGGTATGTGCGAGGTATATACCCACCAGAATATTATGAGGATCTACACCAACTGTGGTCTCTGACATATTGGAGGGTAAAAACAAAACAAAACAAAAACAACCCTAGTTCCCTAAAATCTCGGGTCATACTGGTTAGATACTACCATTGGAAAATGCTTCATAATATATATTAAGTGAATACCATTCCAACTGCTACATGATCAGAACTCCCAGGCAAACACATATACACAATGCATCTAAAACAATGCACTTATACTTAATGTAACATATTCACTCACCCTATTGACTCATCCCTCTTTATAGAATATAATATTTCAGCATACAATAGATTTTCTTGTTTCCGTAGTAATCACGCCTCTGCGTTTCACCCCCCCCCCCCTTTTTTTTTTCTTCTAAGAATTGATTGCAAAGTCATTTATTGAAAGAGGCCAACGTGAAAGGGTCATACAGTTAAAAAAAATGCATTGACAGCAGTCAATGGGAAAAGAAACGAATCCCAGTTTGTGTTGATGAAAACCCCACGTTACAGGGGAAAAGCCAAGCTTCACACTGCAGCCAACTAAAGAAAGAAGCACAACAGCACCTCCTGGGACCTCCACTCATTGGTCTCAGGGCATGTTTAACACTACAGCTGTGTGCAGAGCAATTAGAAGGGAGAGTCTAAAGTCATATGACCATTTGGTCTTAAAAGTCCGAGAAGGAGGGGGACCTGGGTGGCTCAGTCATTTAAGCCTCCAACTCTTGATTTCTGCTCAGATATGATCTCACAGTTCGGAGCTGGAGCCTGGCATTAGGCTCCGCGATGACATCGCGAAGCCTGCTTGGGATTCTCTGTCTCTGCCCCTCCCCCACTCAGGCGCATGCGCGCTCTCTCTCAAGATAAAGAAATAAATTTAAAAGTCCAGGAAGGAGATATGAAATAGAATCAGTGTTATTCTGACTTTCTCTCTTCTCCAATTGCTTATTCATGCCCTTTTTCCTTTGGGTTTCCTGTCTTCTTTTTGATTTGCTGGAATTTTTGTCTTTTTTTTTTTTTTTTGAACATTATACATTTCTTTTCCCAGCCAGTTTAGCAACTGTGTCTTAATTTTAATTTTGAAGTTCCTTATTGAGTAGAAAATCTTGATATTTATATAATCAAGCTGGGACATTGTTTACTTCATGATTTATTTTTTATTTTTATTTTTATTTTTTTAGGTTTTATTGAAGGAATCTTTCTCCACTCATAGGGCACAGAACCCCCTCCTGTTTTCTTCTTTTAACTTGATAGTTTTGCCATTCACATGGATGTCTCCATTTCATTTCCATTTGAGTTCACTTCTGTATGGGGTGAGGTAAAATCCAGGTTTATTCGTCTCCATAAAACACATTATTTTTCCCAACATTACATACTAAACAATTGGGACTTTTCACACTTTTTACTGTCGTGCCATGAATATGTGGGTCAATTTTGACTTAATACTCTCCAATATGTTGGTAGTCACTAGCCTCTTACAGCTTTTGAACACTTGAGATTTGTTAGGAGGACAGCGTACCAGATTTCACAGACTTAGTTGAAAAACTTGTAAAGTATCTCATTGAATTTTTATATTGATTACATGTTAAAATGATAGCGTTTGGTTGCATTCGGTTAAATAAAATACATTAAGGGGCACCTGGGTGGCTCAGTGGGTTGAGCCTCTGACTCTCCTTTTTTCTTTTGAGTGTCTGACTCTCGATTTCAGCTCAATCCAGGATCGAGTCCTGTGCTGTGTGGAGCCTGCTTGGTTCTCTCTCTGCCCCTCCCTCAACCCCTCCCCTGTGTGTGATCTCTCTCCCTCTATCCAATAAATAAATAAATAAATAAATAATTAAATTATTAAAAATATGTTAAGATTTATATCACATTTCTTTTTTTGAAAAGTTTGCCAAAAATTAAAATCACGTGTGTGGAGTACACTATATTTCTCCCTGACTGAAGCGTTATATGCCATTTTGGCACGTTAGTTTCTGCACTAGTATACCATACTGGCTTTATTACTAAAATATTGTCTTGTTGTCATGTTGGGTAATTTCACCTTCTTCAATTTTTTTAAAGTTCCCCATAAACCTCCCCTTTGACAGCCACATATGAATTTTAATTTCTCAAATTCCTCAAAATTTTCATTGTGTGTGGACTGAATTCACAACCTGTGAATTATATATGTATATATGTATATATATATATACACATATATATACGTATATATATATATATACGTATATATATATATACGTATATATACATATACATATATGTGTGTATATATATATACGTATATATATATGTATCTGTATATGTATACGTATATATATGTGTATATATATATACGTATATATATATAAAATGTTAGGCTATGCTGTCCATGAATAAGTTCTTTCTCTTATTTCAAATTTTTTTCTTTTACAGATTAAAATTTTTCTCTCTCTGGGTATTGTATTCATTTTGGGTTATATAGACATATATATTATTATATGTAGTATCTTTCACATTTTTCATTTGGTATTTTGATTGTTTGATTTGCTCCCTTTTGGATTTCTTTGACAGTCTTTGCTAGTCTTTGATAGTCTTGTTATCTTATGAATCTTTCAAAAAACAAGCGTTTTTTGTTTGTTTTGGTTTTTTGGGGGGAGAATCTCTCTTTTAGAGACTTATGTTCTTACATTTATAACGTATGGAATTCTTTTAAAAAAGCAGTTATATTTTTCACCCAGTTTCTGGGGCAGAAGACTTATGTAATTTGCTTTTAATCTGTTATTTCTTAACAAACATGTACTTAAACCTGAGTACTACTTTAACTGAGTCATACAAATTTTGACTTCTAATGTTTTCATTGTCATTTAGTTTTAGGTATATAGGATTTTTTCTTGATTTCCTTTTTTAACTCAAGAGTCATTGCATAAGATTTTAAAATGTGTTTTTAATAATCAGATACGTGAAATTATATCAGTTCTTTTACTATTGATTTTATGCATATACCATTATTATAGCAGAATACATTTTATATGATGTGTTATTTTTTTCTTTAAAACAATGTGTTTTGGGGCACCTGGGTGGCTCAGTCATTTGGGGGTCTGACTTCAGCCCAGGTCATTATCTCATGGTCGGTTGGTTAAGTTGGGCTTTGTGATAACAGCTCAGAGCCTGAAGCCTGCTTCAGATTCTGTGTCTCCCTCCCTCTCTGCCCTGCTTGTGCTCTGTCTCTCCCTCTCTCTCAAAAATAAATAAACATTAAAAAAAATAAACAAAATAAACAAAATAAAATAAAACAATGTGTTTATTATTTGTTTCTGATAACTTTTTATGAAATTGTCATGTAACATGGAAAATATGTGGTATTTTTTGTTGTTGTTGAATGTAAATTTCTCCCTGAATAATTTAGTTTGAACTTATTAATAGATTCATTCAAATTTTTATTTTTGCTTATTTTTTTTTTGTCTGCTTGATCCATCTGGTTCTAAGAAATTTGCATCAAAATACCAATTTTTTAATTTTTAATTTTTAAAATTTTTCATTTTACCTTATGCTTCTAGCAGTTGTTTTAGCACATACTTTACACTCTATTTAGATAAATATATATTCATGATTATTATATTTTCTTGATAGCTTTTTACCAGAATTTATAATCTTTCTATGTCTTATGAGGTATTTTACCATAAATTCTATTTTACTTTTAAATCACTACACGGGATTCCTTTTTTTTCTTAATGTTTATTTATTTTGAAGGAGAGGGAGGGGCAGAGAGAGAGGGAGAGAGAGAATGTCAAGCAGGCTCCCTGCTGTCAGGGCAGAGACCAACACAGGGCTCAATCTCACCAACTGTGAGATCCTGTCCTGAGCTGAAATCAAGAGTTGGACACCTAACCCACTGAGCCACCCATCCACCCCTACACTGGATTTCTTATAGCTCATGTTGGTGATACATCTTTTTAAAATTATTACGGTCAACTTATTTGTCCTGTTATTTTAAAGACGAATTGTGTAGACAACGTGTTGTTAGATTTTGTATTCTTCATCCGGTCTTTCGGTAACTGAATTCAATTTGTTTATATTTACTGTATTCAATATATTAGGATTTATTTTGACGATTTCACTTTTATTTAGTATTTACTTATGGATTTATTTTGAGAGAGACAGAGAGCAAGCAGGGGAGGGGCAGAGAGAGAGAGAGAGGGAGAGTAAGAATCCCAAGCAGGCTCCACACTCTCAGTGCGGAGCCCAATGAGGGGCTCAGTCTCACAAGCCATGAGATGATGACCTGAGCCGAAACCAAGAGTCGGATACTTAACCGACTGAGCCACCCAGGTGCCCCTTGATGACTTAACTTCATATTTTCTATTTCTCACATTTCATTTCATTCTACTTTTTTCCCCCTCCATGTGGCCTTCCATTGGGTAGAATTTTTTTTTTATTTATAAATTACACATTCTTTATTTTGGTGGTTAAATGCAATTTATAAAGGCATATGCTTATATTCATTTCTTCCTATGAATGTTTCAACCATCAATCTATAATGTTCTTTAAATAAGAAAAGTAACCTAACATGATTTTTCCTTTCTTTGGCCTCCCCTTACCTATTCACACACTCCCCCTCATTCTCAAGAATTTTAGTTCTGAATTGATATGGACATGCCCCATTGACATGATCTTTGAGGTTTTTAAGAAAATAAATCATAATTATCATACTTCCTATATATTTCATAGGACATTACTGAATTTATTTATTTAGTTATGAATGACATATTTTATAGTGAGTGTTTTCAAAAGAGAGGTTTTTTTAAATTTTTTAAAAGTTTATTTATTTTTGAGAGAGAGAGAGAGAGAGAGAGAGAGAGAGAGAGAGAGAAAGAGACCACAAGCGAGGGAGGGGCAGAGAGGGAGGGAGACACAGAATCCAAAGCAGGCTCCAGACTCTGAGCTATCAGCATAGAGCCCAATGTGAGGCTCAAACTCACCAACTGCAAGACCATGACCTGAGCCGAAGTTGGACACTCAACCAACTGAGCCACCCAGGTGCCTCAAAGGAAGTTTTTATATGATAATCCTCCTGATGCTTTGTGTGCCTGAGAATGTCTTCACTGTGATTTTTGTATTCAAATGAGAATTAAGCAGGACATAAAATTCTAGATTCACACTTACTTGCTTCAAACATTTGCCATTATTACTCCCTTGTCTTCTGACCTGTATTTGTGATCAAGAACTTATGGGGTTACAGTTTACCTATTCATTCTTCTCTCTGGGATTTTTTACCTTTTTCTTTTTGTGATGGTCTTAGTCTTCCTTATAAATTTTCTCCAAGTGGTTTTTTTTTTTTCTCTTTCCTATTTTGTTTGGCACACTTCATTGGCCTTAATCTTGGAGACTTTAATGATCACAAATGGTTTTTTTTCCCTTAAAAATGGTTGTTCCCGCTTCACATTATGGATATTCTCCCATATTTTGATGCACACATTTCATATGTTGATTGTAAAATCTGGCACTATTTATTTTTAGTTAAATCTGAATGTATTATTTCAATATACTGTCTTTTTTATATTTGTTTCTTAGGTGTGCTCCTCCAATATCTTGCTATATTTCTTAGAGCTCATATTCCTTTGCGGTCACAAGCAGGACCTCCACGTCTGATTATGCCAATTGAACGTTGCATAAACAGACTGGTTGATGGGACCAGGGGACCTGACAGATGCCCGTGTTCCATCATCAAGTTGATGCACTGCATCCTCTCAGAAATCAAAATGAACTTTTCTTCACCCAAAGGTGCTATCCCCTTGTCAAGCCAGGCCATATAGTGCTGTCGTTTCCTAATTCTTGACTCCAAATTAAATGCTTATTTCTAATTTTTCTGCCCAGATATTGTGCCTTTAAATTAAAAAAAAAAATGTTCACCTTGTGGGGAATACTTTTTTCCTAATTTGTTCATCCAGAAACGTGCTTTTTAAAAATTTACAAAATGCAACTTTCGGGTAGATTTCCAAGTATCCTGGTTGGCCTGGGACACGTACAATGGACACATATATCCACTGAGCCCAAATAGTAATGAATTTCATGCTCAAAAGTGTCCTGATTTGGGCGATAAATTATGTGGTCATCCTGCTTGTAGGTTCCCACTAAGTAGCCTCGGGTATGACTTGCCTAGATGGTTAATGTGCACTCAGGGATGGAGGCCAAAGCCCAGGCTCTATTTTGTGACCCTCTCGGTGACTTTAAGGAGAGGAATTTGCCTCAGAGTGGATGGATCTTGGCTTGAACTCCCCTATGTGCTGCCCAACCCCAACTGGGTTTGCAGCTCTACCTGTCAGCAAAACTCCTTGGCTGACTTTCCTGGACATTGCTCTTCTTCAAGGGCTTTACACCTTTGATCATTTAACATTCAGAATGTAGGAGGAGAGTAGAAGGTAACTCTGAAGGCTTAGGCAGCTTATTCACACTTCAGCCAGACTCTAATGCTGGAGTTAACCTGCCAAACAAGCCATGCTGGGCAGGTACGGCTGTTTTTCTTTTTGAAAGCACCACTCCAGAGTTGCCCCCTAACCAATCTCTTGATGGCGACTCCCAGTCCAACTCTTGCTTTGACTCGTCTTTCCATCCTGTGCCTAGTCACAGCCACCTCCATTTCCCCATGAGCTCCATTTCCCCATGTAAGGGCTTACATTCATTTTTCAGACCTATATATGTTCCTCTACTTTTCTGGACATTGGCACCATTGGATACGATGGAAACAACCAGCAGTCTGTGTCAGTGCTTCCTCTTCTCAAAAAAAACCCCAAACTCCTCCCTATCTTTCATTCTCATCGTCCTGTTGACTTCACACAGTAAGCCCACACATAATAATTGCGGGACCAGGAGCAAGAGAAAATATGGAACCGCATATCATATATTCAAATATTTAGAATGAAATGTCTACCCAAATCTGTTAAGTATGTTCTATCTTCTTACTTTGACAAATATGCCTTAAGAAGAACTTGGAAGGGCTGGTTAGAATTTAGACACAGTGGGAGCTAGCTCTCATCAAGGACTTCCAACCCATGGCACACCCAAGATAGGCTATATAATTTGTAGAGTGCAGTGCAAAAATCAAAGTTAAGGCCTATTACTCACAAAGTAAAACAAGTATCATTAAAGATATTAAAATATGAAGCCTTTCCCTCTCTTCTGCCATGTCTCATTCTCTCTCTCTCAGCCTGTCACGGCGGTTTTGTATTTGCTATTTGAGTAAAGAAAAATTAAGTTTACACTATTAGCATGAATTTTATATGCTTTTATTATGCAATGCCATTTAAAATATTTTTAATGTTTATTTATTTTTGAGAGACAGAGAGAGACAGAGCATGAGCAGGGGAGGGGTAGAGAGAGAGGGAGACACAGAATCCGAAGGGGGTTCCAGGCTCTGAGCTATCAGCACAGAACCTGATACGGGACTCGAACCCACAAGCCATGAGACCATGACCTGAGCCGAAGTTGGATGCTCAACTGACTGAGCCACCTGGGTGCCCCTGAAATGCCAATTTTAAACGTGAATATCTTTATATTGTAAAATCTTTATATTCTACCTTTTCATATTGTGTAATGCCAATTTTAAATGCAAGTATGAGAGCATTTAACTTGTATGCAGAATCACCTGAATCACATGATTTATATTTAGCAGCTAATACATACATATGTATATTTTTGTTACCTCAACAGTAAAAATATTCCACGAAATTAATTCAACATTTTTAGTTCACTTTTTCATATGTACACATCCCCCCCAAATTTCTGCCTTCAGCTTACTGAAGTAAGAAAGGGTTGGACGGGAAAGAAACCATATTGATCACCCCATCTTTCTTTCTTCTTTCTAGATCATCACTTTCTTTTTTAAAAATTTTTTTATTATGTTTATTTATTTTTGAGAGAGAGGGAGAGACAGAGCGTGAGCAGGGGAGGGGCAGAGAGAGAGGGAGACACAGACTCCGAAGCAGGCTCCAGGCTCCGAGCCATCAGCACAGAGCCCAATGCGGGGCTCAAACTCATGAGCCGAGCCGTGAGCTCATGACCCGAGCTGAAGTCGGACGCTCAACCGACTGAGCCACCCAGGTGCCCCCATCATCACTTTCAGTGTAAGTGTTTGGCTGATAAAGAGACGTAACATGAATAAGAAACAATAGGATAGGATCCCTTGATTATTCGTGTTTCTTAGAACACCAGTGCTTTCCTTATGCATTTAAATCCAGTTCTAGTTCAAATGGAAAGCATGACCCCTCAGGGAGGTCAGTGCTCTCATGCAGTCACTAACTGGCTTACCTGCCCTTGTTTTGAGTCTCACTGAACTCCAGTGTCTTGTGGATCCCCTGGGATTATGAGCTCCTGGGGCATTCTGAAGGCTGGTATGCACATAGGGCGGCAAGGGACAGGGGTGAACATGCATACTGCACATATCTCCTCTGCTTACATGCATGCTCCACAGTCCTATTAGACTTCACCTCTGAGACACAAACTCAAAAATGAAATCATTAAGAATATCAAGACATTGATAGCAGAGCATTAAACTGAGGCAAGGGTCTTTTTCTGTGCAGGGATCTGTGACTACCCAGATTACGTGACCTAGACACTGGCCCTTGGCCCACCTCACTTCTCTTCCCAGCCTGGATACCTTCACACAAGCTTCAGTGCACACATCCAAATGATGACCCATCCCCTGAAAACATCCCTAGTATTGGGCATTTACACTTGTGAGGACAGATCCAGGGAAGAAGCCTGTGCGGCAGGCTTGAGGCTCTGGGGCAGGAAGTTTCAGAGTCCCAAGCTCCCTGAATCATGGTCTAGGAACAAAGAATCTGGTCCTTATAGGCATCACTCTAAATAACTCTCATGATCTCTTTAAGAGGCAGACCACAGTAGGACCCTATAAAGGCACAGGGTCCATGGTAGGGTCTTGCCTAGGTCTTTGGTACTCCAGTCAACCAGCCGATAACATCTTTGTTCTTATTCTCATCATAACTCCTCTGACTGTAAATCTATCATTTCTCAGAAGTTTACTCCTTCTGAGCTTTAGCTTTATTAATATCTTTTCCCTTTTGTCACATGGCTCTCTTTTCATCTTTCATGTATGTCCTTTCTTAAGTCAGTCTTACCGGAGAGATACTTTTGAGTATCTCTCACAAAAGTCTCTGTAGACACCTCCTCAGTTTCTCCCACACTTACACATTAATGACTTTATTGTCAGAATTTCATTTTCTGATGGTACTATGAATTGACACAGCTAAGTGAAAGGTCTAGAATCAGAAAATTGTAGAACTTTATAGTCTTATGGGATCTGTGGCTCAGTAGTTATTAAGAGGTTTTTTTCCGAGGTAGACCGGGTAATTGGTAGCATAACAAATGGTAGGTCTCAGACCTTCCAACTCCCAGTCTAATGCTCTCTATTATGCTGTTTCAAAACAGAATTAGCCTGTAATGCTTTGATCCTCTGACCTATGTGTTATGAGACCAGCCTGACCACTGATGAAATGCAACTCTGGATTTGAGGATCTAAGAGAAAAATCAGAGTCGATATTAGTATTTTGACAGTATATGAAAATATGTACTATATATACCTGCCTGTTCCAGTCATTGCTAATCAAGTAAAGTCCTCTTTCTCTTGGAGCTTCATATGTGTTCCTATTAATAGACAATGAAATTGCCCAAGAGATGAAATCAGTAACTATCCCAGCTATGTAACTTAGAAACTGAAAACATTATATAGCCCAGAATGCATATTTAATATTAAGACTGGAAACATGACATTATCTTAAGCTTAAGTCTAACATTTTGTAAATAGCCACTTCAAAATAAACTTTGGCCCATCAAAGTCCTCGTGTCGGTCAACAATTGCTACAATACTGCTGTGTAACAAGCAATCAAAGACATCTCAGTGGCTTATGCACCAACCATCGATTCTCCTGGAGTGACAGGACAGGAGGGACTGTGGTATTTCTTGCTGCCAGTCTGCAGGTTCAGGTCTATAACGTGTGTGTTGTACGCATCGTGGACCAGCAAGCAAACCAGGATTGTTTTTTCTCATGAGGTTGTCGAAGGTCAACAACGTAGGTAGACACACAGGACCTCTTACAGTCCAAGCTTATAACTGGCACACTGTCACTTCTGACCACACGTCATGAGACAAAAAAAGTCCTATGGCCAAGCCCAAATGCAAAGATCAGGCAAGGGCAATCTGCCCCCAGTGAGTGCATACTTAAGAGTATATATGTCGAGATGGTGGAGGAATTGGAGACATTCATTAAAGCTATGGCTGACCAGATGCCAACAAGGAGAAGCTAGGGGAAATAATTTTAAGATCATTCCTAAAGGTAGTAATCCTAATTCTAGGATTCTAGAATTCTAGAAATTCTCTATTTTACTTGACAATAAATTGATCCGTGCGAATGAATATTCCTCTTCTTGGGGAATCTAATGATTTTGTCATTTTGTAAGAGATATGGGTCATCAACTACAGCTGATTCACTGTTGGCTGTCCCGCAAAGTGAGTACCACCCAGAAGGTCCCGAACAAATGTCTGTTTACCATTTAATAATATGGCTATGGCTATTTGGTAAGACTTTGCCGTCACCTGTTTCGGAAACCAATATTAAAACCATGGCTGCACTGGAGATGTAAAATTTCAAGTCTTTTTTTTTTTTTTTGGATATACTGTTAGCTTTAACTCTTAAGCTAAAAGTTGAAAGGAACAAACAAACAAAATCACTAACAGCATTATAAATGGAAGGTGGAGACAAAAGATAATTTTATGAGGAAATAATACTTATGTTAATATCCATCTTCTTTGAGAAAGTCCGTTTCTTCCCTCTTTGCCATTCTTTAAATGCAATAATAAATAATATGTAACCCTTCCCTAGCCAAGTTTTAAAAAGTATGCTACAATGGGAAAGTATACGGTATAGTTTTGGGAAAAGAGGTTTGGGGGAGGGAAGGAGAAAAGGAAAGCAGATACTTTGGAAATACTCTTAAAATAAAACTGCAACATAGACATGAACTTTCTTTGTTTCATTTTTAAAATAAGTATTGTATTGCTTTATATTTTTACTTTTATGTTTAAAATACTATGTATATGGACATTTAAACAATATTGACTATTTTGGTCCATGAACGTGGGACCATACTACCCAAAGCAATCTACAAAGTCCACACTATTCCCATTAAAATCTCAATGACATTTTTTACAGAAATAGGATAAAAAATTCTAAAATTCAAAAGACCTTAAATAGGGGCACCTGGGTGGCTCAGCCGGTTAAGCGGCCGACTTCGGCTCAGGTCATGATCTCACGGTCCGTGAGTTCGAGCCCCGAGTCAGGCTCTGTGCTGACAGCTCAGAGCCTGGAGCCTGTTTCGGATTCTGTGTCTCCCTCTCTCTGACCCTCCCCCGTTCATGCTCTGTCTCTCTCTGTCTCAAAAATAAATAAACGTTAAAAAAAAAAAAAAAAACCCAAAAGACCTTAAATAGCCAAAGCAGTCTTAAGAAAGAAGAAAAAAGCTGAAGGCATCACACATCCTGATCTCAAAATACGTTACAAAGGTAGAATAATTAAGACAGTATGGTACTGGCATAAAGACAGAAATGCAGACCAGGAAAACAGAATAGACACATCAGAAATAAACCCACACATAAACAGGCAACTGATCTTTGACAAGGGTGCCAAGAACACCCAATGGGAAAAGGATGGTCTCTTCAACAAATGGTGCTGAAAACTGAGTATCCACATGCAAAAGAATAAAATTAGACTCTTTCCTTACACCATATACAAATATCAACTCAAGGGGTGCCTGGGTGGCTCAGTCGGTTGGGCATCCAACTTCGGCTCAGGTCATGATCTCACGGTTTGTGAATTTAAGCCCCACGTCCAGCTCTGTGCTGACAGTTCAGAACCTGGAGCCTACTTTAGATTCTGTGTCTCCCTCTCTCTCTCTCTGCCCCTCCCCGACTTGTGCACGTACTCTCTCTCGCTCTCTCTCTCTCTCTCAAAAATAAATAAACTTTAAAAATTTTTTTAAAAATATATCAACTCAAAATTGACGAAAGGCTTAAATGTAAAACCCCAAACTGTAAAACTCGTAGAAGAAAACATAAAGGAAAAGTTTTTGACATCTGTCTTGGTAGTGATTTCTTAGATATGACACCAAAGCACAGGCAACAAACGCAAAAATAGACAAATGGGGCTACATCAAACTAAAAAGCTTCCACACAGCAAAGGAAACCATCAACAGAATGAAAAGGCAACCTATGAAATGGGAGAAACTATTTGCAAACCATATATCTGATGAGAGATTAATGTCCGAAATATGTAAGGAATTTCTATAGCTTAACAGCAAAAAAAAAGACAAATTAATAAATAATGATTACAAAGTGGGCAAAGGGCTTGAACAGACATTTCTCTCTCTCTCTCTCTCTATATATATATATATTGTGTATTATATATATATAATATATATATATATGTGTGTATATATATATATGTGTGTATAAATATATATGTGTGTATAAATATATATATATATATATATATATATATATATATATATATATAGCCAACAGGTAAATAAAAAGGTGCTCAGCATCACTCATTATCAGGGAAATGCAAATCAAAGTTACAATGAGACATCATCCCATGTCTGTTAAGATCGCTATTATCAGACAACAAAAGGCATCAAGTGTTGTTGAGAATGTGGAAAAATTGGGCACTTATACACTATTGGTAGGAATATAAATCATGCAGCAGCTATGGAAAACAGTACGGAGGTTCCTCAAAAAATTAAAAGGAGAACTACCACATGATCCAGTAATCCTACTTCTAGACATACATCCAAAAGAATTGAAATCAGAATCTCGAAGAGATACTTGCAATCTCATTTTCTTTGCAGCATTGTTCACAAACAGACAAGATATGGGATCAAACTAAATGTCCATTGACCGATGAACAGATGAAGAAAACATGGTGTATACATACCGTGGAACATTATTCACCTTAAAAAAGGAGATCCTACCATACGTGATGTCGATGAACCTGGAAGATATTACATGAAGGGAAATAAGCTGGTCACGGAAGGATAAATACTGTATGATTCCACTTATACGAGGTGTCTAAAATAGTGAAACTCATAGAAACAGAGTTGATGGTGGTGGCCAGGACTTGGGGGTAGGAGAAAATGGGGAGTTGTTAGACACGCATAAGGTTTCAGTTTGTAAGATGAATAAATTCTAGAGATCTGCTGTACGACATAGTGCTTATAGCTAACAATTCAGTATTGTATACTTAAAATTGCTTTGAAAGCGTAGATCTCACGTTAAGTGTTCCTACCTCCCCCAGACAAACAAGCAAAACCCACAGCAGCAGGAGGAAACTCTTGGAGGCGATGGGTACAGTTTTTACCCTGATGCTGGTGATGGTTTCCCAGGTGTATGCAAACTTCCAAACTCGTCAAACTGTATTCAGTTCCTACACCCATTTTTAAAATATCAATTATACCTCAGTAAGACTGTCTAAAAATACTATGTGTATTGCTTTAATTAGACATGTGTAAGGTGCTAGATAAGTTTAAAGTATTGTTTATTTTTTTTTTGTATCTACTTTAAAATACTGCTCATATTAAATTAAACGAAATCAATAAAACGAAAAACTCCCAAGGCATTTATGCAGTAGGGTTTCCAATACAGGTCCAGGCGAAATGCCCTTCTGACACCTGGAATCGGCATTTTAAATGGTCAGAAAAAATAGCTGCTTGCAATGGTTTTCAAAGCCAGCTTGACTGCAGATCATGTCATGATCTTTCTAGAAAAGTGTATCAGGAGGAATTAGATTAATTTTCAAAGGCTCTCTACCCTTGGGTTTACAGGAAGAATTCATCACTTTAACACCTTATGTTTATTAAGTGATTCCCTGTTTTATATATGATATTCATAAAGTTTAGTTGTGTGAGGGGTTTATCTTTGACTCATTCCATGCTGCATGAGATAATCATGGTGGGAAGATGTTAACAAATTAATAAATACAGCCCTGATGTGAATAGAAAGAGAGAGTTAACTCTATGCTATATACACTTTTGTCCAAATATTAAAAAAAAATAAAATGAACGCAAGGCATTTAATTCCACCAGCTATAATCACAAAGAATTTTTACATAACATGAGATAAATCTTCAGATTTAGACATTACAGGTCAACATCACATGTTACAAAAAGGCCTTTGTTGATTCTTCAAAGTTAACCTAAAAGCTCCACTTTTTGTGAAACGATGACGACTACTATTTCTGTGCTCTTGGTGACTATCTTGTATCATAGTGATATACATTTTTATCCCACATAATAACCTTATAGGACTTACAAAGCAAGCATTACTTTTCCCATTGTTTGTTGGGGAACATACAATGAATGAGTGAATGGTAAAGGTGGGATTTGACTTGAAGTTTTGTGTCTGAAGGCCAGGACCTTGTCAGTTACACCACTGGTTCATATCTTCATGGACCACACTGTCCTCTGAAGCTCCAAGTGCAACCACTTGCCCCGAGGCGGCACCAGAAGATGCTACTGCATCGAGTGGCAGCCCAGATGGCCAGCACAACAGAACCGTGAGCACTTTTTTCCAGTGTTGGGGGTCTACCAATGAGCAAAGCAAAAGCAATCCATCAAGATACGCAAGTGCATCCTCTGGAAACACAGCCTCATTGTTTTTTGACATTCACTTTCCAAATGACCCAAGTCCGTGGCCTCGGCAATTAGCTGCTTCCCCATCACTGAGCAAAGGACCAGAAATGATGCACTGGGAAATGTCTCTTTCCTCTCTTCCCACTCCACAGAGACCTCCTTGCTCTGGGGGTGAACAACAATGCAGAGGCCATGGATGTGGCACCAGAGAGACTTGTAAAAACAGAAAGGTATTTTCTGTTTTGAGATGAACTTTAGGGGGGATAATGGACTTTGAAAGATCCCACACATAAAAGTAATTATAAATTACACATGAACAAGTAGGCATCAGAATTGTTTCTCACTTTAATCTTAATTATAAAGACAGCCTTGTTATCCCTGATAACTTACTTACAAGACCCCGTTTGTTCAGCGTATGACACACTGTATCAGATCTCCTCAGTTTTCCATGATCAATATCTAATGGGCATATTTTCTATCCATTAGGAAGTATGTTTCTCATTAATTGTTACATAAAGTTAAATAATTATGATTTCCTCACAATTAAAATTTTGATGTTTAGTTATTTGACTCACTGGTGATGAGATTAAAATTTTAAGTAGAAAGAAAAACTTCTTGCATTTTGGAGAGCAAGTCTTGCATCAACCAGATGATTTCATAAGCTAAGGTTTTCCATTTTATTGATAGAAAATAGGATACCCCAGCAACCTCTAGACTTAAGACACTCTATGGTACATAAGATAATATAAATTGCCTCCTTTGCTGCTATCTAATTTCAGTTTGCCAAATGATATCTAATTTGTTACTTTTCAAGAAATTATTTCCCAAGAAAGAGATTGCCTTATTTATTTTGCTTTTCATAATTAAAAAAAAGAAAGAAAGAAAGGAAGAAAGAAAGAAAGAAAACATATGACCTACAGGAGAGTAACATGCAATTAGCAAGAACAATACAAAGTTGGAGATAGATTATATTCTTGCAGAAGATATACTAAAAAATGCAGTTACATTCTATATATGCTAATACAGAGTGTGGGTATATAAAGAGTGTTACATGTTTGTTAAACCTATATACATACACAGTGGGAAATGTCATGATTTCTTTGGGGTTCAGAGACAAGAGAGATCAAAGGAGGGCACCATTCATTCATTCATATTTGGGTGAG